>NW_004444000.1:2650285-2764470 GCF_000243295.1 Trichechus manatus latirostris | reverse complement strand
AAAAAAAAAAAAAAGTAAGAAAATGACAGCAATGATCCATATGTATTGTTAATCACATAGAAAGTAAATGAATTAAGTGCACCAGTCAAGAGACAGAACGTGGCAGAATGGATTTAAAAAAAAAAAGAACAAAAACACACCTATCAATTTGCTGCCTACAAGACACATACCTTATACACAAACACATAAACAAGTTAAAAATCAAAGGATGGAAAAAATATACCAAGATCTCCAAAAGAGCAAGATTAGCAATAAACATTTCAGATAAAACAGACTTTAAGTCAAAATCCATTATAAGGACAAAGAAGGGTATTATATAATGATTAAAAGGTCAATCCCCAAGAAGACATACTAATAATAAATGTCTATGAACCCAATGACAGAGCTCCAAAATACATAAAACAAACTCTAACGGAAGTGAAAAGAGAAATAGACAGTTCTACAATAATAGTAGGAGACTTTAACACACCTCTTGCGATGATGGACAGAACAACTAGAAAGAAACTCAATAAAGATACGGAAGATATAATGACACAATCAACCAACTTCACCTCATAGACATATACAGAACACACCACCCAACAGCTGCACTGTACACATTCTTCTCCAATGCACATGAATCAGTCTCCAGAATAGACATTCTCTAGGGCACAAAGCAAGCCTCAATAAACTCAAAAGCATCAACATAATACAAAGCATCTTCTCTGACCGTGCTACAAAACTAGAAATCAATAACAGAAAGAGCAAGGAAAAAAAATTAAATGCATGGAAACTGAATAACACCTTCCTTAAAAACTACTGGGTCATAGAAGAAATTAAAAATGAAATTAAAAAATTTTTAGAATCAAATGAGAATGAAGACTCAACATACCGAAACCTCTGGGACACAGCAATAGCAGTGCTCAGAGAAATATTTATAGCAAAAATGCACACATCAAAAAAGAAGAAAGATCCAAAATCAATAACTTAACCCAACAACTTGAACAACTAGAAAAGAAACAGCAAAAGATGTCTACAGTCACCAGAAGAAAGGAAATAATAAAGATCAGAGCAAAAATAAATAAAATAGAAAATCAGTAGAAAGAATCAACAATACTAGAAGTTAATTCTTTGAGAACATCAATAAAATTAACAAACTACTGGCTAAGTTGACAAAGGAAAAAAATGAGAAGACACAAATAATCAAAATAAGACATGACATGGGCAACACTACAACAGAACCACCTGAGATAAAGAGGATTATTATAGAGTATTTTGAAAACTGTATTCTAACAAATTTGAAAGCGTAGAAGAAATGGGCAAATTTCTAGAAACAAATTATCAACCTAAATGAACACAGAGGTAGAAAGCCTAAATAGACCAGTAACAAAAAAGAAACTGAAGATGTCATTAAAAAAATCTCCCCCCACCAAAAAAAAAAGAGTCACAACCAAGATGTAGAGTTCTACCAGACACTGTAGAGTTCTACCAAACATTCAGAGAAGAGTTGACACCAGTTCTACTCTAAATATTCCAGAACATAGAAAAGGAAGGAGTGTTCCCTATTTTATTCTTTAAAGCCAGCATAACCCTGATACTAAAGCCAGGCAAAGATATCTCTCTCTCTCTTTCTCTCACACACACACACAAATTACAGATCAATATCCCTCATGACTATAGACACAAAAATTCTTAACAAAATTCTAATCAACAGAAGACAACAGCATATCAAAAAAAATAATACATCATGATCAGGTGGGATTCATACCAGGGATGCAAGGGGTGGTTCAACATTAGAAAATCAGTCAATGTAATTCACCATGTAAATAAAACAAAGAAAAAAACTCACATGATCATCTTAATCAATAGAGAAGGTTTTTGATAAAATTCAACACCCTTTTCTGATAAAAACTCTCAGAAAAAAAGGAACAGAAGGAAACTTCCTCAACATAATAAAAAGCATACATACAAAACCAACAGCCAACATTATTCTCAATGAAGAGATACTGAAATCATTTCCCTTGAGAATGGGAATGAGACAAAGATTCCCATTATCACCTCTCTTATTTGATATTGTACTGGAAGTCCTAGCCACATACAGCCACAGTTGTCAAAACAGCCTGTTACTGGTACAGTGACAGACACATAGACCAATGGAACAGAATTGAAAACACAGAAGTAAATCCATCCAGCTATGAACAGCAGATCTTTGACAAATGGTCAAAATCCATTGAATAGGGAAGAGATAGTTCATTTAACAAATGGTGCTGGCAAAACTAGATATCCATTTGCAGAAAAATGAAACAGGATCCATACCTCACACCATACACAAAACTTAACTAATCAAAGACCTAAATGTTAAACCTAAAACTATAAAGTTCATGGAAGATAAAATTGCGACAAAGCTAAGGGTCTTAATTTATAGCATAAATACCCTATCAAACATAACTAAAAATGCACAAACAACAGAAGATAAACTAGATAACTGGGACCTCCTAAAATTAAACCCTTATGCTAATCAAAGACTATATTAAAAAAGGAAAAAGACAATCTACAGACTTGGAAAATATCTTCAAGAATGAAATTTCTGATAAAGGCCTAATCTCTAAAATTTATAGAAAACTTCAACAACTCAACAGCAAGTAGACAAACAACCTACTCACAAAATGGGCAAAGGACTCGAACAGAAACTTCTTCAAAGAGTACATTCAAGTGGCCAACAAACACACAAAAAGATAGTCATTAGCCATTAGAGAGATGCAAATGAAAACTACAATGAGATACCATCTCACCCCTGCAAAAATGGCGCTGAACAAAAAAACAGAAAATAACAAATGCTGGCAAGGTTGTGGGGAGATTGGAACTCTTATACACTGCTGGTGGGATTGTGAAATGGTACAACCACTATGAAAAACAGTATGGCGCTTCCTTGAAAAGCTAGAAATAGAAATACCATATTATCCTGCAATCCCACTCCTAGGTATATATCCTAGAGAAATAAGAGCAGTGACACAAATAGACACAAGAACACCCATGTTCATTGCAGCATTATTCCCAATAGCAAAAAGATGGAAACAACCTAAGTGTCCATCAATGGATGAATGGATAAACAAATTGTGGCATATACATACAGTGGAATACTATGGAGTGATAAAGAATAATGATGAATCTGTGAAACATGTCACAACATGGATGAATCTGGAGGACGTTATGCTGAGTGAAATAAATCAATCACAAAGGGTAAACATTGTATGAGACCACTTTTATAAAAAGTCAAGTATAGGTTTACACACAGGAAGCAATGTTCTTTGGTGGCTACCAGGGATAGGAGTAGAAGGGAAGGAGAATCATTTACTAGATATTAGACACATGTTAATTCTGGTAAAGGGAAAGGCAACACACAATAAGGGAAAGTTAACACAACATGACCAAGGTAAATGAAGACACTGAGAGCTACGCAAGAATAAAGGACAACTACAGTAAATACTATAACATATACAAATCTGTAACAACGGTAATGACAACCAAAAATTTGTGCATAGTTACATAGGTAGATATGTATGCTATATAGGTGCGGGAGAGCATACACGCACGTGCAAATATAGGTATAGTTGTGGGCATTTGTATATACATGTTTGTAGGTGCTGCTTATATATTCATATATATAATAGAGCACATAGGGGGCACCTCATGTTACTGAGTTACTGGGCTTGAAAGCTAAAAAGACCATAGTCTCAGGGGACATCTAGGTCAATTGACATAACATAGTTCATAAAGTTAATGTTCTACATCCTAGTTTGGTGAGTAGTGTCTGGGGTCTTAAAAGCTTGAGAGTGGCCATCTAAGATACAACTATTGGTCTCTTCCTGTCTGCAGCAAAGGAAAGTGAAGGAAACCAAAGACTCCAGGAAGCAATTAATCCACAGGACTAATGGCCCACACAAACCACAGCCTCCTCTAGCCTGAGACTAGAAAAACTAGATGGTGCCTGGCTATCACTACCGACCATTCTGACCAGGGACACAATAGAAGGTTCAGGTTAGAATGGGAAAAAAATGTAGAACAGAAATCAAATTCATAAAAAAGACCAAACTTACTGGACTGATAGAGACTGGAGGAACCCCTGAGACTATCACCCTGAGACACCATTTTAACCTGGAACTGAAGCCACTCCTGGAGGTCACCTTTCAGCCAAATAATAGACTGGCCTATAAAATAAACAGTAACACCAGTGAGGAATGTGTTCATTAGAACTATCAACTATAGGAGACCAAATGGGCAACATTTTCCCAAAAGCAAAAATGAGAAGGCAAGAAGGGGCAGGGAAACTGGAAGAATGGAAATGAGGAAGGCAGGGTGGAAATGGGGAGAGTGCTGACACATTTGGTGATAGCAACCGATGTCACGGAACAATCTGTGTATGAATTGTTGACTGGGAAACTAATTTGCTGTGAAACTTTCACCTGAAACACAATAAAATACTCAAAAAAAAAAAGAAAAGTTAAGGACCCTGAAATGGGGAGATTATTTTGGATAATCTGGATGGGCCCAATTTATTCACATGGGTCTTTAAAGCCAAGAATCTTTCCTGGCTGTGGTCAGAGAAAGCAATGTGACAACTGACACAGGGTCAGAGAGGTGCTACAATGCCAGCTCAGAAGATGGAAGAAGGGGCCACGAGCCAAGGAATGCAGGTAGCCTTTAGATACTGGAAAAGGCAAGGAAGCACATTCTTTTCTAGAGCTCCAGGAAGGAAGGCAGCCCAGTTAGGCCCATGTCAGACTTCTGACCTGCAGAGCTACAAGATAACACGTTTGTGCTGTTTTAAGCTGCTAGTGTTTGATTGTTTGTTACAGCAGTAATAGAAAACTAATACAGCAGTACAGTGAGCATTACCAGCTCAAGATTGCTTACTTGCTACCAGAATATCAATTTAGACACCATAAGAAATCTTAGCTCGTACTCTTTTAATTAGTTGGATTTAATAAACAGCTCTCTAAACAGTCCCTCAAATTTAGTACCAAATTTAGACATTTCAAAAATTGGAGCCAACTGTAGAACTCTTTTTCTTTTTCTTTACATGTGCTTATAAGAAAACTTTGAAACCTCAATTGATTTTCTTTGCTCTGGATATGTGGGCTGGCTTCTTCACACTATTCATTAAGCAGTGGGTAGCACTATATTCACATATCTGGAGCCAAAACCTTCCTCTGCTATTGTCTTCCATGCTGCCTTCCATAATAATAACAATTAAATTTAAAAAAAAAAAAAGCATTCATGCTGCCACTATCTAACACCATATCCGCATCTTCCCAGCACACTAATTGTTACAGCCTTCCTAGTCAAGGGGCCTGATGGTGTGCGGTTTTTTCCAGCGGCCAAGTGACTGGATGATCTCCATCCCAGAGCCATCAGGCATGGCTGCTTGTGATGCCAGTGCTCTGTGAGTCCACAGCTACCAAGTAATGGACACTGCCGCAGGAAGAAAATTAATGCGCATCTGTTCATCACTGCACACGGCACAAAGAGTGGGCTGTAATTTTAGCTTCTATCCTCCAAATAATGTTTGTTGTCATGCTGTAATCTTGGCAATCAGTGTAACAGATGAACATATCGTTTTATCTGAAATATTTGCTAAACATGATAGGACCTTGAAAGCCACACCTCAGTGTGTGCCTGTGTGCGTGTGTGTACTTGAAGAGAGACCACGTGTGTTGGGTAGTCTGTAGAACTAAAAACTGCACCAAGTAAAACTAGCTGAATAAGGCAAAATGGGGAGCCTTGCAAATTTATTAAAAAATAAATTAGATGCTTGTTTTCTAAATCTGTTTCTAGAACTATTTCACATGGAATTTTTTTTTAACCTTAGGAAATGAAGGCTTCAAACTGGTCCAGAAGAGCCATGCATCTAACTTTCCTCTTCTGAAATATGAAATTTCATGCATATGCAGTTTCCAAAGTGGAACCACACAGCAATAAAAATCAATGGGCCCTGTCAGGTTTGAGCATATTACACTTGTGATAGATATCATATTAACCTGAGAGCTGCTAAACTCATTTGCCTATAAAATAGTCTGGACCACTGAAAGGACTTCATTTTTGGGGTGGACACAACCACATATATGTTGGTCGATACTTGAGTTAACCCTCACCAATACCAAAATAGGGAAACCTCTTTCTTTCCGAAGTCACTCCATGGTGAAATTCACATCTGAGTCCATCGCCAGCCCATTCCATGTCACTCCTCACCTTCTTCTATGTTGTAAAAAGCCAGAGAATCAATACCTTCATCATCAACTAATTAATTCAGCCAATGTTTACTGAGTTCCTACTATGTGGTAGATAAGGTTCTAGGTTTTGGGTATATGGCAAGAATGAAACAGTCAGAATCTCTTGCTCTCATCAAGCCCACATATAATAGTCAATGGTAAAATAGTATAGTACAGTGTTTCAGATAGTAATAAATGATAAATGGAAAAAAAATGAAGTGGGGGGGTTAAGAGGTTGTAGGATGTATAGGGAAAGAGTGAAAATTTGATTATCTGGGGCAAGAACATGCAGGCCAAGGAAATAAGTGCAAGGAGTGTGAGACAGAGCTCGAACAGAGGCAGGAAGACCAAGATGGCTGGAGCACAGGGGGAGGTAACAGTAAGAGATAAAGTCAGAGAGGCAAGTGTACTCTTAAATATACAAAAAGCCAGGCCCTCAAACATGAGTAATATACATATTGACAGAAAGAACATAGACATCAGCCTCTTTTTATTTTGTCCATACACAATAAGATAATAGAATAACAAAACAAGAATACAATAGGGATTTGAAATTGTGTTTTAATATTTTAACCCTTAAACACCTAGCTTTTTGTTTTTATTTATATTAATAGATGTGATTGTATAATATAGTATAAATGTAGGCATATTTGCTACATATGTCAACATATTAAGTACTAGTAAAATATGATACATTGAAGAAGTTACAATTCCATCACCAAGCCCCATGTTAACATGGTGGTTTTCAACGACTATTTTTCCCTAAGTCAATTCAATTACTATATTTCATTGAATCTAAAATGCATTGTTTGTAAAATATACCATTATTTTATGAACCTGTACGGAAGAAATAATTATAGTGCCAAATAAACTACAATATATTATCGAAGACATATCACAATTTCAGAGGTTTTAAAATTTTAAAAATTGTTTATTTTAGAATGAATAAAATATGGTACACTCACCCTCTCTCCTCACCTACAAAAGGCATAAGCTTTGATTTATATGATACTCTTTTTGTGCAAATCTTACTTGTTAACCTTGACTCAAAATAAGAAATTGTATTTCCTTTTCCTTGATACTGCTTGCTGAGAGACAAAAAGCTTTTTTATTTTTTGTTCCAGGACATTGTTCAGTCTCATTTGTCTTTATAATTATTATCAGCATAAGTAATAATTGTAGTTAGTAGCTGTTAACTAGAAATGAGCATCATAGTAATAGTATCTGTCACATATTTATCAAATATTTATTGACTGTATGCTAATGTCTCTATCCATTGCCTCTGACTGACCACATGCCACATGTAAATTTAAAGCTGGATGGCAGAGGGTCAGCAACAATCAGCATGGTAACTGATTAAACCTGTGCTAAGCATTTTTTATTTTACATCTACATTAGTACTGTCTAGCTGAATATTCAAATTCTACTTTTTAAATTTCTCTTAGTTATGCTGTACCTTAGATATGTTGGCCTAAAATTGAAAGCTCCTGGTGATATTAGACTGTTCTATATAATTTTTTTATAATAACAATAAACTAAAAGTTTCTGTTGAGTTGATTTTGACTCATGGTGACCTCATGTGTGTCAGAGTAGAACTGTGCTCTGTAGGGTTTTCAATGGCTGTTTTTTCAGAAGTAGATTGCCAGGCCTTTCTTCTGAGGAACATCTAGGTGGACTAGAACCTCCAAACTTCCAGTGAGCAGCTGAGTACATTAATTCTTTCCACCACCCAGAGACTCCTAGAGCAGCTAATTTTTATTTCACACCTATCGTCAGGCTTGCTTCAAGCAGTTCATGTGCATTTAAGCTTCAGAATTACCTTATAAAGTAGGTCCTTGTTATGGATTGAATCATGTCCCCCCAAAATATGTGTTGTAAATCATAAACTCTATGCCTGTGGTTATAATCCCATTTAGGAATTAATTGTCTTTGTTATGTTAATGAGACAGGATTAGTGTAGGGTGTAGCTTGAGTCAATCTCTTTTGAGATATAAAAGAGATTAAAAGCAAGCAAAGATGGGGTAAGACAGATGCAAAGACACATGGAGATCTCCAAGGAAGAAGGAAGAAAAACTTGAAGAGACAAGGACCTGCCTCCAGAGGTGGTGCTCTGAATTTGGACTTCTAGCCCCCTAAACTGTGAGAAAATAAATTTCTATTTGTTAAAGCCACACACTTGTTGTATTTCTGTTATAACAGCACTAGATAACTAAGACAGAATTTGGTACCAGAAGAGTGGGGTACTGCTCTAATAAATATCTAAAATGTGGAAGTGGTTTTGGAATTGGGTAATGGGTGGAGGCTGGAAGAGCTTTATGGTGCCTAACAGCAAAAGCCTAGATTGCCTTGAAGAGATTGTTTGTAGAATTATGGATGTCAAAGGCAATTTTGGTGAGGGATCAGAAGCAAGTGAGGAGAGCTATAGAGAAAGTTTCTATCATCTTAGAGAATACATATGGCACCAGCAACAAAATGTTGCTAGAAATGTGGACATTAAATGTGCTTCTGGTGAGACTTTAAAATAAAATGATAAACATGTTATTGGACAATGGAAGAAGGGCAATGATCTTTATGCAGTGGCAAAGAACTTGTCTGAAATATGTTCAAATATTTGGTGGAAGGCAGAATCTGTAAATGATGAACTTGGATATTTAGATGACGAGATTTCTAAGCAAGATTTTAAAGGGGTAACGTGGTATCTCCTTGCTGCTTATAGTAAAATGAGAGGAAAGAGATGGGCTTAAAAATGTCTCTGCAAAATGAGAACAGAACCTAAAGATTTGGACAATCTAAGAACATGTGTCCTAGAATGTTCACCAAGGATGTGGCTACATAATCTTTTGTTAAATAGATTAAGCCTGTGACTGATGGGTCTAACCAACTACCATAGCATTAAACTGAAGGGGACAGAGAAAGAACGCTGTCTGTGTCTTGGAATTCTATAGGAAGGAAACAGGCCAAAGGAGCTACTTCTGTTTTCCTCCAGTGAAAGAAAAGGATCATCCTCGGAGCAGCTCAGAGATCAGCACAACTGTTAAAACAGGCACGGGAAGCAGGGTCTTCTCAGTTTCAAAGGGTGGGGCCAGAGTCTCCTGATCTCAAAAGGTTGGGCCACAACCTCTTAGGTTTCAAAGAGTTGGATCTTCACCAACTTGATTCCAGAGTGGGATCTGCTGTTAAGGGTTCCAGGAGGATGAGACTGCTGAGCAAAGCTGAGGGGCAGGGCTGCCAGGTCCAAGGGACAGAAGAAATGGACTCCTGGGGCCAAGGGGGTGGGGTCACCAGTCAGATGGACTAGGAAAATGTGACCGCCCAAAGCAAGGGAGCAAAGTTGCCCTCCCAGTGGGCCTGGAAGGAAGAACTGAAGCCTAGGGCCAAGTGGCCTCCACCCAGAATTCAGAGGGTGTGGCCAACACCCAGAATCTGGAGAGCCAGGCCATTGTACAGTTGGTCTCAAAGAACAGAGGATTATTTTTAAGCCTTGGGACCTAATGTAAATTGTTCTGCCAGATTTTGGACTTTCTTGGTGCCTGTTATCCCTTCTTTCTCTCTAATTTCTCCTATCTCTAATGGCAATGTCTACCTTGTGTCTGTTCTACCATTATACTTTGGAAATAGATAGCTTGTACACCTACTCCTCACTTATCAACCATCTCATTATCAGATATTTCACATTTATGACAATAGTGAAATATCTACTATCCAACTGTTTTGTGCATTAATGACGTACATCTAGCAATAACAGACACTAAGGTGTGAGGCAAGTGTACTGTCTGTCGACTGTGATCATTAAGGTTATGTGTTAGCTTTGCTGCGTCATGATTCTCAGTAGTTTGGCAGTTATTTAATGATGCAATTTGGAAATTATGTAATGATTTAATGTGGCAGTTATTTAATGACGTAGTCATTCTCCATCTTGTGATCTGATGTGGTCATCCTCCATTCTCACATAATGCCAATTTCTGCATAATGACCTGGTCTTTGGAATCTAGCGATGTTGATAAGTTAGGAGTGGGTGTCATCTAGATTTCAGAGGTTTACAGATGAAATTTTGCCCCAGAATGGACAATGCCTAAAGTCTCACCCATATTTGATTTAGATGATTCACAGGATGAGATTCTGGACTTGGAGTTGATTTAAGATTTTTGGACAATGTGATGAGGTGAATGTATTTTGCATGTGGGAAGGACACAAATTTTGGGGGGAGGTATCTTAGTTATCTAGTGCTGCTATAACAGAAAAACCACAAGTGGATGGCTTTAATAAACAGAAGTTTATCTTCTCACAGTCCAGTAGGCTAGAAGTCTGAATTCAGGGCTCCAACTACAAGGGAAGTCTTTCTCTCTCTGTCAGCTCTCTAGGAAGGTACTTGTTATTAATCTTCCCCTGGCCTAGGAGCTTCTTCTTGGAGGAACCCTGGGTCCAAAGGACGTACTCTGCTCCTGGCACTGCTTTCTTTGTGGTTTGAGGTCCCCTGTCTCTCTGCTTGCTTCTCTCTTTTATATTTCAAGAGATTGGCTCAAAGTAGTCAATGTCACTAAACTGTGCATGTAGAAAATTTTGAAATGGTGTATCTTTGGCTATGTGTATTTTCACCAAAAAAAATAAAAGGAGGTTGAGAAGTTAGAGGGTTGATATATTGTGGGGTTGTTAACCAATGTCATAAAACAACATGTGTACTTCTGTTTCATGAGAAATTATTTGTTCTGTAAGCCTTCACCTGAAGTACAAGAAAAAAAATAAAATAAAAAAAAAAGATTGGCTCAAGATACAATCCAATCTTGTAGATTCAGTCCTGCCTCATTACTGTGACTGTTGCTAATCCCATCTCATCAATCTCATAGAGATAAGATTTATAGCACATAGGAAAATCACATCAGATGACAAAATGGTAGACAATCACACAGTACTGGGAATCATGACCTAGCCAAATTGATACACATGTTTTTGGGGGACACAATCAATCCGTGACAGAGGGCAAAGGCTGGAATGTTATGGATTGAAATGTGTCCCGCTAAAATAAGTATTGTAACATCTTTACCTCATAGACATATATAGAACACTCCATCCGACAGCCCCAAAGTACACATTCTTTTCAAATGCACATGGAACCTTCTCCAGAATATACCACATCTTAGGCCACAAGGCAACCCTCAACAAAATCCATAACATTGAGATAATACAAAGCATCTTCCCTGATCACAATGCCATAAAAGTAGAAATTAATAACAGGAAGATCAATGAAAAAATCAATTACATGGAAACTGAATAATATCTTGCTTAAAAACCACTGGATAATAGAAGAAATCAAAGATGGAATAAAAAAAAAATCTAGAATCAAAGGAGAATGAAAACACATCATACCAAAACCTTTGGGACACAGCAAAGGCAGTACTCAAAGGTCAATTTATAGAAATAGGTTCACACATCAGAAAAAAAAAGGGACAAAATTGAAACATTAGCCCTACAACTTGAACAAATAGAAAGAGAACAGCAAAAGGAGCCCACACCCAACAGAAGAAAGGAAATTATAAGACTAGAGAAAAATTAATGAAATAGAGACTAGAAAAACAATAGAAAGAATCAACAAAGCCACAAGTTGGTTCTTTGAAAGGATCAACAAAATTCACAAACCACTGACCAAACTGATTAAAGAAAAAAGCAAAAAACAGGGAAGGAAGCAAATAATCCAAAAAAGAAATGAAATGGGAGACATCAAACAGACCCAGCTGATATAAAAAGGATCATAACAGAGTACTATGAAAAATTGTACTCCAACAAATTTGAAAACCTAGAGGAAACAGACAAATTTGTAGAAACATACTACCTACCTAAACTAACACAAACTGAGGTAGAAAATCTGAACAGACCTGTACCAAGGGAGGATAGACTGAAAAGATAATAAAAAACTCCCAAGAAAAAAAAAAAAGTCCTGGACCAGATAGTTTCACTGGAGAATTCTACCAAACACTGAAAGAAGAACTCGCACAAGTACCACTCAAACTATTTCAGAACATAGAAAAGGAAGGGATACATCTGAATTCATTTTATGAAGCCAGTATAACCCTGGTACCAAAATCAGGCAAAGACATCACACAAAAAGAAGACTACTGACCAATATGTCTCATGAATATATATGCAAAAATTCTCAATAAAGTTCTAGCCAATAGAATTAAGCACCATATTAAAAAAAAAATAACAATACACTTCAACCAAGTGTAATTCATACCAGGTATGCAAGGATGGTTCAACAAGAGAAAATCAATCAATGTCATCCACCACATAAATACAGCAAAAGAAAAGAATCGTATGATCATCTCAATTCATGCAGAAAAGGCATTTGATAAAGTCCAACACTCATTCCTAATAAAAACTCTCAATAAGATAGGAATAGAGAGGAGATTGCTCAACATAATAAAGGACATTTATATAAAACCAACAGCCAATATCATTCTCAACTGAGAGAGGCTGAAAACATACCCCCTGAGAATGGGAACAATACAAGATGTCCTTTATCACCATTCCTATTTAACATTGGGCTGGAAGTCCTAGCTGGAGCAATAAGGCAAGAAAAAGAAATAAAGTCATCCAAATTGGTAAGGAAGAAGTAAAACTATCCCTATACACAAATGATATGATACTATACATACAAAACCATCAAGACTCCACAAGAAAACTACTGGAACTAATAGAAAGATTCAGCAGAGTGGCAGGATACAAGATAAATATACAAAAATCATTGATTCCTATGCACCAATAAAGAGAACAATGAAAAGGAAAACAGGAAAGCAATACCATTTATAATAGCCCCTAAAAAAATAAAATACTTAGGAATAAATCTACTCAGGGATGTAAAATACCTATACAATGAAAACTGCAAAACACTACTGCAAGAAACCAAGAGACTTACATAAATGGAAAAACATACCATCATACCATGCTCATGGATAGGTAGATTCAACATTGTGAAAATCAGTTCTACCCAAAGAAATCTACAAATGCAATGCGATCCCAATCCAAATACCAACAGCATTCTTTAACAAGATGGAAAAAATAATCATTAACTTTATACAGAAAGGACAGAGGCCCTAGATAAGTAAACCATTATTGAAGAAAACAAAGTAGGAGGCCTTGCACTATCTCAAAACCTACTACACAGCTTGTTGTTGTTGCTAGGTGCCATCGAGTCTGTTCTGACTCATAGTAACCATATGTACAGCAGAATGAAACCCTACCTCGTCCTGTGCCATTCTCACAATTGTTGTTATGCTTTAGCCCCTCGTTAGATCCACTGTGTCATTCCATCTCCTTTAAGGGTCTTTCTTTCTTTTTTGCTGACTCTCTACCAAGCATAATGTCCTTCTCCAGGGACTAGTCTCTCCTGATAACATGTCCAAAGTATGTAAGACGAAGTCTCACCGTCCTTGCTTCTAAGGAGCATTATGACTGTATTTCTTCCAAAGCAGATTTATTTGTTCTTCTGGAAGTCTATGGTATATTCAATATTCTTCATCAATGCCATAATTCAAAGGCATCGATTCTTCTTCGGTCTTCTTTATTCATTGTCCAGCTTTCCAATGCATATGAGGCAATTGAAAACACCATGGCTTGGGTCAGGCACATCTTAGTCCTTAAAGTGCCGTCTTTGCTTTTCTAACACTTTAAAGAGTTCTTTTGCAGCACATTTGCCCAATGCATTTGATTTCTTCACTGCTGCTTCCATGGGCATTGATTGTCTATCCAAGTAAAATGAAATCCTTGACAACTTCAATCTTTTCTCCGTTTATCATGACGTTGCTTATTGGCTCAGTTATAAGGATTTTTGTTTTCTTTATGTTGAGGTGTAGTCTTTGATCTTCAGCAGTAAGTGCCTCAAGTCCTCTTCACTTTCAGCAAGCAAGATTGTGTAATCTGTATAACTCAGGTTTTTAATGAGTCTTCCTCCAATCCTGATGTCTCATTATTCTTCATATAGTCCAGCTTCTTGTATTATTTGCACAGCATACAGGTTGAATAAGTATGGTGAAAGAATACAACCCTGACACACACCTTTCCTGATTTTAAACTGGTATCCCCTTGTTCTGTTCAAATGACTACCTCTTGATCTATGTACAGGTTCCTCATGAGCACAATTAATTGTTCTGGAATTGCCATTCTTAATAATGTTATCTTCCTTTCGTTGTAGCTACTCTATGTTCAAAAGCAAGTTTCAGAGTCTCTTTTGGCATTCATTTTGGTCTTTTCTGTCTTTCTTGTCTTTTTAATGACCTCTTGCTTTCCTCATGAATGATGTCCTTGGTGTCATCCCACAACTGGTCTGGTCTTTGGTCATTAGTGTTTAATGAGTCAAATCTATTCTTGAGACGGTGTCTAAATTCAGGTGGGATACACTCAAGGTCATTATTTGGCTCTCATGGAATTCTTCTAATTTTTTTCAGCTTCAACTTGAAATTGCATATGAGCAATTGATGGTGTGTTCTGCAGTTGGCCTCTGGCCTTGTTCTGACTGATGATATTGAGCTTTTCCATTGTCTCTTTCCACAGATGTAGTTGATTTGATTCCTGTGTATTCCATCTGGCGAGGTCCATGTGTATAGTCACCGTTTATGTTGATGAAAAAAGGTATTTGCAATGAAGAAGTCGTTGGTCTTGCAAAAATCTATCACGGGGTCTCCAACATCATTTCTATCACCAAGGTCATATTTTCCAACTACTGTTCCTTCTTCTCTGTTTCCAACTTCTGCATTCCAATCATCAGCAATTATAAACACTTTTTGATTGCATGTTTGATCAATTTCAGACTGCAGAAATTGGTAAAAAAAAATTTCTTCCTCTTTGGTATTAGTTGTTGGTGTGCAAATTTGAATAATGGTGGTATTAACTGTTCTTCCTTGTAGGCGTATGGATATCATCCTATCTCTGACAGCATTGTACTTCAGGATAGATCTTAAAATATTCTTTTTGACGATGAATGTAATGCCATTCCTCTTCAATTTGTCATTCCTGGCATAGTATACCATAGGATTGTTCAATTCGAAATGGTCAATACCAGCCCATTTCAGCTCACTAATGCCTAGCAATAATGATATTTATGTGGTCCATTTCATTTTTGATGATTTCCAATTTTCTTAGATTCATACTTCATACATTCCACACTCCTATTATTAATGGATGTTTGCAGCTGTTTCTTCTCATTTTGAGTTGTGCCACATCAGCAAATGAAGGTCCCAAAAGCTTGACCCCATCCTTGTCATTAAGGTCGACTCTACTTTGAGGAGGTAGCTCTTCCCCAGTCATACTTTGAGTGCTTTCCAACCTAAGAGGCACATCTTCCACCACTCTATCAGACAATGTTCTGCTGCTGTTCATGAGGTTTTCACTGTCTTGTTTTTTCAGAAGTAGATTGCCAGTTCCTTCCTACAGTCTATCTTAGTCTGGAAGCTCAGCTGAAACCTGTCCACCATTGGTGACCAAGCTGGTATTTGAAACACTAGCAGCATAGCTTCCAGCATCACAGCAACACATAAGCCACCACAGTATGACAACTGACAGACATGTGGGGACCATACAGCTACGGTAGTCAAAATAGCCTGGTACTGGTACAATGAAACATACATTGACCAATGGAACAGAATCGAGAACTGAGATGTAAATCCACCTGCCTATGGCCGCAGGATTTTTAACAAAGCCCCAAAGTCCACTAAATGGGGAAAAGATAGTCTTTTTAACAAATGGTGCTGGAAAAGCTGGGTGTCCATCTGTAAAAAAAATGAAACAGGACCCATATCTCACACCATACACAAAAACTAATTCAAAATAGATCAAAGACCTAAATATAAAACCAAAAACTATCATGATCATGGAATTAAAAATAGGGTCAACACTAGGGGACCTAATATATGGCATAAACAGTATACAAACCATACTTAACAATACACAAACACCAGAAGATAAGCTAGATAAATGGGATATTCTAAAAATTAAACACTTATGCTCATCAAAATACTTCACCAAAAGAGTAAAAAGAGAACCTACAGACTGGGAAAAAAATTGGGGCTATGACATACCCAACAAAGGTCTAATCTCTAAAATCTATAGGAAAATTCAACACCTCTACAATAAAAAGACAAATAATCCAATTAAAAAGTGGGCAAAGGATATGAACAGATACTTCACCAAAGAAGACATTCAGGCAGCTAACAGAAACATGAGGAAATGCTTATTATCACTAGCCATTAGAGAAAGGTAAATCAAAACTACAATGAGATACTATCTCACCCCGACATTACTGGCATGAATCTACAAAAACAGAAAATATCAAATGTTGGAGAGGTTGTGGGGAGATTGGAACTCTTATGCACTGTTGGTGGGAATGTAAAATGGTACAACCTTTTTGGAAAACAATAGGGTACTTCCTTAAAAAGCTAGAAATAGAAATACCATATGATCCTGCAATCCCATTCCTAGGAATATATCGTAGAGAAATATGAGCCGTCACATGAATAGATATATGCACACCCATGCTCATTGCGGTATTATTCACAACAGCAAAAAGATGGAAACAGCCTAAATGCCCATCAACAGATGAATGGATGAACACACAATGGAATACTATGCAACAATAAAGGACAATGATGAATCTGTGAAACATCTTACAACGTAGATGAATCTGAAGTGCATTATGCTGAGTGAAATAAGTCAATCACAAAAGGACAAATACTGTATGAGACCACTATTATAAAAACATATGAAAATATTTCCACGGAGAAACACTCTTTGATGATTATGAGGGAAAGGAGAGGAGATGTGGGGAAGGAAAAACAATAACTAGATAGTAGATAAGTGGTAACTTTTGTGAAGGGTAAGACAGTACACAATACTGGGGAAGTCAGTACAACTTGACAAAGGCAAAATCATAGAAGCTTCACAGACACATTCAAACACCCTGAGGGACCGAACTGCTGGGCTGAGGGCTGGGGACCACGGTCTTGGGGAATATCCAGCTCAATTGGCTTAACATATTCTATAAGGAAAATGTTCCACATCTGACTGTGGTGAGTAGCATCTGGGGTCTTAAAAGCCTGTGAGTGGCCATCTAAGATACATCTACTGGTCCCATCCCAGCTGAAGCAAAGGAGAATGAAGAAACCAAAGACACAAGGGAAAGATTAGTCCAAAGGACTAATGGACCACAATTACCACAACCCCCACCAGACTGGGCCCAGAACAACTAGATGGTGTCCATTCATCACTACTGACTGCTCTGGTAGTGATCACAATAGAAGGTCCCAGATAGAACAGGAGAAAAATGTAGAACAAAAATTCAAAATCACAAAACAAACAAACAAAAACAGACCATTCTTGCTAGTCTGACAGAGACTGGAGAAACCCCAAGAGTATGGCTCCTGGACATCCTTTTAATTCAGTACTGAAGTCACTCCTGAGGATTACCCTTCAGGCAAAGATTAGACAGGTCTATAGGGCCAACAATAACACACAAGAGGAACATGGACCATAGTTCAATTATATATATGTGACTAATGGGCGCACCACCCAAAAGCAAAGTTGAGAAGGCAGGAAGGGACAGGACAGGAAAACTGGATGAATGGAAACAGGGAACTTGGAGTGGAGAAGGGGAGAGAGTTGACACATTGCAGGGTTGGCCACCAATGTCACAAAACAATTTGTGTATTAATTGTTTAATGAGAAGCTAATTTACTCTGTAAATTTTCACCTAAAGCACAATAAAAAGGAAAAGTATATATACATTGTAAATCCTAACCTCTGTGCCTGTGGTTATAATCCCATTTGGTTATGGGTTGTCTTTGTTAGTAGTCCTATGGCACAGTGGTTAAGAGCTCGGCTACTAACCCAAAAGTTCGTAGTTTGAATCCACCAGCTGCTCTTTGGAAACCCTATAGGGCTGTCCCATAGACTGGCTATGAGTCATAATCAACTCAATGGCAAAGGGATTGGTTTTGTGTTTGTTTTGTCTTTGTTATGTTAATGAGTCAGGATTAGGGTAGGTTGTATCTTAAGTCAATCTCTTTTGAGGTATAGAAGAGATTAAAAGCAAGCTAACAAGTAGAGATGGTGTAAGATAGATGTCAGGACATATGGAGGTCTCCAAGGAACCAGGAAGCAGAAGCTGAAGAGGCAAGGACCTTCCTTCAGAGCCAACACAGAGAGAAGCCTTCTAGTGCTGGCACTCTGAATTCATACTTCTAGCCTCCTCAACTGTGAGAAAATAAATTTCTGTTTATTAAAGCCCCCCAGTTGTTGTATTTCTGTTATAGCAGCACTAGATAACTAAGACAGTCTTATTATTATTTCCATTTAGAAATGAGGAAAGTGAAGCACAAAATTGTCATTGTTGGGTGCCGTTGAGTTGATTCTGGCTCATAGCTCATGTGACAGAGTAGAACTGTCCCATGGGGTTTTCCAGGCTGCGATCTTCACGAGAGCAGATTGCCAGGTCTTTTTCCCATGGAGTCACTGGTTGGGTTTGAAACACCAACCTTTTGGTCAGCAGTTGAACACTTAACTGTTGCACTGCCAGAGCTCCTCTGAAGCACAAATAGTTTAGTTTATTTGCCAGTGGACAAACAACCCAGACAAATAGCCCACATTTGAGATGTGCCCCTTGGAATAGAGGTCAGCAGGTCAGCATTGCTACGCTTTCTAGCTATTATAGGAGAATCAAATCATGGCATTAGGACATAAACCTGCTTATCTGCTGGAACAACCTGTCTCATTTAATGGAGTAATGAACAAAACTATACTGTCACACCAGTTCCATTCCATATGCCTATAAGCTCACAAGACTGAACCCCTAAGCTTAATATGATAGAGATATTAAAGCTTGCTCTTCTCACTCCCTTAGTGACTTCACTCATCAGACATGCTAATACTTTTTTTTCTTAACGTTAAAACCTGATAATTTTTCCACAGTTCACATTGCACTTAATAGAGAAAGATTGATCAAATTCCCCTTAAGATCGGGAACAAGAAAGCCATGATCCCCCTCACCACTGTTATTCAATATTGTACTGGATGTTTTTGCCAGAGGATTTAGTCAAGAAAAATATATAAAAGGGATTCAAATTGGGAAGCAAAAAAGTAAAACTGTCCCTACTCACAGATGACATGATCCTCCATATTGAAAATCCCAAAGAATTCACTATAAAGCTACTAGAGTTAAAAAATGAATTGAGAAAAGTTTCAAGGTGCAAAGTCAACACTCAAAAATCAGCTTGGTTTCTATATACCAGCAGTGAGTAATCTCAAAAGGAAATTAAGGAAACAATTGGATTTACAATAGCATCTAAAATAATAAAATGGCCAGGAATAAAATATAAGCAGGGAAGTGAAAGCGTTGTACAATGAGAACTATAAAACAATACTGAAAGAAGTTAAAAAAGACCTAAATAAATGGAAGGGCATTCTGTGTTCGTGGACTGGAAGACTTGCTATTGTTAAGATGTCAATACTACTCAAAGTGAGCTACAGGTTCAACACAATCCCAATCAAAATTCCAACAGCCTTTTTTGTAGAAATGGAAAAGCCAATTCTCAAATTTATATGAAATTGTAAGGGGCTCCTGAGTAGCCAAGCAATCTTGAAAAAGAATAACAAAATAGGAGGACTCATACTTCTACACAGCTATGGTAATCAAAACAGTCTAGTCCTATTATAATAATAGACACATAGACCAAAAGAATAGAATCAAGTGTCCAGAAATAAACCCTTATATCTATGGAAAATTTATTTTAAACAAAGTTGCTAAGTCTATCCAATGGGGAAAGGATAGTCTCTTCAACAAATGTTGATGGAACAACTGGACTTCCATATGCAAAAGAATGAAGTTGGATCCATACCTCATACCATATGCAAAAATTAACTCAAAATGGATCAATGACCTAAGTGTAGGAACTAAAACTATAAAACTCCTAGAACAAAACACAGGAGTAATGCTTTGGGACGTAGTTTTTGACAGTGGATTTCTAGATACACCACAATCACAAACAGTATAAGACAAAATAAATTTGATTTAAAATTAAAACTATTGTGCATCAAAGGACGTTGTCAACAAATGAAAAGACAACCTATATGTTGGGAGAAAATGTTGGGAACTATATACCTGATAAGAGTTTAATATCCAGAATATACACAGACATCCTCCAACTCAATAGCAAAAAAACAAACAAGCCAGTCAAAAACCAGGCAAAGGACTTGAATAGACATTTCTCCAAAGAAGATATACAAATGGCCAGTAAGCACATGCAAAGATGCTCAACATCATTAGTCATTAGGAAAATGCAAATCAAAACCACAATGAGATATCACTTTACCCCCTGTGACGGTTAATGTTATGTGTCATCTTGGCTAGGCTATCATTCTCAGGGGCTTGAGAGACACTATGTAATCACCTCCCATTTTGTGATCCGATGTGAGCAGCCAATCAGTTGGAAGAGGAATTTCCTTGGGCTTGTGGCCTGCATCCAGTATATAAATGGATGTTCCGGCAAAGCTCGCTCACTCTCTCTCTCTCTACCCTGTAATCTTCTTGGCGTCTGATTTCTGGTTCCTGGGACATAATCCAGCAGAGGTCACCATCCTGTTGCCTAACCTGCAGGTTTTGGGTTTGTCAGCCCCTGCAACCACGTGAGCCAGCAGAGGTCATCAGCCTGTCATCTGGCCTATAGATTTGGGACTTGCCAGCCCCCACAATTGCATAAGCCATTTCCTTAAAGTAAATCTCTCTCTCTCTCTCTCTGTATATATATGGAGTCCTGGTGGTGCAATGGTTAAGAGCCCGGCTGCTAACCAAAAGGTCAGAAGTTTGAATTCACCAGTTGCTCCCTGGAAACCCCATGGGACTGTTCTACTCTGTCCTCTAGGGTGGCTATGAGTTGGAATGGACTCGACGGCAATGGGTTTATATATATACATATACTTACATACATATGTGTCTATATATATACACATATGCACACATATATATACATATATATATATACATATGCTTCACTGGTTTTGTTCCTAGAGAACCCAGACTAAGACACCCCCTACTAGGATGGTTAATATCAGCAAAACAAAAAATAACAAGTGTTGATGAGGATATGGATAATTTGGAACCCTCATTCATTTGCTGGTAGGAATGCAAAATGGTACAACCACTGTCGAAAACAGTTTGGCAGTTCCTCAAAAAGTTAAACATAGAACTGCCATATAACCCAGCAATTCCACTCCTGGATAGGTGCCAAAAAGAATTGAAAGCAGGGACTTGTACAGATACTTGTACAGCAATGTTCACTGCAGCAATATTCACAATAGCCAAAACGTGGAAACAACTCAAGCGTTTGTCAAAAGATGAATGGATAAACAAAATGTGGTACAAACATACAATGGAACATTATTCAGCCATAAAGAGAAAAGAAATTCTGAAATACGATGCAACATGGATGAACCTTGAAAACGTTATGCTGAGGAAAATAATTCAGACACAAAAGGACAAATATTGTATGAGCCCACTCATATAAAATATCCAGAATAGGCAAATGCATAGAGAAAGCCAAAAAAATTTTTAAAAAACTCAAACCCATTGCTGTTGGGTTGATTCTGACTCATAGTGACTCTATAGGACAGAGCAGTACTGCCCCATAGGGTTTGCAAGGCTGTAAATCTTTACCGAAGCAGATCACCACATCTTTCTCCCCAAAAGGTAGGTTTGAAGCCCCAGCCTTCTGGTTACCAGCCATGCACTTAACCACTGTGCCACAAGAGCTCCTTAAAAGTGCATAGAGATTAAAGTTTATTAGTGGTTACTAGGGAAGAATGGGTGGGAACATAAAGAGATATTGCATAAGTGATATGGAGTTTCTGTTAAGGGTGATGAAAAATTTGAAAACGGATAGTGGTGATGATTGTACAACATGGTGAATGTAATTAATGTCACTGAGTTGAACATGTGAAAATGGTTGAAATGGTAAAAGTATGTTGTATATATTTCACCACAATAAAAAAAATAAAGAAATAAATAAACTGATCATTTTAACCCATCACAATAATCAGAGAAAGTCAGTCCTTTGTGGGTGCCTTCTCTTTACAATTCACCACAAATCATGTTGACAGTGGAGCCCCTCAAGTGGCTGAGTCTAGTTGTGTACCCAAGTGGGATGCATACGAGTAGGATCCAAACCTCCTTCCTCCCAGTGCTGCATTTGAATTGACCCAACACAGTTCAGCACCTCCCAGCTGAGCTTTCATCCTCTCTTACAACAACAAGAGGCTATTTCTAGCTCCTGATAGGGTGCAAATTCATATTGCATTTGCACTACCCAGAAGACTTGCTCATAATGGCTTGGAATCTGTTCAATTTAGTGGCTCCCCTGCTGTGGTCTCCAAAAAGGTAAAGTTACCCATGAATTAAAACGTCACCAGTATCAACTCCAACACTGATTTTCTGGATCCTCTAATCACCTGGGGGGTGGGGGAGAGAAACTCTTGCTTTGCTCTCTCCCTTCTCTTTGACTCTTCTCCGCCACATTTTCCACTGCTCTAAGCCCAAGTCTGACAGAGTGTTAATATCATCATCTAGTGAGTTCAAAATAAAGGCACAAGAGCAGGCAATGCAGCGATGCCGAGGTTACAGGCAATCTAACCCAGGGGAGCTTAAACCCACCCCTACAGTTGGAGAAGGCCCTGGAGGAAGAATGGGGACAAAAAGTCCCTAGTGCCTCCATTAAACATTTAAGAGAAGTTGGTGAGTGACTCCCCAGTGGAGACAAAATCTTCAGCCAAATTTATTTGAGTAGTTCAGAGAAAACAGCATGTTCTGACATTTCCAGGGCATTTGTCTTAGGTTGGTGTGGAACCATATTCTTTTACATTTAAAACTTTCTAGGAAATGCCTTGGAGAAATTGGTGCTGAATCTGCTTTGTGCTTGATATGAAATGAATGAATGCCAGTTCATGAAAGAGTTTCACGCCCACTAGTCATTGCCCAGTTGTAACTGATTACTGCACATGTGTTTCAAACTATTTGTTTCCCCTTACCCCAATGTATACCAAAATTTATGGAATGACACACTTAATTTTTATTATTTGGCCAACTATGTGGTTGATTTAATCAATAGAGAAAATCTATTTGAATTGAAATTTGGGCTATTTCCTTTATTCTCTCTTCCTCTTCTTTCCTTTCAATAAGATTTTTTTTTTTCTTGATTGCATAATTGGTTCAGGGTGAGAAGCCTGGACCTCAGTCAGGCTGATGGGACTGGGTTGGAGTCCTCATTTCACCACTCATTCCTTGTGAGAGTTTTAAGAAATTCTTTTCTTACCTCATAGGTAAAATGGGAATAGTAAACCCACCTGTGATGGTTAAGATTGTGTGTTAAGTTGGCTGGGCCACGATCCTTAGTGGTTATATGTGATCACTCCTATGATGGGATCTGCTGTGAGTAGTCAATCAGTTGAAAGGGATTTTCCTTGGGCGTGTGGCCTGCATCTGAATATAAGCAGATGTTCTGGCTCTTTGCTCGCTCTGGATCCTGTGGCTGCCTCCTGTTCATCTGAGTTCCAGTTCTTGGGACTTGAGCTATCGGCTTATCAGTGAGTGGGAGCCCTGCTCTCCGACCTGCCAATCTTGGGTTCACCAGCCTCTGCAGCTATGTTAATCAGGAAAAGCCTTGCAGTCTTGCCTGCCTATCTTGAGATTCATCGATCTTCATAGCCTGTGAGCAAGAGTCCTGTTCTCCGACCTGCTGGTCTTGGGTTCGCCAGCCCCTGTGGCTATGTGAACTGGGAGAAACCTCTGTTGTGATCCACGGACTTGGGATGTTCCAGCCTCTACAATCTCGTGAGCCGTTTCCTTGATATAAAACTCTCTCTATATATATCTATACACTTTACTGGTTTTGCTTTTCTAGAGAACTCGGCCTAAGACATCACCTAACCAGAGTTTCTTGTTATAATTAAATTAGATAATTTGCATGAAGCAAGTATCAGAGTGCCTACCACATTAAAAAAGATTCTATTGAATGATAGCTCTTATCATCACCTTCCTCCTTTGTAAATTAAAGTTATATATTTTTTGCCAATTCCAGAATGCTGAGATCCTCTTAATTGTTTATGAAGTATGCATTTCATAATTTAAAATAAAAACTCTTAAAAAGTACACTATTCTCTGGAAACTTCCCAAACAATTAATTAACTTTGTCAATGTGTGAATAAATGGAATCGATTACCCTACAATTTGGAATTAGATGCTCTCCCTGGCTCTGTACCATCTCATCTATCTCCCCTCTGTTAGATGTAAAGTCTGGGAAGGAAACTGTTTTGGGGCCCAACAGTCAGCCCAGATACACAGAACTCAGTGACAGCAGCACAGAGCTGGGTTGGGGTGGGGCAAACGGGCATTCTTGGGTAGAAATTAAGAGGAAGAAATAGTTCCCACAAAACAAACCCTTAATGTACTCCCTTTCCAGTCATTCCCTAATGACTCTTCAGCTCCTGTAACGAAAGTGCTGTGCAGGACATGGGAGATTCCACAGGCCCCCGCTGAAATCAAACACTCAGAAAGTGCTGCATTTACTGAGGAGGGGGATAGCTGCTTCAAAGATTTCACTTTCACTTGGATTTTCAACAGCTCTAAAAAAGAGCATTGATTTTGGTTAAATTGATTTTATTCATAGTTGGTTTGCATGGTGTATTTGGAAGATAGACTGTATCAGACTGTCAGCACATGGAAGGCTGGGAAGGCAAAGCCTGCCTTGGTTTGTGTAGTCCTACATGTTTTCTCTACTCATAATTCTGTGTGATTTGGCCTTCCAGGGGGCTGAGCAGGCATTTTCACAGTATGCGCCACTCTGGACAAGAGTGTTACAGTGCAATTTTGGCTATGTCAAAAGCATAAAATCAGGCTCTCAACATTGCTTCTGATTTCCTGTGCAGCAAACACCTGTTTTTCTTATTATGTGATACTAATAGTGATTAGCTATTGACTCCAGTTTAGTAGAAAAATATAATAATAAACATGTACCAAGTGCTATACTAGAAACTTGAGTTTGACCCCATGGATTCAGGGTGGTGGCTATTGTGGAAAAACCCTGCATGATTCTTTCAAACATGCAACTAGACATGAGTGTTCATGTCTTAAAAGGGTTCATGTTTTGACTGCGAGGATGGCATTTGGAAACCATACAGTATTGAAAATGTAGCACCAAACAAAAGGCTTCTGTTGAACAATATTCAAAATTGCACATGTGTAAAAATGCATCACATGTGATTTTTGTATTAACATATACCATCAACTTTCAATTATTTATTTAAATGAAAGGCAACTGCTAGTTAAAAAAAAAAAAAAAGATGAAGAGTTGGTATTCCAGAATTATTTAAAGATGGCTGATGGCTACCGGATGCATCCTACGATCTTTTGCACTCAGCATATTTGTTCACTCATTTATGCTCTCTTCAAACTGATATTAAAATCAGTTTTCAATTTCTAAGCAACTACTGACTAATGGTAAGTAGACAGAGATGAATTAAAGGCAGGTATTTGGAGAATTCTGCTTGAGCTTAAAAGCATATCATAGGAGGATTATACAGATAGACATGCATATTCCATACAGATAATACCCATGTATATTTATAGTGATGCTTTTCAAAAGTATTTTTTTAAAACAGGGATTAAAAAAAAAAAAAGAAGAAAATAATTTGAGGATTATTTTCAAACACAGTTGCTTAGGACCCATCATGCGAATAATCTGATTGAATAAAACTGGCATGGGCCTAGGCAATCATATTTTTAAAAATTAACCTTACCAGCTGATGCTGATATGCATTGGTTAAACCGCTGCATTCAAGATCAGACAAAAAAGTCAGATGTGTAGGCACTTAAGAAGAGTCCTTTGGTCTTTCCCAGCATATATAAATGGTACCATCATTGACCCAGCTGCTAAAACAACAATCTGGGTGTAAGCCTTGATTACTCACTTTCTTCATCCAATCCATTATCTAGTGCCCCTGGCTCTATCTCCAAACATTTCTCAAATATGTCCATTTTTTTCTCTATTTCATTGCCACCAGCTTAGTCCAAGCTGTCATCTCCCAGGTCTTTTTTTTTTTTCTTTTTTTTTTCCAGTTAATGAGAGCAGGAATTTCGTGTATCTTGTTAATTGTTTTATTCCTGGAGGTTAAAACAGTGAAGACACATAATATCTGATCAATTAAAAAATTGTTGAAAGAACAAAAAACAATTGAATAATGCTGTATTTTTCAAAAACTACTTGCACAAGACCTGGTATATAAAAATTGAATTAGTATTAATAGAAATGGAATTAAAAAGAAGGTTGCTAATATGTCTAATTGGGCTGGGCAATGTTTTCTTCTATTGTACACGAGGTCTCCATGAGTCGCAGCTGACTCCATAGCAATTAACAACAACAAGTATGTCTAATTACATTGCACGTGACATGAGTTGAGCTAAATAGCAGAGGAGAGAGACATCTTGATTACACACTGACCACCATGAGTACCCAGAGACATGGACATCTGCGGCCCAAGACTACTAGAGCTCCTATTTTACTCTTACTCACAGTTGGCAAGCTGGGGAAACAAGTGTGCTGGAGCTTTCCCAGCCTGACAGCCCACACAGGGGTATCTGGTGGCAAAATATCAATTATCACCTCCTCATCTGAGAAGCAGAGGATTGGATTTCTGGAGGGTCTCCATGGCCCACTTGTGGTCATTCAATTCAAATGCTAACACAAAACACCCTCGCTTCCAGCAAAGGACAAAGGCAATGAAATCACCGCAGCATGTGATGAATGTAAATGCAAAATACCATGGTCTGAACCAAAAGGGCAGACACTGCATAAATAGGCATCTCAAATTAACATGCACCCGAAAGACACCCCTAAAAAAGCAATGATTCTGACTACAAAGGAAGGAGAGGCTTCAGGACTGAGGACAATTCTTTAAATGTAAAGTCGTTTGTGCTGTTGGCTGAGCATATGGAGTTCAGAAGAGGGAGTTTAAAGACTGCTGACAGAATTAGCTTCATCTTCAAATTGGCCCACTGATTATTTACGGATTTCATCCTCCCCTATCCAATTCCCAAGGCTGTAGATTTGAAATACTTAAAGAAACTCTGGGAGAAATTAAAGTAGGAGGCATAATAAAAAGAACTGGGGGTCACGGGGGGTCAAGGAGAGGTGGAAAGTGGTCCAGTCTCCCAGCTTCCCCACAAATTCACTTATTTTTAATTTTAAGCCAAATTGGCTCAGGTCTGTCCAATTCAGTTAAAATGTTTAGCGTCCAGGATTCTAAATCACTCAGAAGAGAGTTTATTTGTTCTCATGAGCTCCCCATGACCGCTGTGGGGGCTCAGAAGAGCACTGTGAATTGAGAGAGAGAGCTGGCAGTAATTAAATACAAAGAGCCCTCTCCCCGCACCTTGTCTGTGCCTCTGTTTTTGCAGCCGGCTCCAAGCAAGCATAAGGGGGAAGATTTGATTTTAATCACATGGATCTCATATTTTATTTTGCTCATTAAAATTCCTGATAAGGATTTACTTCAGCATTTTGTGATTCTCCCTGAATATTTGAAAAAGGTCTTTTTTTTTTTCTTTTTACTGCAAATGTTGTTTGATCCCTGACTATTCCACAGCCTGACAAGATTGCCTCCACATTGCTCACATACAAGGTGTGAGCCATTTCTGGGAGAAAGAGAAGAATTTAGGGATGGCATGCCACCACCCTTGCAATTACAGCCGTGTGGCCTCTGTTCAGCTACAGTGAGAAAATCAATTATCTAAGAATGCAGAGCTTGAATCAAGATGAAGAGAAAATCTGCTGTCTAAAGTTACCTAGAATTTCGAAGAAAATGAGGAATTCTGGACCGGTACAATATAATATTGCTATGTAACGGAAAGAAGTCATTTTTGGAAGCCTCTGACCCCCAGCCCAGCCAGTTTGCCTTTCTGAGGACTGCTTGAGTCGCTCGGGGCATCAGGGCTTCACTGCGGCAGGCCTAATTTTTCTGCTCGGTGGCAGTGTTAAACCATCCTCCACCCCCGCTTCCCGGCCCAAATGAGAAAGAATCTGGCATTGCTTTATTCTTCAATAGGGCAAAAAAAAAAATACACACACACACACACACACATACACACACACACACACACACACACACACACACACTCCATCTCTATCCCTGCACATCCTAGAATTTCTTAATCTGCTTCTATGATTAGGATCTGCAAACTATTGCAGTCTACATTCCAGATACTAGACATTCACAGGTATCCTCTGGATTAGGCCCCACCCCCAGAAGAGCAAGGGAAGAATCCTCAGTGGGAACCAGTCAGTGGTCTCTGAGCTACAAGTGGAGCTGTGAGCCACAAACCAAAGGCCACCAGCCACACCTGCAGGGAGGCTCTGCTAGTACCACCTCTCTCAGCCTCCACGCCGCTTCCCACTCACTGTGCTTTGAGGGCAAACGCTGGACTCTCTGATCTGGCAAAAATATACACTAATCGTCCCTCCTTTTCCTTCTATGTTCAATCATCTAAATATTAGATTGCAATATACATGCATTATTTGGATCATTCCCAATCCTGCATATCTTTTGATAAGCCAGTTCTGCTTACTCCAGTTTTTAGCTTGGTAACTATGAGCTAGCAAGTGGAGCCAACTTACCTTTTGTCTTTTTACTCCAGCAAAAAACTCCATTCCCACTGAAGTAATAAATAAAACTATCAAATTTCAGGGAAAAAAAAGAGGTAATAGATACGCACATATATGTATATACATAATATATATCCTACTTATAGAATATTAGAAGTATATATATATAATTTTAATTCTATTAATAAATAATAAATGGGAATGAGGTTTTAAGATGTCCCAGGAAGCCAGGATTGGGAAATCGCATCAAGGAATTCTAGGTAAGGGAGATGAGCCCCTGCATCTTTTGCATGTTCACAGTGCTCATACTGAAGAAAATGGGAATTACAGAGAGACAGGCATGTCCTTAGTCAACCTCCACAGAGCCCATCTGGGAAGAGAGTAGGCCCTTCTCTGTCTCACAGACGTCTGCTCTGTATTCTACACCCTGCGTTTTCTGTTCATCAGCCTTTTGTGTGCTAATGCTATTTCTTAAAGGATAAAATCTTGCCCAACACAGAAGAATGTAAGGCACTGCTCTTGTTTGAAGCTTGTGTACTTCCACTTCCTTCAGTCTCTTTACTTTGCTGCAAATTTCTCTTCATTAAAATTAAGCCTAATGTCTTGCTCATCTTTTTCTGTTTTCCTCAGCAAAATGGAGTGCAATGCTGAACCAGTTTTTCTTGTTGCTTTATTTCCTAGTCACTTCATAACGAAATCTTTCCCGCCCGAAACAATGAAGAGAGTTTATTCCACCCAATTTTGCCCTTCTGTTTTGTGGAAAACAGAGAAAGAGAAGATAAAGAGTGTGTGTGTGTGTGTGTATGTGTGTGTATTGGCAGGTGGAGAATAGAGGATGTTTTACTAAGCATAAAATATGTGCTGGAAGGATCCATTTGGTATATTCTGGCCTGAGATTTTTGCCCAGATTCTGAAATTATTGGTTATGCTCCAACTTTCTGTGAACTGCAGGGATAACATGGCCTTGTTTTTCCATGTGGAGGGGGGATCACTCAAAGTACTTCTCCAGGGTTAGACTTCCAGACAGGAAGGTAATAGAAAAAAGATGGTGGGACTAGCATTGGCTTCTCTAAGACAGGCGCTGTCCAGCTGTGATAAATCTGCCCCTACATACAGCTACCATTCCATCCCCTTAGCTTATGCCATCTTCTCTTCTCATTCTTTAAATCAGGCCATCTACCTAACTTCTCCTTTAGGGCTAAAGTGGACATGAGGGATGTTATAGAACAAACTCTGAGCAGCACCTCAGCCTCCACTCCTCTTGATTGTGGATAAAGCCTGGTCACTCAGCTCTCTCCAGTGGCCAGGACTGCAGTGAGGGCTGCACCCACTGGTAGGACTCCTACTGCGATGCCCAGTAAAGCAGACTCTAAGAGTGGGACTTACGTGCATGTAGGTCCTGATCAGCCCAGCAAGGAGGCCCCCACTGTGGTGCTGAATCCACTCTCACTTTCAGTGGAGTTTAACTATGAGTGCTGAGAAGACACCAGAGGCATTTGGGACAAAACTCCAGAGAATACTGTCTACGGAAAGGGCATGGTGGCATATTCCTGACTTTCTGCAGTCTCCACTTATTCTTTCTTAATGCCTGCATTTACTAAAAACCTGAGCACTCTTTAAGTTATGGTTAAAAACTTAAAATGTGCTAGGTGGCCATGGACAAGTTACTTGGCTTCTAAGCCTCGAGTAGTTAACAATCTAGGAAATATTTTCATTTACATTATTAATTTACAAAATTATTTTTTTAATTCTCCCTCTTTTATAAGTGAGACCATTAAAGTTCAAAGCAGTTAATAAAATTCTTTAAAAAGTTACACAGCTAGTAATTGACAAAACTGGGATTTGAACCCAAGTCTAAGTTTTTACAAAAGATTTTCTTCTATCCATTGTCCATAGCAATAAGTGTAGAACAATGAGGATCCAGGAACAACAAGAAAAGAGACAAGTGATTTAGTCACTCAAAAGCCTTTACATTGTCTTATTTTTACAGATGTTTCAATAATGAGCAAGAGATATGAATGGAGCAGACCCAGGGATAGTGGGCAGGCAGGATCCCAAATCCTGAATTCAGTGGTGTTTGGCTATACCTTGGTGATCCAGGAAGTTTCAAAATGCAGAGTGAGCTGGGGAGGTGCTTGACCCAGCTACAGAGTCCCCACTTGCATGCTTGTATTAAGAAGCTAAACCTCAGATCTTTACCACCAGGGGCTGGTGAGGAGAACTGTCATCTAGCATGAGACAGCAGACGTGCACTTAGAAGCGAAGGACCCACACTCTCCACATCCCCTCATTCCTCCTCCCATGAGGAGGGCTGCCATTCTACTGGACTTCACAGCAGAATCAGAACCAGAGCCACCCAAAGCTTTGAGTACCGCCTTCACCTCTTGCCTGCTCCTAACTGGAGTGCTGTTGCTTGCTCTCTCTCACTCATTTTTAAGTACCAGTTTATTTCCTTAAAAACAAAACAAAAACACAATCTTCATTTCATTTTTAAAAAATGTCTTAACCCAACAGATTTATTTTTAATTTATTATGAGTTTAACTGTTTGTCTGAATTTTTTACCCTCTTGTTTTATTGGCTTCTAAGGTCTTTTATCTTTAAATCTCATATACCGGTTAAAAAACCCATTGCCGTCAAGTCGATTCCAAATCATAGTAGCACTGCCCCTGTAGGGTTTCCAAGGAGCAGCTGGTGGATTCAAACTGCTGACCTTTTGGTTAGCAGCCGTAGCTTACCGTAGCTCTTAACCACTGCACCACCAGATCTCATATAGTACATGTTATTTTGTAACTCAACCTTTTATCTTTACTGTGACTTCAGCTCTGTTATTTTATAATCTTTATTTCTATATACAGTTTTAGCTGTTGTAGATGGTTAATTTCCTCCTGTCCTTCTGTTTGGTTGTTCTTGTTGTTAGTCACCCTTGAATCCATTCCAGCTCATGGTGACCCTGTGCGTGCAGCATATAACTGTTCCGCAGGGTTTTCAAGACTGTGACCTTCCGGAAGCCGATCACCAGGCCTGTCTTCCAAGGCATCTATGGGTGAGTTTGAACCAACAAACTTCCTACTAGTAATTGAGTGCTTAATCTTTGCGCCACACAGGGATTCCCCTCCTATCCTCCTATCCTTCCATTATTATTTAAAAATATTACAAAGGATGTTCCCTTTGCTTCTTTGTTCCCTGATTTTTCTCCTAATATTTGATGTGTACTTATAACAACCAATGAAATGTGCTCATAGTGGTGATTTTTCATTTAAAAATTGAGCACTATTATGTACCAGGCTCTTTTCCTATGTCAGGGTCCAGAATAAACAGATGGAGTCCTGCTCCCATGGGGCTTACCAGTAGGTAAAAGCAAAGGAAAGCTGCACAAGAAACAGACTTATTCCCCATGTTCCCCCTCAGACTCCACCCAAAGGTGACCCTGACAGGCTGAAGAGTGGCCTCCACAGTCCCTGTCCCAAAGAGATGTGGAGACCACAAGCTAATCGTCACCAGAGCTTTACCTTTCTGCAGATGGCACTTCCGGTTGACCGGAAAGTGTGACTTCAGATAACCCATGGAGTAAATAAACTGATTAGCGTTGAGTACGATACACATGAAATATCTTATTTGTAAATTGCAGTGATCACCAACAATTAAGATTTATTTATAAATTACCATCAACTAATGACACGTTATGAGGGCCTCTTAAAAGGGTTCAACTCTCCCAATTTTACAAACTGTGTAACCCTGACTGTGACCAGCTCATACTTGTCTCTAATAATCAAGAGAAGAGCCAAGGGGAGTTGGCCCACAGGGATTCTCTGTGACCTTGCTGGAGTGGAGGTGTGCCTTTCTAGAACAAGTTTACTAGAGACAGATGACCTAAAATGTTTCCAGAAGCCTGGGACAGACTCTCTACTATACCTCTTCTCATGTGTGTCTGAAAGTTCAACACTATCTGGGTCCTTAGGGGTATTGCATGAAACAATAGGTTTTCAATCCTGGTTACTATTAAAATTAGCTGGAGAGTTAAAACCAACAAACAAACAAACTATGTTTTTCAAGGCCTTACTTCTAGAGAAACCAACTGAAAGAGCATCGGGTGGGGCCCCAATACCCACCTTTTTAAATAGGATTGAGTATCACTGGAATACAGACTTCTGAATAAGTAAAAAGATCTCAGCTCATGGTGATAAAAATAATATTACCATTATCAATAACAATAATAAAATCAATTACTACTACAACACAAACTACCACTACTGGTATTTATCTCTCACTTGTGTCAGGAACTGTGCTGAACAATTTAAAATACTTATTTTACCTTCTAATCTACAGAAGAAGGGGAGGCTCGAACAAGCCAACCCACCTGCCCATGCTCAGTTAGTCCGAGAATGGCAGAGGCGGAACTCCAGTTCAAGTCATAGGGGCCCTAATGCCTAACCTGCTAACCACCTGGCTGAAGGAGTCTCCCCCAGCCCAGTGGTCATGGAGGTCAGAGCTGGGTGGGACCTGAGAGGCCACAGGGGGACAAGTCTGTTTATTGTATAGATCTCTCTCTGCTCTTACCTACCGGGAAGCCCCAGGAGAACAGGCCTCGGTCTGTATCGCTGGGCCCTGACATCATAAAAACAGGGTAAATGACTTCGTTTCTCAGCCTTGGCACTTGTGACATTTGGGCTGGACAGTCTTTGTGTGGGGTCATCCTGTGCACTGTGGGATGTTAAGGAGCTTTCCAAGTCTCTACCCTCTAGCTACCAGTGTCAACACCTGAGTCCAGCTCTGACAATTAAACACATTTCCAGACACTGTGAAATGTTCCCTGGGGGCAACATTGCCCCAGTAGAGAATCACTGATTGCCTCCTTATAACTGTCTTTTAAGATGAGCAATACAGCGGTTACTGCTCGTTATTTTATGAAACGAAGGCGGAGAGCACGTGCTTTTCCCAAGGTCACACAGAGTAGCAGAGTGGACCAGACCTGGGCTCCCTGGCTCACAGTCCAGCACTGGCTTCGGTGCCACTCATCTGATAAATGGTCGAGACTGCCCTCTGCTCAAGAACAGGCTGGCTTCACTTTTCCTGCACACCTCAGGCTGTTGCTCCTGCTGGGGGCCATCCCGGGACAATCTGAATCTCTGCCTGCCATAGACGCTGCCACAGGCACAGACAGGCACTTTGGGCCACAGCACCACTTAGATTAAAGGAGGCCAAAGGTCTCCCTGAAATCCACTCTTCAATAAGGGCCTCCTGGCTGGACTCTGCAGGGGAATAGCACCTTCCCAGCCTTCAACATCACTTTCTTCTACTTCTGAGTCTCCTCATGGCTGGCTAGGGGTGGGATACGGGAGGGGCAGTGACCTGGACCAGCACAGCCAAATAGCGGCAGCTGTGTGTGCTCACAGAGGAGACAGGTGTTCACAGCCAGCAGAGCCTCCAAGGGTGCAACCCATGACCTGTATGGTCCAAGCAGGAGGTAAACAGCAGGTGGTGCTAGTACAAGGTGCAGAGAGCAAGGCTGGGGGTCCCGAGAGAACAGAGTCTCCACAGAGGTGCTCCACTTGTAAGGAGCAGGACCCAGCCAGGAGAGATTCCAGTCCCTGGAAAGGGGACCAGGACCAGGGCGAAATTAGCGGCCTGGTTCAGAAAGTAGAATCAATGCTGTTACAGAAATAGCGCTTCAGAGCAGAGGGAGGGACTAGGGTGCCAAACCAAAGCTGGATGAAAAGTGAAGCCCTCTTGATGGAAGAGTCCATGGCAAGTAGGGCAGGAGTTAGTACTATCCCTGTCCCGAGCTGGGGTGATCCTGAGAATCGGGAGAATGGAGCCCCACCAGGAAGGAGATGGAGGGACTAGGAGCCCAGCAGGCTTTTGGAAAACACTTCAACCTATATGGGCCTCAAGGAATTTTAAATTCTTCATGGTTGAGAGAGAGACAGGAAGAAGCTCAAGTAATAGAATTTAGTGGCTAAAAGCTTAGGATCTGCAATCAGAGAAATCTAGATTAAACTTTGTGTGTCTAATAGCTTTGTGAGACTGGAAAGGTACTTACTGTCTCAGAGACTTGGTATCATTGCTTTTGAGATGGAATCTCTCTTGTAGGTTTGGGAAATTTAAATGAGATGATAAATAGAAAGGACATGTCTCAGTGCTGGAAGCATAGTGAATATTCAGTAACTAGCAGCTTACAGGAAAACAGTTTGTTTCCTGGCCTCAACTTGCAGTGAGAGGACCAGGATGAAAGAGAAGGCATCAGGGGTTCTTACTTCAGTGAACACCCTTGCTCTTGGTATCTTTCTTTCTTTCTTTACTTCCTCACACTTCCATTTAATATTAAAAGAAATGAAGACTTTTTTTTTCCTTTTTCTGATATCCAAGTATTTCCTATACCCAGACATATTTAACATTCTCCATATGTTCAAGGACAGGCTTCAAGTTAGCGCAGCTACACCTGGGTTTGAATCTGGAGACAAATTGCTACTTCATCCAATTTTTAAGGTTGTTAAACTTGCAAGGGCAGCAGAGAACCAAATGAATGCATAATGAAGAATTACCTAATATGGGCACAGCATCTCGAGGCAAAAGACTCATGTGTGTGCATGTGCACACGCACCCACACCCCTCATGTCCTGGAAAGATATTTTATAACAGTAGCAATAACTGAGGTAATACTATCTGATTTGGACATGACAAGCAAGATATATGATATCACTAACTCCTTTACTTTTCCTAAGGCAAGGGGCACCTAGGGTCTGCCAATATTGTGAGAGTTTCCTTGCACACCTGCCACCTGTGCAGACCTCTCTGCATGTCTTAGAGGTACAAAGACCCACTTAGTGTCTGAATACTGCCACCCTCTGGCTCACACACCTATGGTGCTGCTGATGTATGGTCTTCCCAGGCACAAGTGACACAAGCCCATTTGCCTGGGGAGCCACGGATCCATGCAGGCAGCTGGTGCAGCTCACCTCCCTGGTCAAAACAACAACAGGAATGGCAAGCTCAGTCGCCCTAAGCTTGTGACACATGGTGCAGATTCCTGAGCCATTTGGAGAAATCAGCTACCACATTAGTGCCTTTATCTGCTGTGGGAAGAAGCCTTATATATTCTACAGTCAACTGACTTCTGAATAAGGGAATCCAGCTCTTATTTCCTTCAATTCTCCCTCCTGACCTCACCATCTTACATCGAAGGCCAGCCACTCTTCATTAAAAACTCCATGTGAAGGTAGCCTCCAAATAGAACCCGTGGAAGGCTACCTGGGTTAGGGTTTCACCCAGGGCAAAATTGAATACACAGAAACTGCAAAATTTTTTTCCTTTTTTTTTTTTTTTAGAATTTTACAAACACCAAGCTTAAATAGAAAAGTAAGGATGCCAAATCAATATAAGATGATATAAATATCAAGGTTGTATTCTGAAATTGCTGAGTGCCACTTACTGTTCCCACCAGCCATTTCCAAACACTCAAGATGTCTGAAGCATCTTCTGTCCTCTACATGCAAGAACTTTTAGCTGCTGCACCAGGCCCTGCTACCACTGAAGCCACAGTAACCCACTGGGTGCTGGGCAAGAGAAAATGGAGCGTGTGGGCTATCGTCTCTCTGACTCACCAGCGATCAGGAAAAGGGCTTTGCTGCTGTCTCCCTTTCCATCAGCTTAGCTACTGTTTCCGTAGAACCACAAGACAAAACCAGTGGACAGTTTGTTTTCTCCACTAAATGCAATTATTTAGATGACAGCCTGTGAGTGCTGCAATTTTGCAAATCTTCAGACACTAAATTCATCTCAGAGGTGATATCGGAAACAGCATAGCAGACCCTTAGCAGCCACAGGCTCTCTCTTGCTGAAAAAGCCCCTATTCCTGTCACCCAGTGGGGCAGAGCAGGTGGCCCCACTGCCTGGGATGCTGTGCTCCAGACAAAAGGGAGTGGAGCTGAGAGATGTGGGCTCTCCTACCTCTAGAGAGCCCCCAACCAGAGAAGCCTCCCTCCCCAGCGGCTCTGGCCAGCCAGCCTGTCGCAGTGCTGCTCCAGCTGGGCTCCGGACGGAAGGATCTGACCAGCAAAAGTGCCCACTTTTGTTAGGGCTCAGCCTCTAAGATGGGTTGAATAATGGAATGGCGCTCAGAAAGGCACCTCATTCTGGTCTGCTAGAAGGGAAAGCTGGACTCCTCCCACAGCCCACCATCTCTATACTCTGACCAGTAGAGCTCTGGAGGGCAGCTCCCACTGTTGCAGAAGCTTAATTGGTGCCCAGGTAACCAGCAGGTGAGCAGCCTGAGGGGTCCTGTTTGTCCTTAGTCTCCTCCCCCACTCCCTTTCTGTGAGGTTTAAGGCTGGGGTTGTTGTCTAAGTAGGTGATTTTTCTCAAGAGAGGAGTTGCCGATTCTTTTCTCAAAGAGATCTGATATTCTCGCAATCCTCCCTGCCCCTGCCACCCCCACTGGGTGCAGACCTCAGCATGCCCAGCTACATGCTTCAGTTGTCTCTCAGCAGTACCGCCCACTCCACACCACCATCAGAGTGATCTGTCTATAATGCTTCCATCTTCTTCTTCTCTTTAAGCAATGACTATTCAGCTATGAATGATGGCCTCCCACCCTCAATATAAACAAATATGACTATTATGAATAGAAATTACTCTCTGTGAATACTTCCTCTATGCTAGGCATTTTAATAACTTTATCTATATTAATTTATTTAATTCCCACAACAACCTTCTAAACTAGGCATCATTACCTTCTTCATTTTAAAGATTAAAAAAATTGAGACGCAGAGGTTACAGAATTTGTCAAGGTCACACAGCTAGTAAGTACTGGAGCCAGGATTTGAAATCATGTGGTTGATCACATAGCCCATGCTCTTAACCACTAAATTCTCTATTGAGCATTGAGATCTGCCCACTGGCTGTCCCAACCTACCCAGCCTTTACACCCACAGCTCCCTCCATGCCAAAGAACACTTCCATACCATTCAGGCCAGCCTTTTTATCATCTACAAAGGAAACCATGCTCAGACTCATCCGTTCCCTCAGCTGGCCTACTCTGTCTTCCCCTTACTTGAGTCTTACCCATTCCTAGAAGACCGGCTCAACTCTAGCCTGCTCTGCAATGTTTTCCCAGAGCACCTAAGCCCACTCTCATTCCCTTGGACCCTCTGGCACAGAATCATGCATCACTGTGTGCTGGGCCCCTATTATTTTATATGTCTACCCTCTGCCTTGTTATGAGAGACTGAGCCATTTAAGAGAAAGGAACTATCTTATATTTAGTTTGTATCCTCTGTAGAATCTTGCCAATACTAGGGAAGTAACAAAAGTCCACTTGAATTAGATCAATATAGCATTGGCTTCTGAGAACATTTCAACTCCCAAATCTTACAAAAACTCTAAGAAAAAATGAACAGGACAGTGAGACCCTCCTGTGCCTTTAATGCAACACACAGCTGAGTCAAACCACATCCATCCCTGTTCCCTATGGCCATAGTTTTCCATTTGGATATACAAAAATTGCTTTGTTTTCTGACTCTGAAGAATACCCAAGTATGCCCATAAAGAGCTCTGTGAATTGCAGTAGGACATCACTCCCTTATCTGCTAGCACTGGTCTCTGGGTAGATGGGAACAGAAACTGGGACCAACTTCCACACCCCAAAGAGCACCACCAGACTAATCAGATTATTCAAATGTGCACAGGGGAACCCTGGCTAGTTCCAGCAACTAAAAATGAATTTCTCAGCTCCATTGCCAGCCTGCCTATCCCAGAGCAGACCAGGGATTGATGGCTGAGTACTCTGCACCAGAGACTGCTCTACCCTGGATCCATCGACAGTCAACAAATCCTGTAAATTTACACCTACTCCCATTTTTCTTTTTTTTTATAGCTGATCCCTGTATAACCATTGTAGCCCTCTAAATAAGTCTGTGTGTGCGTGTGTGTGTGTGAGAGAGAGAGAGAAAGACTGTTCCCTCTGTCTAGAATGTTCTTCTCCCAGAGAGCCATGTGGCTTAGTCCCTCACTTCCTCCATGTCCCTGCTAAATGTGAGGGTTATAGAGGTATTTCCCTGGTACTTCACTGTCACTTTCTATTCCCCTCACTCTATCTTTCTTCATAGCACTGATACTTCTAATATCATATATATGCTTATTTATATCTCTGTCCTCCTACACTCCTAGAATGTAAACTCCACAAGGGCAGGGATTTTGTCTACTTAAATCATTTCTGAATTTCCAGTATGTAAAAGAAGTTCTGCCTGGCACATAATGGATGCTCAGTAAATAATCATCAAAAACTGTACAATAACAAGTGAATTCTAAAAAACAATTACAAATTAGGTCCTGAATCCTAATCTTGAATTTAATACTAACACAATCTGGGACCTTGAAAAAGGACTTCATCTCTGTGGGTCTTTGTCTTCTCATCTGTCAGTGAGATTCTTGGACGAGATAAGCATTTATTACTGTAGTTTTCTAAATCTGCCTGAATCCCCGGAACATGAGCTAGTGATGCAGGAAGCCCTACTCTCCAACTTATTTCTGGTGACCATGAGCAGTTCTATTCCCTCTAGCCATGGGGTCAGAGTGAAAACACAACACTATATGGAGAATTCCACAGAAGTCTCACCTGGATACCTGTTTGCAGACAGTCCCAGATGGTTTCCTTTTATTTTCCAGGAGGAAGAGGAATTAGTCTGCCTTAAAATATCTTTGCAGAGCTAGCCCTGGGGATTTGAACCAGGAATTAAGCCAGCACTCTTAAGTTTCACACCAGAGTACTTGTAGGAGTTGTCTGAACTATGTTTAAGGAGAAAGCAAAAACACGTTTCTAGGGAGGCAGGAAGACAGCTTTGAGCCATCCGTATATCTCTTGGCTCACGTTAGCTTCCTAAGGCTTCAGAACTAATCATACAGTTTTGTGGTTCTCCTTTTAACCATCCCTAGAGTCCTCTGGTATCTCAGAGCCCCCCGAAGGGAAGAGAAGAACGAACGCAGTAGAAATATCTGTGCTTTTGACATGAAGCACATCAGTGAACAGGCCTAAGACAAATCACATAGCCAAGCCTGCCGGCACTCCATGAGTGCTCAGGTGTGTGCTCCACGGTCACGGTTATTCAAGGCAACAACTTGATACAGTGCTGCTGTCGCTGTACTAGAAACTGAAAGTGATCTACTCCTACCTGTACGTACAGCAGGGAAAATCACTTTCAACTCATTGAGAGGCTTCAGCGACAGAAAGATTGATCAAACCAATGAAGAGCAAATCTCCTTGCTACCTACTGATGCCAGACACATAAACAAGAGCAGCTGCAAGTCATCCGCCAGGAGACACTGGAGCTGAGTTGGGTAAGATGTGTGGGACTTAGGGAGCTTGTGAAACAGGAGAGGAAGGAGTGGCAGTTTATAGGCATGAGACAGCCTGGGTCCCCAGCCCTATGTTTGCACAGACAGTGGCCTCAGGCAGAGTCACCTATAGCTGAGCTTGCCCTGGCTCAGAAGGATGCTGGCTTAGGAGAAGGCAATGTGGTATCCAGAGGGAGTGAGAACCTGGAGCTCAAGTATTTTTGTTTTTGTTTTTCCCCAGAGGGGGCTTTAGGCTACCTTAGGCCTCATGAAGATTTCGCTGAGAATTGTTAGCTTTTGGGATTCCTGAAGTGGAAATGGAGGATCTATGATATACAGCCTTACAAGAAAACAGCAAAGCCCAAATCCCCTCCAATAATGAAGTTTTGGGTAAAGTAATAAGAGAGGGAGAAGTGGAGTGCTCACTGGTGTCATAACTTGTCCCTTGTGATTTTGTGACTCAGGGGTCCTTTGTGTTGCCGCCTTAGCTCCTCACAGGGCCCAGGTCATTCTCACACCCCTTTAACTATAGGGCCAACGCTTGTCATCTTGCCATCTACCCATGTCACACCTCTGTCCCCCTTATTTGATTAAAAAAAATAATAAATTTTGTTAATTAAAGCAATGGAAGACAACATATCCTATTGAAACAGAGTCAAGCCTTATGTTGCATCTTCCTTCTACCCGAAATAAGAGATCTAGCTGCATGGTTTGGCTCCCTGAGGGTGGTCTTCCTAACCTGATAGTGACAAGAATTTTCTTCCCTGGAGGTAGAGTAGGTTCTAAATGATTAATAACCAGCCTGCTTACTTCAAAATGATAAGTATTAGGACTAAATTTTACTAACATTTAAGGATTCAATTAATTCCTTTTCAGCTAACTCTCTACCTAGCATTTTAGTGGATTTAATAAAGAAACATAAATGTTTAAAATAAAACTCAATAACTTTACCAATGGAAAATGTAAGAGGGCTGGAAGAGCTAATGCAGGGTGGTGAGTGATTTTCTTTTTTCTCTCTTCTCTTCCTCTGTAGTACATCTCCTCAGAACAACTTGAAAAATTCATCACTTTTATAAAGATCTCTGTATAATGTAAACACAGTCATTTCACTTAAAAAAAAGGTGCTGTAAACATAAAGGCTGAAGTCTCTTCTCCTCAGAAAAGTCCCCACTGTGTTTTCCATTTATTCTAAACTAATTGCCAAAGCAGTATGCAACGAAATCCCTAATAGCCTTCAGGATAAAAGATTAAGCCTTGGATGTAAACACACCAGCAGGTAAGCTGCAGATTCTAAATCCCACCCACTCCAGCAATGCATGAAGAGTGCCCTTCCTCACAGTCAGCACACCTTCTCCCTTTCTGTTGGTCAGGCCCGTGGGGCAGTCAGCACACCTTCCTTTCTGTTGGTCAGGCCCATGAGGCAGTCAGCACACCCCCTCCCAGATGCTCGGGTTAGTCACACTGACATAATGACAGCCTTGGCTTATGGCTGGAATTAAGGACAGGATCTGGCTCCCAGGTCATGTTTCTCCTGCCAAGTCACTGTTGAAAACCACATCCACACAGTTGCTCGAAGCTTAGAAGCTTTGAGAAAAGAGCACATTCCCTTGTGGCACAGTCCTGGCTCATCATTCTTTCTCAACCTGACCACTAATATCCAAAATTACCTTTCTCCAGTACTGTTTTGAACACTTCACTATCCCATTTCCAGCAAAATAGGACACATCCAATTTCATTCTGATAGTCAAAGTCCTTCCCACTCATTTCACAATAGCATCACCCTCAGTTCCCACTACACTTCAGCAAAGATGAGCTGCTCAAATGGAGGCGACTTGCTGCTCTTCATCCCTCCCATGGAGCAGACTGGCCACCAGCCTTGGACCTAAGCAGCTTAGGATCCCTGACTTTCCTAAGTTTCTATTTCTCAAACCCTCCCTCTATCTAGGTGTGATACTCTACATATCCGAATTCAAAGGAAAAGAGAGAGTTTTCTTGCTATTTGCTTCAGTGAAAGCACAGAAGATACCATCTTCTCACAAAGATGAAACCCTTAAAATGATGTTGCCTGCGTCCATTATAGAGCATGAACAAAGAAGATCGAAATCCAAAACTCATCTCATGTAGTCTCTGACTTAGGACAAGATGCCTTTCTAGGAATTGTGAATTCTCAAAGAGACACTGATAGCAAGTGAAGGGGACCTGCCTAGCCATTTGCCTTCCAGAGATTTCTTCTAACAAATCAATTATTAGAACCTTATGGTCTTCTTGCCATCCCAATCTGCATGGCTTCCATTACCTCTCTTTAAACTTAACCTAGACCGTCACATTTATATCAAATAACATAAACATAAGCCTACCCTACACCAAGCACACTCCTCACCATGAGTCAGGGGCTGACTTGACAGCAGCCAATAACAACATACCAAGCATAGATGCTTAGCATAATGCTCTTATTCCTGGAAAGAGCACAAGGTCTAGAAGGCCTGTCACCACATCAAAGTCCTGTCTGTTTTAAGGAATTCAGGACTTCTTGATATATAAAATCTCAGGGTAGGAAGAGAACTATAAGAGAATATTTTCTAATGGGTGGTAGAAGGATATAAATAGGAATTACTTTAAAATGAGGTCATGGTAACAATCAAATGCATTTGCGAAAAAAATCTGGATTAAACTAAAACTAATAAATGCAATGTGTTTCCTTCCCGAACATTTTTATATTTGACCATCCCACTCTTTATAGTGAATAATCTAATTGTAGGGACATTCCATTAAACACAATGCTCTAGAATCATATAGACCAATCCTTTATTAAACGCTAGATTCTCTTCTGTAACATCACTTCTGGGTCCATAATTGCTTCTCCTTGCATCTCCATGGTCACAGAACTTACTGATTGTGCCATTTCCTTATCAAAATATCCATTGTTGCATTGAATCAAAATTTGCTTCTTTGTAACTTCCTTTTTATACTTTCAAGTTTGTCTTCTAAGGCCATATAGAACAAAACTAATCAGTCTTCAGCTATATGAAGATAGCCCTCATGGTTCTTCTATTTATATCCTCCAGGGTAAAAATCCTCTCAAGCCTTCAGTGATTACTCCAATCACATCATTTCATGTTCCAACATTAGCCTGGTCCTTCTGCTCAATGCTCTTCAATGATCAATATACTCATAAAGTGTGATGGCCACAGTGAACACAGACACTCTAGATTTGGTCTAACAAATAAAACTAAAGCAAGACTGTTACTTTCTTAGCCTGGACACTGATATACCTATATGAAGCTGGAAGATTTTACTAAAATAACCTAGAATTTTATACACTTTAAAGTAGTTCTTGGCTCAAGCTGATGTTATTTAGGCTCACCCAGATGGATAGGTTCTTCCAATAAGAATGATGACCTAAGTGTTGACACCCTGTATAATTTGGTATAGACCCTTACAGAGAACGAGACTGTGATCTCAATCACAGTAATGGACTTTAGTTGTCAGCATTACCATTTTCCTGAGCAAGAAGTCAGAGCATATAATGGAGCCAGCAGTCTGACACAGGTGGGTTCCTCATCCACCCCCGAGTAGGTTCAGCATCCCTGAATGTCAAGCAAGATGCTCGAGCATTAGCCAAACCTCCATTGTAAAATAACCTTCAGCATGTGGAGGCAAATGTGGTTATTTTGTTGGGTAATTCTTGCTTCAAAAACTAGAAAAGAGAACAGAGGCCAGTAACTAGAGCTGTGAATGGGACTAGGGGACTGCAGAAGAATAGAAATGCAAATGCAATTTTAAAAATGCACCCTGCTGAACAGTTCACTGAAAACGTGAAGGCAAACAGGAGGTAATGCAGCCACCGGGGTACCTCATCTCTGCAGGAGTATGTCAACCTTTAGAAAGACCAGCATGGATTAGATAATTACTTTAGCTATATCCATTTTCAAGTAAGCTTTAAATAAAATTCAAAATATGATGGTAGCAGTGGGAAGAACATAGAATTATGCATCAGACAACTTGTGTTTCAGACCTAGTTTTGCAACTCACTAGCTGTAGGAACTTTGGTAACTCATTTAATCTCTCTGAAAACTCATTTAGAAGTTAACCGTGATACTTTTAGTGTGTATCTTCTATAATTCATTATAATATGCCATACTGAGGACCATCTTTCCTGACTTCTGGTGGATTCCCAAAAGGAAAGGCTTCATATTATTTTAAAAGAGCAATGGCATGTACAGTATGTGGAGGTGAGGGAGAGGATAAACCTAATTAAAGTCCTGCATTAGGTTAAGCAAACACTTGTGTTTTTGTTTGTCTATATACTGTTTTATCACTAGAGAACTTACTGTTTGTACTGTTTGGCTTGTTTGTTCCTAAGAACTTTAGTCTTACATTGGTGCCTTTGCTATAGTTTTAAGCATCTTGAGAAGCATGTGTGGCTGAAGAGTGGAATGATGCTGCTATACCTCTGCAGTGATGCTCTCATTATTACCTCTCTCTGGAGGGCAGCCCAGCACAACTGCAGTGATTCTCTTGGGAGCTGCACCTGATTTGCTCTGACATGCAAGAAGTATAAAGATAGATTTTTAGAGGCTATTAAGACTTATGATATTTCCTCAGTCACATCTTTGGAAAATCACAGGGCCAGCAGGACTCAAAACTGAGATTATGGTAATTGCAAGCGAAGAGTAGGCATGAATCAAAAACAGTAAAACAATGCGAGGACATTCAAAGCCTCTTCTGCAAAATTTGTCCTACAGCCAATATGTGGCTCACTATCTACTGAGGCAGCACAGAGTTTATGAAGCTAGGGCTAAAGATCGAAATCAGGTGTTACTAGCAGATGAAGATCTCATCTGCACTTGGACAAAGCAGCAAGCTATTAATTCTATTTCCACATAAGCAGATAAATTATCTTGACCTGGAAAGGGAAGCTCTTACTGGACAAATTCTTCTTCAGCTGATGGAGTTGTATGTGACTCACTTGGAACATTGGATGCACTTTGGAACGAGACTCAGGATTAGACAACAAAGAATAACCCACAAGTCCCCTGAATTTTTTATAACTTCAGTATGTGCGGGTGTTCATAAAAGATGATGGTGAGCTGAGAGGTTAGGCAGAAAGAGGAGGAAAATCCTGAAAAAAATAATTTGAAGGAGAGGGCTATATTAAAAGCAAACTGCATCTACCCTGACAATATACAAATAAATGTCATGCTATCATGTACATTTGATCAAACAGCCAATTGTACATGTGTTCTATTGCTCAGTTGACAAACACACTGCTCTTTCTTTGGGAGGGAGACAGTGCTCAGGGCAAGAAGAGTCATAGACTGTGTCTTCTTTGATTAGTCACCATGACTAAGGTCTTTGTTACTAGTTGGAAAAAATGATCAACTACAAATAAGAGCCTTTGATTGACCAGAGCCCAGATTCCCATTGAGGCTCATCTAGCATATCTCAGCTGTGAGCTGCTGGTGGGCAACAACCATGTCTAATTCAACATCAAATTCCCGGTAGCACTTAGCACAATGCCTTGCAGAGAGCAGGTGCTGAGGAAATGTTTGATAAGAGATTTCTTTCATAAGTGAAGGGAGTTGTTTTATAATATAACTCATGAAGTAACCATAGGGAATCAGAATGGCCTATTTAGGTGGTGCTCAATTGATGAAGAGATGTATACATCCCCCAGTCTCCTGCACTGACACTGCTGAGAGAAGCCATTCACAACTTGCCACACAGGCAATTTTTGAAAGATCTTCATTTTGAAACTCTAAGATTTCATGGATTGATGTAGGATTTAATAGAAATTACAACTGGTACAAAAATGATATTTTAAAATATAATCTGTAAGTAGTTCCAGATAAAGAAATTAAGAAATCCTTTGAGTTAGTATAAAAGCCCTGTCACAAGTAAAACCATGACAAGAGAAGTAGATCACTTGGGACAGCCTCAATCGGTATTACAACTGTAATTATTAAGCACCTACTATGAGCTGGATACAAAGATAAAGGAGACATGGCCCTGACCTTCAAGGAATTGGCAGTCAAGTCGACACTAACAGCTGAGACAGGAGAGAGAAAGAGCCAACGCGTGGGATTTAAAGCCAAAGGGCACAGGTTTGAACCAATCCTCTGTGCTTTCATAACTCAGGTAGTTTGACAAAAGACCTAGTTCTCTAAGTTTCACTTCCATAACAGCTAAAACAGCATATGTGTCTGCTTCATAGATGATGTACATTGAGCCTTTAAGTAGTGTGTAATAAGTGGTGACCACTCAATAAATCTCAGCTGTTACTTTTATGAGAGGAGAAGAAGATAACAGACAAAGATCAAGACAGAGAGAATTCCCTTAGCTAAACCTGGTTAAATACTTTATAGTACATTCTTGAAAAAGGATTGGAAATTAACACCATTAGATCTGAAAATTGTGCTATAAATTTATGATTAAATTAACTGCTTACTTAGCTGTCTGAGGTTTTAAAGAAAATTTAACTTAAGTGCTAGTTCATTATGTAGTATTGTTTTAATTCTCAACTCTCATTTTAATTTTGAAGAAAAAAACCCCTTCAGATATTTGCTATGGAAGGCATCTGAAGCAGGTGGTTCAGTTTCATAAACTGTAAATGGTGTTCAAAAGCATAGGCAAATAGAATTCAGCATAGGATGGAGTTTGAGCTAGGCACACACTGTATGAGAATATCCCATATTACACGTGGAGAGTGGTGTCAGTATTATTCAGGGATACTTATCGACATCTCCATGGATTTTATAGAATATCTCTAAAACACCTGGTCAACCACAAACATGGTACCTCTCTTCCCTATAGATTTTCTACAGTCTGTGGTCACCTCCCTGTTAGAGAATCTTCTTTCTGAAGGTGAGGTATGAGACAAGAAGAACACAACTCTTGCCAGATAGAAACAGTGGAACAAACTAAGCAGTCATAAAAATATATATATATACTTTGACTAATGTGCAGAAAATGTTTTCTCCAGATTTCAGAAAGTGCAATTTTGCTGCATTAAGTGCCAGTTCTTCTTTATATATTGTCCTCCTTTTAAGAAACAACTTTTCATTGAAACTTTAGTAGGTATCCAAGCAATGGACTAGACAAATGTGGGCTGACTGGTCTACCCTGTGCTGGAGCGGATATGAAGTAGTTAACACCAATGCAAGTGTGCAGAGGAGCCCACAAAATCTTGCTGTTTTTTTAATTCCATGATTATCTGGATAAAAAATCCAGCCCTGCTGTTTGATGGCTTAATTTCTTTTCCTCAGTCATTGCAGCGGTGATGCTTCTAAAAGGACAGCCTCCTCCTTTATGGAACCAACTGTATTGGAATTCTACTAAATGGCACAAAATGTCTTCAAAATCAAAAGTAGAATGTAATTTAAGTGCCACTTAGATCTTCCCACAGCTTCTCTGTACCCACATGCCTAGTGACAAGTCTATACTTTAGGGTAACGCACAGTGGGGAAAAAATGATTGTTTTTCAACCATGTATTTCAGAAAATTGACAATTTTAATAGCACACTTCTAATGGAAAATCATCCAGATTCTCTTCCTCCTTTATATTGAAAATGACAGTAGGATGTGAGAAAACGAGGTATTTGTAAACAATTAGCCTGTATCTTCTTTCCAGAAATGGAGGGTCAACATGTGAAGGTAAAACAACTAATAGCATGGGATATTACTTCACAAAAATGAGCAATGAGTTAAGAAAATTTGGATGAGGATGAGAAGAAAACCATACTTCCTTCCCTAAGCAACTGTTTTTATATGAAATATGTCAGACACACACACTCATACTTCGTGTGCAGCCTAGAGTACCATTATTCTAATTTAAGAAGAAGCAAGCAAATAAATGTAGATTAGAGGAGAATTATCAAGAAACATTTATTAAATAAAAGTTTAGTGAGCATTCACTATGTGTCAGGAATAAAAACATGATAGCAGGCAGCTTCTTCTCTCTGGGAACTCATACGTTAGTGAAATAATCCAATATATCAACGAATACACACAATACCCTCTGGTAATTGAGTAAAAGCCCACATAGACATATTCATCTTAAAGAGCTGGCTAAGGGACCAATGTAGAAAGGCTAAAGGCTATGAAAGAATTTTTTGGTGGGGGGGTGCTATTAATGAAATGTTGTTGTTATTGTTGTTAGGTGTTGTCAAGTCAGTTCCAACTCATAGCAACCCCATGTACAACAGAGCAAAACACTGCTCAGTCCTGCACCATCCTCACAATCATTGTTATACTTGAGCCCATTGTTGCAGCCACTGTGTCAGTCCATCTCATTGAGGGTCTTCCTCTTCTTCGCTGACCCTCTACTTTACAAAGCATGATGTCCTTCTCCAGGGACTCATCCTGCCTGATAACACGTCCAAAGTATGTGAGACATAGTCTCGCCATCCTTGCTTCTAAGGAGAATTCTGGTTGTACTTCTTCCAAGACAAATCTGTTCATTCTTTTGGCAGTCCATGGTTTATTCAATATTTTTCGTCACCACCACAATTCAAAGGTATCAGTTCTTCTTTGGTCTTCCTTATTCATCGTCCAGCTTTTGCACGCATATGAGGCGACCGAAAACATCATAGCTTGGGTCAGGCGCATCTTAGTCTTCAAGGTGACATCTTTGCTTTTCAACACTTTCAAGAGGACTTTTGCAGCAGATCTGCCTCATGCAATGCGTCTTTTGATTTCTTGACTGCTGCTTCCATGGGTGTTGATTGTGGATCCAAATAAAATGAAATCCTTGACAACCTCAATCTTTTCTTCATTTATTATGATTGGTCCAGTTGTGAGAATTTTTGTCTTCTTTATTTTGAGGTATAATCCATACTTCAGGTTGTGGTCTTTGATCTTCATCGGTAAGTGCTTCAAGTCTTATTCACTTTCAGCAAGCAGGGTTGTGTCATCTGCACAAACCAGGTTGTTAATGAGTTTTCCTCCAATCCTAATGCCTCATTCTTCTTCATATAGTCCAGCTTCTCAGATTTATTTGCTCAGCATAAAGATTGAATAGGTATGGTGAAGGGACAACCTGGATGCATGCCTTTTCTGACTTTAAACCACACCTTGTTCTGTTCGAATGACTGCCTCTTGATCTTTAGTATGTTAAAATGTTAGTATGTTAAAAACTTTATTATTTAGCAGAGCTGTGAGTCTCCATAACCATAGAATTAAAATGGATATAAATCTGTCAGGTCAATAGAAGGAATAACTTGCTGATAGTGAAAGCTGTTTAAAAATGAACAAGGTGACAAAGAGGGACCACAAAATTGGCTTTTTCCCATTTAGCGTGGTTATTTTAGGAGCAGCAAATGGCCTTTCAAAGTCTTGTCAATATCTAGCTTTTGTAGTATGAGACTAAGCGTAATTAGGAGTGGACTGAGGAAAATGTAGTCTATATTCTCCATCTCTCCCCTTTCTCACTTCTCATTCCCTTCTCAACCCACTACAATTGTGCTTTCAGCTCCATCCATTCTAAGAAAACAGCTGTTATCAAGGTCATCAACTCCTCCATGTTACCAAATTACCAAAAGTCATTTCAGTTCTTCCCATTTTATTTCTCTCTCCTCAGCAGCATTTATAAGAAATACTTTCCTCTCCAGGCTTCTGCGATACCACACTTTCCTGTTTGTTTTCTTATCTACTTGTAATCTACTAGATAGTTGCTCCTGCTTGATAACTTTTGCCTCTCCTTTTCTGAAGGATACTCTAAAAGGAGTATCCTGGTTTCAGTCCTCAGTCCTCAGTTTCATTTCTACACTATCTCCTAGGCTAACCTCATACAATCCCATGGTTTTAAGTTCCATCTATATCACGGTTATTCCCAAATCTACATCCCTAGCCTAGTCTATTTTCTTGTGCACACAATTCCTACATCTAACACCCACTTGATATTTCTATTAGAATATCCAACAGACTTCTTAAGTGTAACAAAACCAAAGCAGAATTTCATAACCGTCACGCCCCCTCCACACATACAACATTCATCCTTGAGACCTCTCCATCTTAGCAAATGGCACTTCCGCCCAGTCAGTTTATTGGGCCTAACACTAGGAATCATCTTTAATTTCTCTCTTTCTCTCATATGCTATACTCAGTCTATGGCCAGTTTTCTTTGCTCTACCTCCAAAGAGTATCTCTTCTTTTATTTCTATTTCCATTGCTACAACCCTAGTTTACATAACTGTCTTGTGCCTGAATTGTTGCAATAACCTTCTAACTTACCTCCCTCTTTCTGTTCTGTCTCCCACAATCCATTCTCCATAACAGCCAGAATAATTTTAAGACTTAAGTATATCATTTAACTCAATGGTTAAAACCTTCAATGACTTACCATTGCCTTTAGAATAGACTCCAAATGTCTTACCATGCCTAAAACCAAAATCAAACCCATTGCCGTCGAGTTGATTCCAACTCATAGCGACCCATAGGATTGAGTAGAACTGCCCCATAGGGTTTCCAAGGAGCTGCTGGTGGATTTGAACTGCTGACTCTTTTAGTTAGCAGTCAAGCTCTTAACCACTGTGCCAAGCCTTAAATGATCTGATTTATGTCACTTTGGGGACCCAATCTCCTGAAACTTTCCCACTGCCCACTATGCTTCCACCTCACTGACCTTTCTGTTCTCTTAAGGCAGATTATACTTGTTGCTATGCTTGCTTTTTGTACTTTCTCTAGCAGGGATATTTTTCCCCTAGATCATAAAGTAGCTGTCTGTTTATACTAACTCTCATGGAAGCTTTTTTGACAGCCTGAGTTAAAATACCTCTAAACTATCACCCATGACTTTTTATAACTTCCCTATTCTATAGAAGAAATTTATTTATGTATTTTGCATGTTTATTATTTATTTTACCCCAATATAAATTAGGAATCTCTGTAAGGACATGGACTTTTCCTTTTCATTGTTATATCCTTGTGCTAAGTATATTTCCTGGAAGAGTAGGTGGCCAAAATTATTTAATGAATAAATGTATGGATGAATAGATGGATGGATGCATGGATGAGGTTTTCCTGGACACACACACAAAAAAGTGGAGATCTGAAGGGCTGAGGAAACTCACTTTTTCCACTTTTGTCCTCAAAAGTAACACTTCCCAAGGGCTTAACCATATTTCATCAAAGCACTGGACTTAGACTCCGTGGATTAGGTTCAAGTTTCTTGTCAATTAAATGTGAATAACAATACCAAAAGTTAACATTAAGATTAAATGAGATAACTGTGAAACACTCTAAGATATGTAGGTGCTCAATAAATGTTGCCTCATTCATATGCTGTATGTCTAAATATCTACTCCCATATTAGAAATTTCCCAAGGAGAAAACCTCATCCTCGTCCCTAGAATCTGCCTCAGAATCGTATCTACCCAAAAGATGCCACCTTTTTACTTTAAGCCCCCAACCTGGCCAGTTCCCATCCAGGATGGAAGGGAGCATCTGGCTTGATTGTTTAAGTGCTTAGTCTCCATGCTGGTGCGAGCTGCCAAAACAGATGATGGGGAAGGTATTAGTCTGTGCAAATCTGCTGGTCCCTTCTCTCCAAGGAAATCAGTGAGCGCTCTGTAATCTGTTCTGCCACCATCTCCTAACTGGTAAAATCCTGACATGGTAGGCAGAGGGCCAGATCTCTGTCTCTAACCATTGTACCACCAAACCAGACTCTTTCTAGATTGACTTTATCTCAAGGCATCTGGAGGATTCAGATTTTTGGATGATGTAGATAAAACAAAAGCAAAGTTTCATGTCCCCAGGGGGACGTCTAGGAAGAGCCCAACTTCACCCTTCCAGTGGGCATGGAGACTCAGAAGATTTCCCCCGACCCCCCCAAAAGAAAAAAAAAATTACCTGTTATCACTTTCCTACAGACTTACTATAGGCTGTAGAAGCAGATCATCTTCTTTTTTTCATACCCCTTTGCCTCCATGGCTGCTATTCTATCAAAGCTTTAAGGCAGTCTTGAATGTCTATATCTACTATGTTTTTCTAGTGTCCCAGACTTAGGTCTGTAGGGTTCACAGGTTATTTATAGAAAATTTAAGAAACTATATGTCTTGTCTTTGCCACTGCCATTCAATGACCGGATGATGATGATGATGATGATGGTGGTTGGTGGTGGCAGCACTGATGATAAAAAGAAAATACGAGCTAAAAATACTGAATTCTTATTGTAAAAACAACCTTATGAGGGAGGTATGATTATCTCCATTTTATAGACACAGTAGAGAGACACAGAGAGGTTCTATAACATACATGGCCAGTAAGCATTTGCACTTGGATTTGAATCCAGCAAGTCTAACTCCAGAATACCAGTCTTTAACCAACACACTATTTTAACCTTGGTCAACTTTTAAATGTACCTTTACTTTGTCGTTTGCTAACTAGGAGTAGCAATAGTTGTGCATCTCCCATTTGCAACATATTTCTGTGTACTGTACATTTTGAGTGCTGTGGAAGAAAAATGCTTAGTATGTGGTAAAAATTTACTAGAGTTAAACAAGGTCAGTGTTTGCAGAATGACACAACACACATATTTACAAAAGCAAAGACACCCAATTCAAGAGGCTTGCTTTGCAAATGACAGAAATAAAAATGACAAGACAAGCAAACAGTATGTGGAATGTAAAAAGACAAGTTTTCTTCCAACAAGTTGCTGAAGAAGTAGGTAAACATTTAGGCATTCTTGAAAGAATTAAGAACAATCCCAAATGGGGTTAGAGAAGGACAAAGATGGGATGGGATTGAGAGAAAATGATCAAGTTGTGCCAATAATTTGCAAGTCTCTTGATTTCATTTATCTATAAGGGAAAGGTCATGAGGTTTACTCTGCTTAACAAAGGTAAGAAGTGCTGAACGTAAGGTTAAGGGCTTTGAGTTAACTGAGAGGAGTTCTACAAATTCAAAGACAATGCCAATGACTTTTCCGATTAGGTCTAATAGCAGTTGCCCACAGAAAATGGATTTGGAAGCCTCAGTCCATTTTCTAATTGATCAAAGAAAATGAGGTGTCTGTTTCATCCCATCCTTCTATCATTTCCTGTTTCTATCCCATGGTAGCTGTTAATAGAGTTAACCAATTTTCACAAAGTGTACTGAGGCATAATTCAGTACACCTGGCAGAAAGCAAAGAGCACTGGGTTAGGAGTCAGACATGCAGGATTCTCAATTCAGATCATCCATGAACTAAATTGGTGACCATGAATTAGAGTTACAGAATTATAGAATTGGAAGGAAACTTCTAGACCATTTAGAGCAAAGCAAATGCTTAACAGATGAAGGTCTGAGGTTCTTGGGAAGTATTTAGCCTAAGGACTCATAACTGTTTAACTGGCACTGCTGGGATGAGAACTCCAGACCTCCCAATTCTCAGCTGCAGCTCTCCCATTCATACCGCATGTTTTCAGTGGTCAGCTTTTAGCCTCAGGAGTCTCAAAGACATTTGACATAGTCGATTCTGCCATCTTAAAAACAAAATGGCAGCTGATAAAAGGGTGTTAAGTGGGTACTTTTTCTTTCATTTGAAATCAATTTCAGTCAAATTTGGTACAAGTCCCTAAAGATTACAAAAACATGTCATTCTAGTGAGTGAGGTCTACAATTTAGAGAGTGCCTGGTCCTGCAGATGGGACCTATGTTCCTAATGGTCACTATAATAGGCATTCTTTTCTGCAAGACTTAGAAGAAGGGCCTGAGGGATTTAAACAGAGTGAGCACTCTGTACAACCTTCTTGATTTGGCCAGCAAGTAAAAAAAATCTATGAAGGTTTCTAAAAGCTGGTAGGGAGGGGTTCAATGGTAGAACTAGGCTAAAAAAAAAAAAATTAGCCATGCAGGAAATGATTTGGAGCAAGCTAGAATTTCTCCACTCACTATTATCTTAAACAAAAATATTCTATAGCATGATTCTTTGGGGGAACTGTCTCTGCCTCTATCACCAGCATTACATTTATTTTATAAAGAAATATAATTGAGAAAGAGGTCCAGAATAGCTAAAGCAATTTTGAAAAGAAGGACAAAGTAGGAGGCCTCACACTTCTCAACTAAAAAACATATTACATAGCTACAGAAATCAAAAGAGCATTGCACCAGTTTTTTTTTTTAATTTCTCATACAAAAATTTATACGTATATTGTTTTGTGACATTAGTTGCAAACCCCACAATGTGACAGCATGCTCCCCCCTTCCACCTCAGGTTTCTTGTGTCCATTCAATCTGTTCCTGTCCTTTACTGCCTTCTCATCCTGCCTCCAGACAGGAGCTGCCCATTTGGTCTCATGTATCTAATTGAACTAAGAAGCACACTCCTCACGTGTATTATTTTTTGTTTTATAGTACTAGTTTAATGAAAGACATATACACCAAAAGAATAGAATTGAAAACCCAGAAATCAACCCATATGTCTTAGTTATCTAGTGCTGTTATAACAGAAATATCACAAGTGAGTGGCTTTAACAAACATAAATTTATTTTCTCACAGTTTACCCATTGCCATTGAGTCAATTCCGACTGATAGCGACCCTATAGTATAGAGTAGAACTGTCCCGCAGGGTTTCCAAGGCAGTAATCTTTTTTTTTTTTTTTTTAATTGTACTTCAGGTGAAGGCTTACAGAACATATAGATTCTCATGAAACAGAAGTACACATGTTGTTTTATAACATTGGTCAACAACCCCACGACATGCCAACCCTCTAACTTATTCTCATCCTTTTTTTTTTTGGTGAAAATACACATAGCCAAAGATACATGATTTCAAAAATATCTACATGCACAGTTCAGTGACATTGACTACGCTCTTCCAATTGTGCTGTTATTCTCACTTAAGATGAAGGCTTACAGAACACAATAGTTTCTCATTTAACACTTACTACAAATGTTGCCCTATGACAATGGTTAACAATCTCACAACACATCAACAATATCCTTACTCAACTTTGGGTTCCCTATCACCAGCTTCCTTGTTCCCTTCTGCTTTCTGGCCCTTGTCACTGGACTCCTGTACCTCGTTAGTCTCATTTGGTTTTACGGGTCTGTCCACTCCCAGGCTGAACTGTGAACCTCGGAGGTAACTTCACCACTGAGCTAAAAGGGTGTCTGGGGGCCATACTCTCAGGGTTTCTCCGTCTCCTTTAGGCCAGTAAATCTGGTGTTTTTTTTTTTGTGAGTTAGAATTATGCTCTACATAGTTCTCCAGTTCTGTCCAGAACCCTTTGTTGTGATCCTGGTCAGAGCAGTCAGTGGTGGTAGCCGGGCACCATCTAGCTGTACTGGACTCAGTCCAGTGGAGGCCTTGGTAGCTGTGGACAATTAGTCCTTTGGACTAATCTTTTCCCAAGGCTGCAATCTTTATGGAAGCAGACTGCCACATCTTTCTCCTGTGGAGTGGCTGATGGTTTCAAACTGTCGACCATTTTCAGTTAGCAGCTGAGTGCTTAACCACTGCATCACCAGTCCTCCTTCTCTCACAGTCTAGGAGGCTAGAAGTCTAAATTCATTGCCCTGGCTTTAGGGGAAGGCTTTCTTTCTCTGTGGTCTCTGGGGGAAGGCCTTGTCTCTTTTCATCTTCTGTTCTTTGGCTCCTTGATGATTTTCATGTGGCATGGCACCTATCTTGCTCCATTTCCCTTGCTTGGTTGCTTGCTGGTGTAATCTCTTTTATACCCCAAAACATATTGATTTAATACACACCCTACACTAATACTGTCACGTCAACATAACAAACCCATTTCCAAATGGGATTATAACCACAGCTATAGGGGTTGGGATTTAAAGCACATATTTTTGGGGGGCACAATTCAATCAAAATCATTCTACCCTTTTGTCTCCCAAAATTCATGTCCTTCCCACAGGCAAGACACATTCACCTCATCACATCCCAAAAATCTTAAATCAATTCCAAGTCCAAAATCTTATCTTCTGAATCATCTAAATCAAATATGGGTGAGACTTTCCTGGGGCAAAATTCCTCTTCATCTGTGAACCTGTGAAATCTACCATTTCATTACAAGTTATCATCTTCCAAAGCACAATGGTGGAACAGGCACAAGATAGACATTTCCATTACAAATGGGAGAAATTGGAGGGAAAAAAGGGATAACAGGCAGCAAGGAAGTCCATAACCCAATAGAACAAACTACATTAGCTTTCAAGGCTTGAAAATAACCCTCTGTTCTCTGGGACCATCTGGACAATGGCCCCGCTCTCCAGAATCTAAGTGTTGGCCATGCTTTCTGGATTCTGGATGGAGGGCCCTGGGCCCTGGGCTTAAGCCCTGCCTTCCAGGCCCACTGGGACTGCAACTCTGCTCTCTCTGCTTTGGGCAGCCCCATTCTCTTAGTCCATCTGAGTAGTGACCCACCCTTTTAGCCCTGTCAAGCCCCATTCTACGGCCCCTTGGGTATGGCAGTGCCACCCCCTCAGTGTTGGGTGGCTATTCCATCCTCTTGGAGTGCCTGAATGACAGCCCTGTATTCTGGAACCAAGTAGATGTAGGTCTGATTCTTTGAAACCTAGGAGGCTGTGGCCCCACCCTTTGAAGCTGAGAAGGCCCTGCTTCCCATGCCTCTTCCAACAGTTCTGCTGATCTCTGAGCTGTTCCAGGGATGGTCTTTTTCTTTTCTTGGTGGGCAACAGGTGTAGCTCTTTTAGCCTGTTTCTTGTCTACGGTATTCCAAAAGGCAGGCAGTCTTCCTTCCTTTTGTCCTGTATCTGTCCCCTTCAATCTAAGCTGACGAATTTTCTGCTGCGGTAGTTGGTTAGATCTATCAAACACAGGCTTAAACTCTTTATCAAAAGATTGTATCCTTGATGAAAATTCTAGAACACATGTCCTGAGTTTGTACAATAGAATTTTCCAAATCTTTAAGTTTGTTTTCACTTTGCACAGTTCATTTTTAAGCCCACCTCTTTCCTCTCACGTTTCATTATAAGTAGTAAGGAGAAACCGTGCAGTCCTTTTAAGATCTTGCTTAGAAACCTCCTCAGCAAAATATGCAAGTTAACAATCACTTAGAAGTCCTATCTTCCACCAAATATTTGAACATAACTCAGACAAGTTCTCTGCCACTGCAAAAAGGCATTGCTCTTCCTCCATTGTCCAATCACATGTTCATTGTTTTCTTTTAAAGCCTCACTGTTATACATTTAACATCCACATTTCTAGCAAGATTCTGTTGACAGTGCCATATGTATTCTCTAAGATGACAGAGACTTTCTCTATAGTGCTCCTCACTTCCTTCTGAGCCTTCACCAGAATTGCCTTTGACGTCCATAATTCTGCCAACATCCTCTTCAAGGGAATCTAGACTTTTACTATTGGCACCTTCACCCATTACTCAACTCCAAAACCACTTACACATTTTATGTATTTGTTAGAGCAGCACTGCACTGTCTGGTACCAAATTCTGTCTTAGTCATACATTTCTGCTATAACAGAAATACCAGAAGTGAGCGGCTTTAATAAACGTAAATATATTTTCTCACGATTTAGGAGGCTATCATTCTGAATTCAGGGTGCTGGCTCTAGGGGAAGACTCTGTCTGTGTTTTCTCTGGGGGAAGATCCTCACCTCTTTTGTCTTCTGTTCTTTGGCACGTTGGTGATCAACGTATGATAAGGAATCTATCTTTCCCCCTCTCCACTTGCTTGATTGCTTGCTGGTTTAATCATCTCTTTAATATCTCAAAAGAGATTTATTAAAGACACACTGTACACTACTGCACTGCCACATCTACATAATAAAGAAAACTCATTCCCAAATGGGATTATAACCACAGGTACAGGGGTTGGGATTTCCAACACATATTTTGAGGAACACAATTCAATCCAAAACATCATATTTTATGGTCAAATGATTTCTGACAAGTGTTGCTAAGTTCATTTGTTGGGGAAGGAACAGTCTCTTCAATGAATGTTGATGTTGTTAGGCGCTGTTGAGTCATTCTGACTCATAGTGACCCTATGTACAACAGAATGAAACACTGCCCGGTCCTGCGCTGTCCTCACAATCATTGCTATGTTTGAGCACACGGTTGCAGCCACCATGTCAATCTAGCTCCTTGAGGGTCTTTGTCTTTTTTGCTAACCCTGTACTTCACCAAGCATTATGTCCTTCTCTGGGGACTGATCTCTCCTGATAACATGTTCAAAGTACATGAGATGAAGTTTTGCCATCCCTCTAAGGAGCATTCTGGCTTTACTTCTTCTAAGACAGATTTGTTAGTTCTTCTGGCAGTCCAGAGTATATTCAATATTCTTCACCAACACCATAATTCAAAGGCATCAATTCTTCTTCAGTCTTCCTTATTCATTGTGCAGCTTTTGCATGCATATGAGGTGATTGAAAACACCCTGAACTGGGTCAGAGACTTGGGTCAGGGACACCTTAGTCCTCAAAGTGACATCTCTGCTTTTTAACACTTTAAAGAGGTCTTTTGTAGCAGATTTGTTCAATGCAATACATTGTTTGATTCTTTGACTGCTGCTCCTGTGCGTGTTGATTGTGGATCCTAGTAAAATGAAATCCTCAACAATTTCAATATTTTCTCCATTGATCATGATGCTGCTTATTGGTCCAGTTGTGAGGATTTTTCTTTTCTTTATCTTGAGGTGTAATCCATACTGAACACTGTAGTCTTTGATCATCCTCAGTAAGTGCTTCAAGTCCTCTTCACTTGCAGCAAGCAAGGTTGTGTACTCTGCAATATCACAGGTTGTTAAAGAGTCTTCCTTTTTCTCCTTCATATAGTCCAACTTCTAAGATAATTTGCTTAGCATACAGATTGAATAAGTTGGTGAAAGAATATAACCCTGACACACACCTTGCCTGATTTTAATCTATGCAGTATCCCCTTGTTCTGCTCGAACGACCGTTCCTTAGTCTATGTACAGGTTCCGCATGAACACAATTAAGTGTTCTGGAATTCCCATTCTTCACAAAGTTATCCATAATTTGTCATGATCCACACAGTCAAATGCCTTTGCATAGTCAATAAAACACAGGGAAACATCTTTCTGGTATTCGCTGCCTTCAGTCAAGATGCATCTGACATAAGCAATGATACCCCTCATTCCACAACCTCTTCTGAATCTGGCTTGAATTTCTGGCAGTTCCCTGTCGATGTACTGTTGCCGTCACTCTTGAATGAAGGCAAAATTTTACTTGTGTGTGATATTAGTGATATTGTTAGATAATTTCTGCATTCTATTGGATCACTTTTCTTTGGAATAGGCACAAATATGGATCTCTTCCAGTCAGTTGGCCAGGTAACTGTCTTCCAAGTTTCTTGGCATAGACCAGTGAGTGCTTCCAGTACTTTATCTGTTTGTTGAAACATCCTCAATTGGTATTCGTCAATTCCTGAAGCCTTGTTTTTCACCAGTGCTTTCAGTGCAGCTTGGACTTCTTCCTTCAGCACCATTGGTTCTTGATCAGATGTTACTTCCTGAAATGGTTGAACGTCGACCAATTCTTTTTGGTACAGTGACTGTGTATTCCTTCCATCTTCTTTTGATTCCTGCATTGCTCAATATTTTCCCCTTAGACCCCTTCAGTATTGCAACTCCAGGCTGGCTTATGTTATTTCTTCAGTTGTTTCAGTTTGAGAAATGATGAGTGCATTCCTTCTCTTTTTGTTTTCTAACTCAAAGTCTTTGCACATTTCATTATAATACTTTACTTTGTCTTCTGGAGCCACCCTTTGTAATTTCCATTCAGTTCTTTCACTTCATCATTTCTTCTGTTTGCTTTAGCTACTCTATGTTCAAGAGCAAGTTTCAGAGTCTCTTCAGACATCCATTTTGTTGTTTTCTTTCTTTTCTGTCTTTTTAATGACTGACCTTTTCTTTCTTCAAGTATGATGTCCTTGATGTCATCCCACAACTTGTCTGGTCTTTGGTCATTAGTGTTCAATGCATCAAATCTATTCTTGAGATGGTTTCTAAATTCAGGATATACTCAAGTTTGTAGTTTGGCTCTGGTGGACTTGTTTTAATTTTCTTCAGCTTTAAGTTGAACTTACATATGAGCAATTAGTGGTCTGTTCAGCAGTGGGCCCCTGGCCTTGTTCTGACAGATGATATTGAGCTTCTCCATCATCTCTTTTCACAGATGCAGTCAATTTGATTCCTGTGTATTCCATCTGGCAAAGTCCACATGTGTGCTTACCATTTATGTTGTTGAAGAATATTTTTGTAATGAAGAGGTCGTTGGTCTTGCAAAATTCTATCATGTGATCTCCGGCATCATTTCTATCACGAAAGTCATATTTTCCAACTACCAATCCTTCTTCTTTGTTTTCTACTTTGGCCTTCCAGTCACCAGTAATTATCAATGCATCTTGATTGCACGTTTGATCAATTTCAGACTGCAGAAGTTGGTAAAAATCTTTAATTGAAAAGTATTCAGTTAAATAATAGTCAAATTGACTTGTCTTCTTTGAAGGCATATGGATATTATCCTATTACTGACAGTGTTTTTCTTCAGGATGAATCTTGAAATGCTCTTTTTGACAATAAATGCAGCACCATTCCTCTTCAATTTGTCATTCCTGGCATAGTAGACCATATGACTGTCCAATTCAAAATGGGCAGTAGCAGTCAATTTCAGCACAGTAATGTCTAGAATATCAATTTTTATGTGTTTCATTTCATTTTTGATGACTTCCAATTTTCCTAGATTCATACTTCTTACATTCCATGTTCCTACTGTTAGTGGTTATTTGCAGCTGTTTCTTCTCATTTTGAGTCATGCTACAGCAGCAAATGAAGGTACCAAAAGCTTGACTCCATTCACGTCATTAAGGTTGACTCTACTTTGAGGAGGCAGCTCCTCCCCCGCTGTATTTTCAGTGCCTTCCAACCTGAGGGGCTCATCTTTTGGCATTACATCAGACAATGTTCTGCTGCTATTCATAATGTTTTCACTGGCCAATTTTTTAAGAAGTAGATGGCCAGGTCCTTCCCAGTCTTAGTCTGGAAGCTCTGCTGAAACTTGTCCACTATGGGTGACCCTGCTGGTATTTGAAATACCAGTGGCATAGCTTTCAGCTCACAGTGGCATGCAAGCCACCACAGTACAACACACTGAGAAATGAGTGTTGGCTTCAACGAATAGTGCTGACAAAATCGGATTTCCACATGCAGAAAAATGAAGCAAGATCCATACCTCACACCATATACAAAAAGTAATTCAAAATTGATCAATGACCTAAATGATAAATGTAAAATCATAAAGTTCTTGGAATAAAATATAAAGGCAAAGCTGTGGGACCTAGTTTTTTCTTAATGATAGATTATCAAACCCAACAATGAATGCATGAGCAGCAGAAGACAAAATAGATATTTGAGACCTCATAAAAATTAAATATTTATGTTCATCAAAATACTTTATCAAAAGAGTAAAAAGACACCCTACATATTGGGAAAATATATTAAGGAACTATATATCTGATAAGGGTCTAATAGCTAAAATATGTGTAAAACTTCTACAACTTACAACAAAAAGACAACTCAATCACAACATGGGCAAAGGACGTGAACAGACACTTCACCAAAGAGGATATTTGAATGGCCAACAAACACATAAAAAGATGCTAAACTTCTTTAGCCATCAGAAGGATGCAAATCAAAACCACAGCGAGACACCTTTTCACTCTCACTAGGATGGCTAAGATAAAAAAAAAAAAAAAGAACAAATGTTGGCAAGAATGTAGGAAATTGGAACCCTTATCAACTGCTAGTAGAAAAGCAAAAGCAAACAGTTGTTGTGGAAAACAGTGTGGTAATTCCTCAAAAAATTAAAAATAGAACTACCATATGACCCAGCAATTCCTCTGCTAGGCATGCACCCAAGGAACTTGAAAGCAGCAGCGCAAACAGACATATGTACACCAATGTTCATTGCAGTAATATTTACAATAGCCAAAAGGTGGAAAGAACCTAAATGTCCATCAGTGAATTAATGGATAAACAAAATGTGCATACGTACAATGAAATACCACTGAGTCAGAAAGAAAAATGAAGTCCTGCTACTTGCTACAATAAGGATGAGGCCTGACGACATTATGTTGAGTGAAGTAAGTCAATCACAAAAGGACAAATATTGTATGTCCTCACTTATATAAAAAGACAAGAACAGACAACATTGTAGAAACGAAAGTTTATTAACGGCTACCAGAGATGAAAGGGAGGGTTAAAGGGGGAGCTCTTGCTTGTAGAGCACTGATTTCCTGTTTATGGTGATGAAAAGTTTACATTGATTAAGGGTAATAGTTGCACATCGATTAATGTAATTGATATCAATAAACTGTACACATGTAAGAAGTTGAATTGTCAAAATTGTCTGATATATATTTAAAAAAAAATACAGCTCCTGAGGCTGCTTATGTCCAACCAAACTCTTCATACTATTTGGTTTCTTGGTTTGGAGGTTTAGGGTCATGGTTTCATGGGACATCCCACATAATTAGCTTAACATCATTTTTAGTTCTTCTGTTCTACTTTCTAGTTTATTGCATTGTGCCTGGGGTCTGAAAAGCTTGCAAGAAGTCACCCAAGGCACAACAACTGATCTCTGTTCACATGGAACAACAGAAGGAGAGTCAGGAATAGGAGAAGGAAACGGAATGTGTGCCTAATTGCTTCCATGAACAAATGCCTCTTTTGCCATGAGATCAGAAGAACTGAATTGTACCCAGTTACCCCCTGAGGGGCCCTGGTGACACAGTGGTTAAGCGCTCAGGCTGCTAACCAAAAGGTCGGCAGTTGGAATCCTCCAGCTGCTCCTGGGAAACTCTATGGGGCAGTTGTACTCTGTCCTATAAGGTTGCTATGAGTCGGAATCAACTCAGTGGCAATGGGTTTGGTTTGGTTTTTGGATCATTATTGAATATTTTAGTCAAACATTCTACTGAAAAATCCTGATCAAAAGGGAGAAAAATACAGAACAGAATTCCAAATTCTCCTTGAATCCAGACTTTCTGGAGCAATTGAGGCTGGCTGAACCCCAAAACTCTTGCCTAGAGATAATCTTTAAACCTTAAACAAAAAATATTCCCCATAGTCTTCTTTAAAACAAATAGGTTAGCTTATTTAGTAAAGAATGTTTGCCTTGAACAGTGTGCTCTTTTGAAGAACTATCTATATGGGATCAAATTGATGACAGCTACTTGGAAACATCAGATAGGAAGTTTAGCAGGCAGTGATTTCATGTTAATAGGGGAGGAACAATTTGGAAAAGGAGGGCAAAAACGGTTGCACAACTTGAAGAATGCAATCCATGTCACTGAATTGTACAGACAGAAATTGTTTAATTTGTGTATTTTTGCTGTGTATACTTTCAACAATAATAAGAAAAAAAATGAGTGTAATTGACATGGTTAAAATGCTGGGGTTGGGACATAGAACTAACATAAGATTATAGGTGAATTGTGTTATCTATTTCGTGGTTATGTGGCAGTTTATCCTCTGAGCTGCCAAGTTCCAGAATCTAATAAAAAATTGGATTTCAACAGGGTTGCCCTGCACATTAAACCACAGAAATGGACTGAGTTTGCTCCTCACCACTACTGTGCATGCTGTCTCCAGCCCAACCCTCTGTTCCTCTGACCCAGGTGAAGCAGTTGAACTCTTTGGGTTGTCAGGGGGCTTGTCACCCTATGAGTGGAGGCCCCTGAGCTTGCACTCTCCATCTATCAATTTTTCCTTGTTTAACTCAAGCCAATTAATCTCTGCACTATCACTAATTGTCAAACTAGCACTTTCAGACTTGAGAAAACCCATCTGGAAATCACCTTTAAATTAGCCTCCAGCCCTTCCAAATAGCTTTAGTTAAAGTCACAGCTGTCATGGAATCTGCCCAGGTTTTGTTTGTGGTTACAAATTCACAACGTCATAAGGTGTGGCAGGGACAGGACATACATTAATTTTGGAACCTCAGAGGTCTCATCCACGTCAGGTTCAGATTTTTCTTTTTTTTTAAATCACGCCCATGCGAATATCCAACTGGATAATTTTGTCAAATGCTTAGTTAATAGCAAAGTGCCTCCCGACAGAAGGAACCAAGACAAACTTTCTTGTAACCTCAGAATCTGTTTCTATTAAAGCTAGATCATAATCTAATCCTACTCAAGACAAAGGGCACCCTATTTCCATACACAAATATATTGAGAAATTCAGGTTATGTACTTGAATTGCCATTCAACTATTTGCTTTACGAAAGATATAAACCCATGTCCACTCCTTACAATGTTCCTAGAAACAGCTCTTACAGACCCAAAATGATGACTATATCATGTAATGTACACTACTCCAAGAGAAGTCACTGTTAAGAAAACAGCCATCTTATATGAATCCCTTAGGAGAATGCAGCCTAATAAATAAGAGGCACAGACTTATGCATTAATCTGGGCTCAAATGTCGATTCTCATTCTTAGCAGCTGTCAAACTTCAGTAAAGTTACTTAACTTCCCTGAGACATATTTCTCCATGTATATAATATAGATAATAACCTTATCTCCATAGGTTTGTGGAAAGAATCAAAATAAATAATGTATGAAAAGTACACAATGGAGAGCCTGAGTGCGTGGCAGGCAGAGGAGTTTTCCCTGTTACATAGCTCTCGGCTGATCACCACTGGTTTTAGGGACACTAATCAGTTTACTATCCAACCCTCATAGTATTGTATCCTAATTTCTCTTGAAATCTAATCTTCTCCAATCTCATCCTTCTATTCTTTGGCAAGAAGAAGATAAAGATCATAACTCCTCTCCAAATCAAAATGTGTCCATGTCTTAAATGATTTCCTGTGTTGATTCTGAGAAAGAACTTTCCTCCTTTTGGGAGGATAAATGTTTTGCTGGCAGTTCCACACCTTTCTGCCTCCTCCTAGTCTTTCTCCATCAAGTTTAGTGATTCTGTGATATCTTATTTTCACTCATTCCTTTAACGGCAGTCTACAAACATGGTCAAATTTCTCCCAAATAATAAACAATCAAAATCAACCTAAGCTAAACCCCACCCCCTCAAGCTATCTCCTCTTTGTTCTCTATCTCTTCACTGCCAACCTCTTGGAAAACTAATTTATCTTGTTAGTTCTACTTCCCTAAGCCTGATGCCCTGCACACTGTAGACATTAAGTGCTGGGTCCCTTCCCCTTTCCCATCCCTCCTCTATATCATTTCCTTCTCACTCTTCAGGAAGATCATCTTCACAGTCAGCTCACCTGGAAACAGATTTTACTATCCCTTCTCCTTCATTTACCCACATATTTAATTTAATCAAGTAGTAGGATCATCCTCCAAAATGTTTCTCATGTAAATCTATCCACTGTATTCCACAGTGTCCTAAGCTCTCCAGGTCACTTACTACACTATCTTGGTATCATCTGTTCTATGGTTTTTGTCTCCCCTAGTGAACTGTAAGTTCTGGGAGGGCAGGGATACCATCTGTCTTGAATTTTCAAGGCACTCCTCATGGTGCCTTGACTAGATGCTCAGTAAAATAAATGTGATGATTGAATAACTGAAACATGTACCCCCCCCACACACACATCCACTATTGCCTTGGTTTAGGGCCCTATCATTTCTCATCTGCACTATTAAAACAGCTTCTTGTTTAGTCATAATTATTTAAATGATTCATTCATTCAGCAAATATCTGTTGAACACCTATTCTCTGCTGGAACCTGTTCTGGGTACATGAAAAACACAGAAAAACTTTCAGCTCTCATGTAGCTTACAGTCTAGATGAGGGGAGCGAAAAACAAAGAAGACATACATAGACATCAGCTGGTGATAAGGGCTCTGGGGAAGATAAAGCAGAGTCAAGGTACACAGATTGACGTGCAGTGCTATTGCAGACAGGGTGGTCAGGAAAGTCCTCCCTGGTCTGTTGGCATCTGAGCAGAGACTTGAATAGAAGGAGGGAGTGTACTATACAAAAACCTTTGGAAATATACCCTGGCAGAGGGGCAGTTGTGACAAAGGTCCTGAGGTAAGTGCCTGATTGGTTTATGAACAGCAAGGACACTGTGAGGCTGGGCTGCAGGTTCTGTGTGTTGGGATGGGGATGGTGGAAGGAGATGGGAAATGTTGTGGGTGGGAGGTCATATAGGCCATGGCAAGAACTTTGGAGTTTACTCTAAATTATATGGGAAGCCATCAGAGGAATTTGAAAAGGGACTTTAACTTATGGTCCTAAACATAGTTCTGATGACTTTCCTCCTATATTAATAAATTCTGATTTGTTTGCTATTACCTATAAAATAAATTCCAAACATCTTTGGATGACATTTAAATTCCTCCATGATCCAGGCTTTTAGTTTTCTCATCCTCACTTTCTCATCCGCTTGCTTTATTCTCAAGCCACATTTGTCAATGTTGATGACTGCGACTACTGTTCTGATTTACAATTATCCCTCAGTCAGGAATACCTTTCCATTCTCTTTCAGAATTGTTCTATTATTTGAGACTCAGTATAATGAGAGATGTTTCCTCTGAAGTTAAAACCCTACAGCATGTCATTGATGACCATACTTGACTAATAGTAATAATATCAGCTACTATTTATTCATCATCTGCTATGTGTCAGGCAAGGGTAATGGTGGTTCAGTGGTAGAATTATTGCCTTCCATGCAGGTGGCCCAGGTTTAATTCCTGGGCAATGCACGTCCACCCATCTGTCAGTGGAGGCTTGTGTGTTGCTGTGATGCTGAGCATGTTTCAGCAGAGCTTCCAGACTAAGATGGACTAGGAAGAAAGTCCTGGTGATCTGCTGAAAGTCAGCCAGTGAAAATCCTATGGATCCAAATGGTCCAATCCTGTTGTATTGGGAGCTGACTCAAGTGTAGCTAGCAACAACAAAAACATGTGTCGGGTGCACTACTTGGCACTTCTCATTTAATACCTGGAGGCTCAGGTATGTTAAGTAAGTTACCAAGATTGTACTACTAGTAACTGAAGCAGCAAAAATCACAGGCAGGTGTCTCAGAGGCCCATATTCTTTCACATATTTGTATTGTGGATAGTAGTTTATGAATAATTTCTTCCCGTTTAACTCTAAGCTCCTTTATAACATGGGATTTAATTCATCTTGCTTTTCTCAGTATTTTACAAAGTAGTTACTTAATAATTATTTGCCAGTATAAGAAAAAATAAAACTTTGGGAATGATAACTGGGAAAGATGTGAGAGCCTTCTCCTATGAAAAACTTTTCATTTGCTCATTTTGTATTCGTTCCTTAATTTATTTATTCATTCATCACACAAAACTATGTGAATACAATATGTAAAGGTATATGCTTGGTACTTTGCAAAATGCCAAGATAAACAAAATGTGCACCAATTCTGAGAAGCTTACAATCTAATCAGAGAAAGGGGAATTAACATTTATTGAACACCCATAATGTGCCAGATACTGTGCTAGAAACTTAGCATCTATGTTCTGGTTTAATTACCCATCAGGATGGATTACCACCACCAGGTAACTGAATCTCAAGGAAGGTAAATGTATTTCTTGAAAGTACGTAGTAAGTAGCACAAGTTGAGATTTAGTTCTACATATGGCCAATTCCACAAACTCTTCTCTTTACGCTACATCCAACTGGAACCTAATATTATAACTATGTTCACATAATTATAACCGAAGGCACGATGAAGTGCGAACACAAGATTCCATGCAACTCCTTCACCTGGAAATCATGCAAAGGCTTTAGAGAATGCCCACAATGAAGAATTTAGGAATGAAGACAATCCTAGCACTGAGCATAGAAGCCGAGGGAACACTGAGGAGCTCTGATGCTGTGAAATGGAGATGAGCCTCCACACCTGGGAGCACATGACTTTGACATAACTGTGGAGATCACACTGAGAGAAGGCTTTTAATAACTGCTGATAGAGAGGGAGGGAGGGATGGAGGGAGGGAAGGAGAAAGGAAGGAAGGAAAGGAGGCAGGGAGGGAAGGAGAAAGGAAGGAAGGAAAGGAGGCAGGGAGGGAGGAAGATTTTATTTGATTAATATAATCTGTCTTACCCTGTGTCTTCCTTCTCATGATCCAATACATGAACCTCACTCGTAAGCTGTGTAGGGGGATATTTGGAAACATGATCCTTGGAGTCAGACTCCCCTAGGTTCAAATATCAGCTCCAGTTCTTAACTAGCTCAATGAATCACCTTCATCAAGTAATGAAATAGCTCTGCACTTCCATTTCATCCTCTACAAAATGGAGATCATAATTGTTTCTACTAGGCTCTTCACAAGGGCTCTCTTGAAGGTCAAATGATTCACCACAGGGCCTGTGACATAGAAAGTGCCCATTTCCTTCTGTTTTCTGTACTTGTTTGGTTGATTTCCTTTCACACTGCCACCTGCGTCTCCAGCCCCAGAGGACATTTTATCTGGCCTCTGCCTATTGATGAGGGCTAGAGACTGCAGCCTCCAACCATTGGGCCCACAGGCTATTGGCATCCATGAGTTCCCACAGACAGATGGTCTTGTGTCAGTCTGAAAAAGCCAAGGTTTCCTGAGCCAGAGAGAACATGATGCCCCCAGGTGACTATCACTCAGAAGAGAATGACTTTTCGGGTAAAATCCAGGGATAGAGGAGGCCTTGGCAGTACAAATCTTCTGGCTCACTGAAACCAAGGTGGTGTGGCCCAACTTGTCTACAAAACAAGAAGAGAACAGACTAGTGGACATCACCAGGCAGAGGGTAGCAAGTGCTGGGCGTTCACTTCAGGGAGGATCCTGATACAGACACTGAGGACTTGAGAACAGAGGGGTTTAAAGAGCCAAGAATCAGTCCCCTGCCCTCACACTGTAGAATAAAGACAGAGAACTTAAATACAAGAGACGTAAGACTTTATAAATCAATATATGGAAAAAACACGCACGTGCTGTGAGCAGGAAAGGATGTCAGACTTGAATTAGACTCAGCAAGTCAAACCTGCAGGCTGCAGATGCATTCACACGACCATATCTAAGTGCACTCTCCATTTTCTTGTGTTACTGTTGTCTGTACACATGCCAGTCTCCCTCCCTGCCTACACTCCTCAAGAGCTGAGACCTGTCTTACCTGTGTAGTTCCATGGCACTGCACCCAGAGGTTTGACATTGTCCCTGTCAATAGGAGGCTAACAAGTACATTTTATTCATCATACCTAACTCACACAGTTGTTGAAATGAATTCAACACACAGGCTGTGTGTTCAATATGGGGATGATGGCAAAGTAACAGAAGACTTGGCCCTTACTCTCAGGGGAAACACTCAGCTCCATAAAGTAACAAAACAGAACCTCAACATGCAGTGATGTTGCTAAGTGGCATAGTAGTGTCGCCATAGTGTTCATCCATGTACTTAACAAAGGCACTTTGCACGTACCATATAACAGGGATGGTATTGTTCCTATTGTTCTCATTGAACAGATAAGGTATTAAACAAGTAGCAATTGGGGGATCTGAATCTTGACCTCGGGTCACCTAATTACTACAAAGTACTTTTGCCTCCCACTGTTCCACAACTCCCTCCATCATAGATAAAGCCAGTGGCCACCTTTCTGGAAGTGTTACTTGGGATTTAGAAAAGAGAGATGTTGATTTCCTGGAGAGAAAGGGTAAGCTTGACCAGGTGTTGAGAATGAAAAGGAAATGTGCTGAACTCAGTAAGCCAATTAGCTGTTTGGAAACTGAGGCTGTGTGTCGCCACCAGTCACACAGCTGGGAGAAACAACCCTGTCTGCTGGGCCCATTTCCCTCCCTCTGCACCTCGCCTAGAGGCTGCCTGGCATCAGACATAACTGGAAGCCTGTTACTGACACACCAAGGAAACCTCAGAGCTGTGTGCTTAGGCCTTCAAGGACGTGAACCAGGTCCTTGATGTCCCACAAACAGGATTATTCACTTGGAAAAACAAACTCTTGTCAAGCTGCTGCAATCATACGGGAAGATCCCATCTCTCTCTGAGGGAGATAAATGTAATGGAGATGTGGCGCAAACAAGCAGGGCCTGGCTGAGGTGAGTAGGATATTAGTCACACATGTTAGCCCTGCCTCAGGCTGGGAATCCAGAAATGAGAAATGAACTAAGCCCAGGAGGAAGGATAGGAAGACATAGTTCCAAATTTACAGGACCCAACAACCTTAAAACAGAGAACCCAAGGGAGAATCAATCCATTCTTAATCCCACCACCTTAATTCCTCCCTTACCTTCCACCCCACCTGGGTTATCCATAAGGCAAAACCAATTTTTCCTAAGAAAGATAGACAATGGCAAGGCAACAGCTGTGCACTCAGGTTGCCAGAAGAGGGTGGAAAGAAGGCAAGCACACTCACTTTTATTTATATTGGGATTAGTGATCTCATGGCAGTGTCTTACATAGATAAGATTCAGAGAAGAAAGCTGCCCTAAGGCAATTGGAACACTGCAAGAGTGGACGAGCTCTGGTCCATGGGAGGACCAGCTGGAGGAATTGGACTGGCCAAGTGGTCTGTGGGGGAGGCTGCATTATGCATACCCCCGGGGATGAGAGTGGAAAAAAGGGGACCAGGGGCCCTTGGAAACCCTGTCATGTTACTGGGCATGAGGTTCTACTTTTTTTCTCACAGATAGGCAAGGTAACTCTTCTTACATATACCTCAGGAGGCTTCCAGGGCTCAACAAGTATGGTCATGGGAAAAAGACATCACCAAAATGGTGCTAAAGGCGAAGGGTTGGGCCCAATAGAAGGCATATTGGTGAATTCTCTCATTTAATGGTGCTAGATGTTCCCAGGTTTACCTGTTTTTGGATGCATTCTCACTATATGAGAAGATGGGTCCCCTAAAACACATAGATTATTAGCTCATCTCTTCTCTTGCCCTTAATACTATTTGAAAGTAATGTCTTTGGCTATTACTATAATAGAGATGCCCATTAGAGATATTTCCTCTTACAAGATGCTAGTATGATAGGGAGATGCATCTCACATCTGCATGAAAATGCAGCCTTCGAGCAGACAGGCTGGAAAGAAGCTGTGGCAGGATACAAAGGCAGGGTCAAGAAAGGAGTCACTTTCATCTTCCCAAGGGACAAGGATTTCATGGGTGTCAGCCATTCCACTAGCCAGCCTGCCAGCCTCTGGAAGCTTTGTTTAGAGCCAAACACCATGCCCCTCCTCATTAACCCTCTTCTCTCTCTCTCTCTTTGTCTCTCTCTCTCACACACACACACACACATTCTCAGCCCCTGGGAGCCACTTCTCTGTCCCCCTCTCTGTCTCACACATGCAGATCATCCCCTCCCCCCAGGCATGGCCACTCATTACTAATAAGATGAAAGCTATCTGGGAACCCAATAACCCTAGACAAGAAATTCCACCAGCCAGTTCCATGACAACATGGGAGTACACCCCCAGTGAGCTGATTGATTTGTGTGGGAAAACTCCAGCAGAAAGGGAAGGAAACTATTACAGCTTGGTTTATGTGTCTTTGGGATATCAGGGGAGATAATGTCTCTTTAAATGGAGCCAAGGGAGAGAAAATGAGCAGTATAACCACCCACCTCACCCCCAGCAGTGTTTACACACAGCTAGGAACATAGAAGGCATACAGGCCCTCATAGATTGGATCATCTAGTGTTTCAGAAAGGTGTGGCTGAATGAGGAGGATCTTCCTGGCACAGTCAGGAAATGGTCCTCCATAGAGGAGTTATAGCAGTTAATTTGGGAGTTAGGTATGTGCCACACCATTTATTCCAAGCACTTCCAGGGGCCAGACAATGAACTTTTTACTGCAGAAATGAAAGTAAGGACCTGCAGGCAGCTCCTCCCTTCTGGTACAGCATGCTGGTGGCTATTGTTAGTCCCTTAGTGAGCCAGACAATGTACCAGGCAGGACAAGCTGGAGTTGATTTGGGTTAAACTGAGAAGGTTAGAAAAAAAGGGATGCAAGCCATAGGAAAAGAGAAAAGAAAGACTGAGAAACCTGTGAGACAACCATCCAAGGGCCACTTGAAAGTGACCTGAAGGAAGATGTGAGTGGACTTAGTGGCTTCTGGAACAGCAGTAGACAAGATAGCAACCAAATGCAGTTTGGGTTAGTCTTTGGAAGGATCTGAAGCCAGAGCAACAATATCACCCTCTGGGTCTTACTGCCTTTCATGAGGAAGTATGTCTTTCCACTGGGTGGACCCTGCCCACCCCTAGGGACTAGGAGTGGAGCAGAGGTCACCTACAGGTCAGCGCCCTGCAGGGGGACCAGAGGCCCCATGTAGAGGTCAAAATACACTGGTCAAAAACAAGCAGCGAGTGCTAGCTCTGGTTGATACTGGGGCAACTGCACCCTTATCTTTGGAAACCTTGAGCAGTTTCAAGGAACCCCTTGGCAATTGATGGAAATGGCAGATAGTCCATCTGTGTACACCGTATACTTCTGATTCTGCAAGTAGGACACACTTCCCCTAACCTGTATCAAGTTTATATTTCCCCAATACTATAATACATTCTAGAGGTAGTTGTCCTCATGGGGCTGACTTTGATCATATCTGTGGGAGAATTCCAAATGCGAGTGAGGGTGATAAAAACAGTCCTGAGGGAGAATGCAGCATGGGACGCAGTGACCCTGCCCCCACCAATAAGAGTGGTAGACATCAAGCAATATAAGTTGTCTGGAGGACATAAGGAAATTAGTGAAACTATTTTGAAATTAAAAAGAGTAAGTATCCTCAAGGAAACCCACAGTGCTTTTAATAGCCCTGAGTGGCCTGTGAAGAAACGAGATGTGTCCTGGCATATGACTGTGGACTATAGGGAATTTAACAAGGTGATCCCTCTTATACATGCTTCCTTGTTAGAAACCCTTAGTAGAGACCTGGGCATGTAGTATGTTGAGTTAGATCTGGCCAATGCATTCTTTAGCATCCCTCTAGTCTCATCAACCCAGGACCAGTTTGCCTTCACCTGGGAGGGTCAACAATGGACATTCCAAGTGCTCCCCCAAGGATATCTTAATAGTCCCACTATTTACCATAGTATGGTTGCTAGAGATCTGACTCTTTTCCCCTTCCCTGCTACTGTCCATTGGTTTCATTACACTGATGACATCTTGCTAACTGCTGAAGATGTTTCTCTGTTACAGGAGTATCTAGATGCCCTAATCATCCACCTACAGGGGAGAGGATGGGCAGTGAATCCCCACAAGATGCAGAGTCTGAGAACGTTGGTAAAATTCCTAGGGGTCGTCTGGTTGGGTAAGACCTATGTGTTACCTGAAGCCATAGTCAATAAGATACAAGCTTACCCCACCCCTAGGAGGTCAAAAGAAGTGCAGGCTTTTGCGGGTCTTTTGGAGTATTGGAGAGTACTTATTCTGCACTTGGCCCAGTGTTTGAGGCCACTGTATTGACTGGTGAAAAAGGGTGCCTCTTGGGGTTGGACCAATGAATAGCAGTGAGATTTTGAGAAAGCAAAATTGTTCGCTGCACAAGTGAAAGCACTTAGAGGTAAGCAGCACCAAGGACAGCTTTGGCTGGGTCTTGTGGCAAGACCAGGATGGAACTCAAGTCCCCCGAGGTTTTTGGTTCCAGCTATGGAAGGGGGCAGAAAATCGAAATAGTCCCATGGAGAAGCAGTTGTTAGTGCCCTGTGATGTTCTCCACAAGGTAGAGCCGTTAACCAGGGCAGCAGCTGTAATCCTTCATACAGTGTCGCTCATAAATGAGTAGGTAAATGGGCTGTTTTCCAAGCCAACATCAGTTATTGCCCAGACAGCTACGCTGACCAAATAGCATGCATACCTGCAACAGCACAGTGCCCTTTCTGCCAGTCCATTGTCTCAAGAGTTACAGGCTGTACTCGGTCCAGTGACATATCAAGATAACCCCCCAGCACAGGCTAGCACACTGCTGGAGCCATCTCCCCTCTCCTCCAAGAGAAGGGAAGGCCCACTGCCAGCAAAGGCCTAGTACGCAGATGGCTCTAGGTGAGGTATGCCACCATTGTGGACGGCGGTGGCTATGCAAGCCTCCACTGACACCACTTTGTTTGAAACCAGCTCAAAGCAAAGCAGTCAGTGGGCTCAATTAAGGGCTATGTGGATGGTCATCACCCACAGACTCTGGCCCCTAACCCTGTGTATGGACAGCTGAGTGGTACCCTGAGGGCTGATATGTGGATAGGCCAATGGCATAAGGAGTAGTAGACAATAACGGGTAAAGTCCAGTGGAAGAAAGCCTTGTGGTAGGACATTTGGGATCACCTCCAAATCCTGGATGCCGACCTGCTTTTCAAGTAGCAGCCCATTCACTGCTTTCCCTGCCAGGGAACCAAGAAGCAGATGCTATAGCACAAGTTAGAATGGTACATCGCAAGGGGGAAGCTGCCCATTGGATTCACCAGCAAAGTGGACACCGTACTGCCCGTGTTGGTTGGCAAATAGCTAAAGAGTTAGGTGTAGCAGTAAAGTATAGTGATCTTGTGAGTGCTGTGCAAAACTGCCCTGTGTACTCACACCAATGCCCAACGCATCTGCCACAGGATTCTGGGAAGATACATAAGACAAGGCAGCCAATGACAGACTGGCAGGTAGATTATATAGGGCCTCTACCCCCCAGTGAGAGAGTGAAGTACGCTCTCATTTGTGTGGACACTGTCACCGACTTGATACAGGCATTCCCATGTAAACGAGCAAACCAGGCTGCTACAATAAAGGGGTTGCAGAAATTGAGTGTTATGTATGGGATACCCTGAAGGGTTGATAGTGACCAGGGGACACACTTTACAGGTCATGATGTGTGTGAATGGGCAACTAAGAATGAGGCACAATGGCATTACCACCTGCCCTACAACCCCCAGGCCGAAGGCCTGGTGGACAGGAAGAACAGTGTCCTAAACAACAAGTACGAACACTTACAGGCAAGGCTTCCCTGGTGGAGTGGACCAAGGTGCTGCCTGAGGCTCTGAGGTTGATAAATTCAGCTCCTATTGGGGCTTTAGCCCTGTATGCCAGACTAGGAGCCCCGAGTGACCCTCCAGCAATGATCCAAGTGACATCACAAGCTCCTGAAGCATATCTACCAAGGTTGTTGCTGAAACAAAACACCATGATCCTCTGGACAACCCAGGACCTCACACCGGGAAGTAGAATCATCTATTGGCAACTGTCATGGGTCACTCCACCAGTGTGGGTTGGTCACTTCATCCCTCTGGAGAGAGAGGAACTGATCAGCCTAATGTGGGAGCCTGCCATCCTAATGCAATGAGGGCCTCGGCAGTCATGCTTCACATCTAAAGTAATGAGGGGCAGAATTGGGTCTCCTTTTCTGGAATATAGCAAAATGAGTGACTTTGCTCACAACCCCGCATGTGACCTCCCCAGGGCAGCATGTATGTATGGTACATTCAACCAGGGAAAATGCCTAAAGCAGCTGCTGTTCTCACTACCTGAGGGGAAGCCACTGGTATGATCCTAGTAGAAGGGGAAGATTTACCCTTCTTGATACCTACTAAATACCTGTCTTTCCAACCATAGGTATGGCCTAGTCTGCTTTCTTCCCTCCTTGGCTGCCAACCTCTTCCTGGAGTGGGCTCACAGCTTCGCCATAGTCCACAAAAAAGCAGCTGTTGGGTCTGTGGACAGCTCCCCTTCTCAAGTGCCGAAGGCATGCCTTAGAGCATGGGACCCAGATCAGAAAGGATTGGGCAGCTGTGAGAGACTGGGTGTGGGGGGGGGGGCGGTATAAAAGCCTCTTTAACTAATTGAGGCATAACAGGAGAGGGGCACAACATCACCTTTTCCTGGACCCAAACTGTCTTGGACACCCACACCTTGGTAAGAGACAGCAATGCCTCGGGTACAGCCATGAGAGGGTGTTTACCATCTCCAGGATGGTTTAGGTTAGTTGGTACCTGAACAGGATGTACGAGGGATACTTTCCTCTTTCTGTTTCGAACCGAGGAAAACCCCATAGGTTCCCCTATCTCCCTCCAAGTCCCCCTGCCCCAAATCCTTTGCCCACACAATGGGCTGGACTCATGCGTCCCACTGCCAACAAGTGATAAAACCTAATACCACTGACTGGTTGTAATATAAACACCCCAACCGGAAGGCAGGAGCATATCTCACTTTGAACAGCACCCGGTGGCTGTGTGGCCACTTCCTGTGACCCTGGTTACCATAAGATTGGGTAGAGCACTGCACTTTGGGGTTACCCTATGCTGCAGGAACCATCAAGAAAACTATACCAAAACCTATGAATTACCCCATGGTGAAAGCCAGGTGGAACAAACATAGTCTTTTCCACTGGTATGATTATCTTCTAACTGTTTTTGTCCCCTCTGTTGGTTCCTTAGAAGCAAAGGGACAAATTGAAGCCTAACTAATTTAACTAAACACCTCCTGAACGACAGCAGAGAAAGCTTGTGGCTGTTGACTGCCAAAACCACCAAAATGAGGAAGATAGTCCTTCAGAACTGAATGGCTCTGAACATCCTAACAGCCACTCAAGGTGGGACATGTGCCATAGTAAAGACTGAATTTTGTACCTATATACTAGACTACCACCAAAACATAACTGATCTGTTAGGCTACATGAAGAAACAAATAGAAGCCCCGTACACACCTGATGATTGGTCTGCTGTGGTCACCTGGTTTTCCTCTTTCCGCTCTAGTTGGCATGGTGTTTTGATGGGTCTTCGTTTTTTCCTGGGTATAGGTATTGTATTCTGTATTTGTCTGTCCTGCTGGTGTGGTCTTTGCCTCCAACTACAGCACCTCTCCCTGTTCCTACAGTGACACCTCCTCTTGGGGTCCTCAGGGACTTTATGGAAGAGGGGCAACATGCCAGATTATAAGAGTCAGCCTGGAGGGATGGACTGGAGGGGAAAACAGGCTTTGTGAGGCAGAACAAGGCTGCCCTTACGCTTTCTGTTAGTTTACTGCTGTTTTCCAAATCCCTACTATGTGACCTTGCTGAGGCAGTCTCATGTAACTCCCTGGCTTGTAGCCACTGTTGTCCTTGACCACCATAAAACTTCTGCTTTCCCACTATGGAGCACAGAGATCTACTTTAGTCTTGCTAGTTAGGGAAGACTACCTTGTATGTAATCTCCCTAATAAAACTTCCTCCACACTGGAGTTGCCCACCTCTTTTTTTGGTCTCTTGGCACCCTCCATTTTTGAAGGCAAATTTCATGTTACTGGTCCATGCCTGGACAGTGGATTAAACAAATAGATGTATTCATAGCAGAAAGTCTGGAGGCAGAAAGTGACTGGTGCTGAGATACTCAGATGCCATCCAGCACCCAGGCTGGACCTTCCAGTTTGCAACCTCAGCATGAGGTCCTTTGTACTCATGCTAGTCACCTTGTGATCATAAGATAGCTGCTAAGATTTCAGACGTATGTCTACATTCAAGAAAAGAAGAAGGGAAAGGGTAGAGCCAGAGGTAACTGAGCTGTTAACCGATTATGGAAAAGTTTTCTTGAATCAGCTTCCACTTACATCCCATTGGCCAGAACTAGGTCACATGGCCATCCACGCTGCAAAGGAGGCTGGAAAACCAGGGGACAGGATAAATTCCTTGGGACAGAGCACACTGTTGCCCCACACAAGGGGTTCTATTAGCAAGTAATGGGGTGGATAGTGTAGACCACCAACAATGCCTCCTATGCTCCACATTTTCCCTTCCCTTTATTTTACTTTTAACTTAGGGAGCACTGGTCTAACGCTCAGAGAAATACTTTACTACTATCTTTCTCTTTCACATCACAACCAGTGCTTCACCATTCAAACCACTGGGAAAAATGTGTTAATCAGGTCACAAATACCAATCCTGCCAGAAAAGGCTGGAATGCTATGAGCCTGTGTGTATTGAAGGCCTGGGATGAGCAGGTCGCAACATAACTAAACACCAGCAGCTGCCAGTCAGAGCTTCTTTTCAGAGGCTCAGAGAGAAGGGTGGTACAGCTGAGCCAGCACTGAACTTTTCACCCCTTCCCTAATGGGGAAGAACAGAGTTTAATGTGTCTGAAGAACATGATAAAAATGTCAAAACAAAGACTGGAATTATACTGAACCAAGGCTTGAAATAGGGAAGGAAAACAGCAGTCTCTCCTCCTCTCTGGCTCTCCAAACCATACCTGCATGATGGAGAGCAGGAGCCAGGCAGGTATTTGGCTGAATGATGCAGAAATGGCTCAGGGACAGGCATCACACCTCTTAGCCCACATGTGGAATGAGATGAACCTCCTCCACAAAGACCCATCTCACTTCTCATGGGCATTGGTAACAACTATAGCTATCATGTTTGTAATGTTTAGTTTCCAGAGCACTTTATTATTTAGACCATTTAATCTCCATAACACATGGGGTTGCCATGAGTCAGAATCGACTCACTGGCAACTAACAATGGCTACTGACCTGCCATTTAAGAGATGAGTGTAAAGCTATGATCTTCTCTAAGGTTCCACCCAGTCCACGCTCAGGATAAGCAAACTAGCAGCACTGAGTTGCCGAGCACTGGAATCCAGTGCTGCATTCACAGGCACAAATGGAGCCCAGTTTATGTCTACTTACCATGTGCACTTTCCAATGCACCTTATCGTACCAGAGCAAAGGGCTTCAGGTAACTGAAGATAAGGCACCTGTGTTACTTTTTTCCCTCCCACCTCTCCCTACACACATCATGATCAGCTCATCAAGGGGAAACAAGGGTGGAGATGGTTCTTCAATGTCCAGAAGCTCAGAGACTCCAGTCTATAAATGGAAAGGAAAAACAACCCCCATGATCAGTTTCCACTTTTGTCTCTTTGAGGATGGTTCCTCTTTCAGCAGCTAACATAAAAAAGACAATTAAAATATAACATCTTTGCTCATTCTGTTTACCTTCACCAAAAGCCACAGAAGTACAATCAAAGCTGTTTGAGCAAGGCAGTACTTTCTAGGGAGGGTGGTACAATTAAGAGTGGTTCAAATTTAGCATATAATAATAGCTCAGTTAAGTCACAGATCCCATCTGTTTCTACTTCAGTAGTTTTACAGAACACAAAGACTAGTTTTCTTTTTCTCTTCTTTTAACTTGTGTTGTGCTGACCCTTCTTCCACTACCTTCCTGAACACCCACAGGGAACTTGTCATTCTCCTTCAAGGACAGTGACATCTGCTTCCTGATTTAGCACCCCATTAGCCACTTCTCTGGCAGAGCATCCCAGCATCTGAGCACAAACATAGGGATATTTGTGGGCAACTGGGTTCTGTTCCCTGACTTAGCATGAGTCTCAGCAGCTCCTGCAACTTGTTTCCCTATCTAGGGACAAAGATGGGAAATCGCATTCTTCCTTCTTCATCCCCTCCCAATGGCTGGGTGAGAATAGATGCAAAGTACTTGGCTAGTCCTTGGAGGAAGACATCCTGCCAGGGATAGTTACTGTCATTTCTGTGCTGTTGCTGCAGGTAGGGGAGCAACGTTAAAAATCCTCACACTTGGTGTTGGTCGCAAAAAAAACCTTGACCAAGGTCCAAAGACAGGTTCAAGAATGTTTATTGCAACACTATGAATGTAATTAACATCACAGAGTTGTACACTTAAAATGGTTAAAATTGCAAATTTTAATTATGTATATTGTACCACAATAAAATTAAACACACACACAAACACACATACATACACACACACTCCTCACTCCCTCTGGCTCCTGTTCGGAGTCCCTGGGTGGTGCAAATGGGTAAGGGCTCAATTACTAACCAAAAGGTTGATGGTTCAAACTCTCCCTGAGGTTCCTCAGAAGAAAGGCCTGGCGATCTGCTTCCAAAAGATTGCAGCCTTGGAAACCCTATGGAGTGTAGTTGCATACATGGGATCATCATGTGTTGGAATTGATTCAATGGCAACTGGTTTGGTTTTTTGGTTTTGATTCTTGTTAGTCCAGTGTGAAAGAGTGAGAGGAAGAATGAGAAGGTAAAAGTGTGTATGTGTATCCATATACTTGATGTGTGAGCTTTGGGAAGAGGGAGCAGAGGGAATAATGAGAGTGGGGGTTCGAATCAGTCATAAAGGTCAAGGGTACCCAGCATTACAACAGTGTAAAAGGATCTGGTACCTGATTACTTTGGGCCAAGGTGAGTCCCTATGTCCCCAAGCTTGCAATGAAGTGGAAATAGAAAAGAGACTTAGGGAGTCTCCCAGCCATGTATGGGAGGCACTTTGAGGCTGACTATGAAGGGAAATACATATACTCTGCTTACAACAGCAACACGGAGTATCTTGTTGGACTTCCTTTCCCTTCTTTACCCACTTATTTCTAGAAATACACTATTTCTATAAAAAAACCAAATATTTTCTTGCCAATTTTCCTATGATCCAGCAGCCAGAAACTAGGTTACTTGTCTTGGCAGTTGTACCTTGCACTCTGTCCCGGAGTCAGCAATCCAGAGGAGACCCTATCAACAGATGTTATTTTATGGACTCCAAATTGTTATCTCTGGCTTTAGAGGAAAGAAACAAGCAAGTCCTAGGGAATAGAGACCTGAAAACTGGGTCTATTTATTGCCTGTTGATCTATACCAATAGCTTTTATTAGTACATTTCTATCTGTAGTGTTTTTTTTAAGGCTGTATTCAGGCTGCTAACAACTTCTGGTTATTAAGTAACAGGTACTCACAAAAAGGAGACTTTGGGTCATGCAAACAGTTAAACACTTGGCTACTAGTTGAAAGGCTGGTGGTTCGAACCCACCTAGAGCTGCCTCAGAAGATAGGCCTGGCAATCTGCTTCCAAAAGGTCACAGCATTGAAAACCCCATAGAGCAGTTCTACTCTGCACACATGGGGTCACCATGAGTCAGAGTTGAATCAATGTCAACTAACAAGAACAACTCACAAAAAAGCCAAAGAAAATGGTCAAACCCAATCAATCACCAGGCCCGTCAGCATCTCAGAAGGGTATTTCAGTAAGCACAAGAGAGAAAGTGATGTAAGGTAGAGTCAAATAATATCTGTCATCTTTGAAACCCATAACACTATGAATATTCATTAAGAAAACTCAGAGTAAGTACAGAAACAGTAATGAGATACCTAATTTGAACATGACCCATACTTTTAAAATGATGCTCTTACTGTTCCACATATTCAGCATGGCAGAGAAAAGGACTGGATTCAGAGACTGAAGACTTTGTCCTAGATATCTGATTCTACACTTGAATTCTGTTTCAGATAGGCATAATGTTAAATTAATTTAAGACTTCTGGAATAAACCCTTTTAGATCTTAAAAAATAATGATAATATTAAAAATCAAAGACATTCTTGATCATGGGCAGAGAGGGCCAGGAAATCCTGTCTAGAAATATTCAGAAGAACCAGATCTAGAGTAACCAATTCTCAAATGATTGAAAATGTCAAAATAATTCCAAGGGTATTTGTTTGATCGCTTGTTTCCAAGAAAGGGAAAAGACTGGCTCCTGGCTTAGCTTCTGACAAATGGGATATTTTGTCATCAATAACTTAAATGGGCTACAAGGTTAGTCATAGAAATGTCTTACCCTTAAAAAATTACTTAGAATCAAACACAAAAGGAAAATGTATTATTAAAAAAAACAAAAAAAACAATTTTAAGTCAATCATTTCACTCTTAATGAACACCTATCTCAAACTCATCAATGTGAGGAAGATCCCCAAAAGGAATTTCCAAGAGAAACAAGATGCCAAGTCATTAGCTTTATTGAGACATGCTGCAGAAGAAGAAAGCTTTTTAGCAGGATAAGAGTGGTAGCAGTAAATAATGGAATCAAAGCACTGCGCCAGTTGGCATAGCTGCACTTTTCTAACCACACATACCATATTTCATCATGACATGAGATATTGTCACAAAGTACAGGGAGTCATGAGCTGTAATGGAACAATACATCATTCTGCAACTCCACGTCTTGCACTCCAAATTCCATGGATTTGAAGAGTCCCAATTTTATGCCATTCAACATACATACACACATGCACACACACACACTACTATCAACTTCTTCAGCTTTCTACTATGGTAAGTAGGACAGTAACAAAAGGTAAAGAACATGTACATTCACACACAGTGGACAATGTGGTGCCAGTAAGGAACTCTACATTTAGTAAGAAGGCTAGAGTTAAGAACTGGCGTCAGTATTCTCTAGCACTGTGATTTCAGATACGTCATGATGATGAAGTAAATGAGAGAACATTGGCTTTAGAACTCAAGTCTAGAGTTTAAATTCTGTATCATTTAGTCACAATCTGTATGTGTTTGTTCAAGTTATTTAGTCTAATAGCTCAATTACTTCACCAGAAAAATGCGTATGAAGGAAGAAAAGCATATTTGTTCTCTTTCCCCCTTGAGTTTGTTATACAGATTAAATGAGAAAATGCTCCAGAAATATCTTGGTAAATTTTGGAGGAGGTATATTAATATTCCCCAAGTGTCAGTCAGTTTATCGTACTGTGGAGGCTTGTGTGTTGTTGTGATGCTGGCAGCTACGCCACTGGTATTTGAAATAGCAGCATGGACACCCATGGTGGAAAGGTTTCAGTAGAGCTTCCAGACTAAGACAGAACAGGAAGAAGTATCTGCTGGTTAGCTTCTGAAAAATTGGCCAGTGAAAACCTTATGAATAGCAGTGGAACATTGTTTGGTATAGAGCCAGATGATCAGCCCCTCAGGTTGGAAGACACTCAAAATATGACTAAGGAAGAGCCGCCTCCTCAAAATAGAGTCAACCTTAATGATGTGGATGGACAAGCTTCGGGACCTTCATTTGCTGATGTGGCACGACTCAAAATGACAAGAAACAGCTGCAAATATCCATTAATAATCTGAACGTGAAATGTATGAAGTATGAATCTAGGAGAATGGTAAGTCATCAAAGATGAAACGGACCACATAAAGATTGATATCCTAGGCATTAGTGAGCTTAAATTGACAGGCATTGGCCATTTTGAATCAGGCAATCATATGATCTACTATGTCGGGAATGACAAATCGAAGAGGAATGGCATCACATTCATTGTCAAAAAGAACATTTCAAGATCTATCCTGGAGTACAACACTGTCAGTGATAGGATAATATCCATAGGCCTATAATGAAGACAGGTTAATATAACTATTGTTCAAATTTACGCACCAACCACTAAGGCTGAAGTTGCAGAAATTGAAGATTTTTAACAACTTCTGCCATCTGAAATTGATCAAACATGCAATCAAGACACACTGATAATTACTGGTGATTGGAATGCCAAAGTTGAAAATAAAGAAGAAGGATCAGTAGTTGGAAAATATGGCCTTGGTGATAGAAATGATGCCAGAGATCACATGAAGAATTCTGCAAGTCCAGTGACTTCTTCATTGCAAATACCTTTTCAACAGCATAAACAGTGACTATACACATGGATCTCGATGGATGGAATACACAGAAATCAAATCGACTACATCAATGGAAAGAGATGATGGAGAAGCTCAATATCATCTGTCAGAACAAGGCCAAGTGCCGACTGTGGAACAGACCATCAATTGCTCATATGCAAGTTCAAGTTGAAGCTGAAGAAAATTAGAGTAAGTCCAAGAGAGCCAAAATATGACCTTGGGCATACCCCACATGAATTTAGAGACCATCTCAAGAATAGATTTGATGCATTGAACGAACACTAATGACCAAAGACCAGACAAGCTGTGGAATGACATCAAGGACATCATACATGAAGAAAGCAAAAGTTCATTAAAAAGAAAGAAAAGATCAAAATGGATCTCAGGAAAGATTCTGAAACTTGCTCTTGAAAGTAGAGTAGCTACAGCAAATGGAAGAAATGATGTAAATGATGAGGTAAAAGAGCGGAACAGAAGATTTCAAAGGGCTGCTTGAGAAAACAAAGTAAAGTATTATAATGAAATGTGCAAAGACCTGAGATTAAAAAAAGGGGGGGAAGAACACGCTCAGCATTTCTCAAGTTGAAAGAACTGAAAAAAAATTCAAGCCTCAAGTTGCAATATTGAAGAATTCTATTCACGGAAAATATTGAACGACACAGGAAATAATCAAAAGAAGATGGAAGGAATACACAGTCACTGTACCAAAAAGAATTGGTCGATATTCAACCATTTCAGGAAACAGCATATCATCAAGAACTGATGGTACTGAGGGAGGAAGTCTAAGCTGAATTGAAAGGAACGGTGAAAAACAAGGCTCCAGGAATTGACGGAATACCAATTGGGATGTTTCAAAAAACAGATGCAGTGTTGAAGGTGCTCACTAGTCTATGTCTAGAAATTTGGAAGACAGCTTCCTGGCCAACCAACTAGAAGAGATCCATATATGTGCCCATTCCAAAGAAAGATGATCAAACACTATGTGGAAATTATTGAACAATACCATTAATATCACAAACAAGTAAAATTTTGCTGAAGATCATTCAAAAGTTGTTGCAGCAGTCCATCAGCAGGGAACTGCCAGAAGCTCAAGCCAGATTCAAAAGAGGATGTGGAATGAGGGATATCTTTGCTGATGTTAGGTAGATCTTGGCTGAAAGCAGGGAATATCAGAAAGATGTCTACCTGTGTTTTATTGACTATGCAAAGGCATTTGACCATGTGGATCATCATAAATTATGGATAACATTGTGAAGAATGGGAATTCCAGAACACTTAATTGTGTTCATATGGAACCTGTACATAGACTAAGAGGCAGTCGTCAGAACAGAACAAGGGGATACTGCATGGTTTAAAATCAGGCAAGATGTGCATCAGGGTTGTATCCTTTCACTATACTTATTCAACTTGTATGCTGAGCAAATAATCTGAGAAGCTGGACTATAAGAAGAAGAACTCGGCATCAGGATTGGAGGAAGACTCATTAACAACCTGCAATATGCAGATGACACAACCTTGCTTGCTGAAAGTGAAGAGGACATGAAGTACTTACTGATGAAGATCAAAGACTACAGCCTTCAGTATGGATTGCATCGCAGAATAAAGAACACAAAAATCCTCACAACTGGACCAATAAGCAACATCATGATAAAAGGAGAAAATATTGAATTTGTCAAGGATTTCATTTTACTGGGATCCATGATCAATGCCCATAGAAGCAGCAGTCAAGAAATCAAAGTACATATTGCATTGGGCATATCTGCTGCAAAAGACCTCTTTAAAGTGTTAAGAAGCAAAGATGTCACTTTGGGAACTAAGGTATGCCTGACCCAAGCCGTGGTGTTTTCAGTCACCTCATATGCATGTGAAAACTGGACAATGAATAAGGAAGATGAAAGAATTAGTGATACTCTTGAATTATGGTGTTGGTGAAGAATATTGAATATACCATGAACTGCCAGAAGAACAAACAAATCTGTCTTGGAAGAAGTACAGCCAGAATGTTCCTTAGAAGCAAGGATGGCGAGACTTGGTCTCATGTACTCTGAATATGTTATCAGGAGGGACCAGTCTCTGGAGAAGGACATCATGCTTGGTAAAGTAGAGGGTCAGTGAGAAAGAGGAAGGCCCTCAATGAGACGGATTGACTAGTGGCTTTAACAATGGACTCAAGCATAGAAACAATTGCGAGTTGCTGGGCAGTGTTTCGCTCTGTTGTACATAGGGTCCCTATGAGTCAGAATCAGCTTGATGGCACCTAACAACAACAACAACATACTAATATTTTGTCAATTTGTTTAACTTCTGTGGATCTGACTCTTCTTATCTATCAAATGGTGATTAAAATAAAATCCCTCTCCTATCTCTTCACAGAGTTTTTGCAGGACTAAGCAAGCTTACGTATATGGATATGTTTGGAAAACAATAAAGCACTACATAAGTGATTGTCATTATATTAAGTTAACCTTGAAATTTCCAGTAACATCATATCAAGACTATCTGGGTTCTCTCAAAGCTAAATGTCCTTCATTCCTCATTTCGGTGGCCTTGTACCAAAGAGCCTGCCTGACATATTTGCAATCCAGTAAACATTGCCATTCTCAAGTACCCCCATCCTTCCTCTTCCAATTTAAATAATTGTTTGCATAGATCTGCCTAAGTTATACATTAGTTGTTACTTTACTTCTGCATTTGAGTTGAAAATAATCAAGCTATTATTAACATTCTTTCCTGGTTCTGTTTTTCTTCCTGTACACCAAAAACATGCTCTTGTCTTTCAGGGAAAAAGTATATAGTTCATAATCAAAAAATATGATTATGGTTTATTTTGCATTCCATAAACTCCCACACTCCAAAAATTACCTCTGCTAAAACCAGTTGTCATCGAGTCAATTCCAACTCATGACGACCCTATGTGTGCCAGAGTAGAACTATGCTCCATAAGGTGTTCAGTGACGCATTTTTCAGAAGTAGATTTCCAGACCTTTCTTCTGAGCCATCTCTAAAGAACGTCCAACCTTTCAGTTAGCAGCCAAATGGGTTAACCATTTATACCACCCAGGGTCTCTGCCTCTACTACCTGTGACCATTAAATTAGCTGTACCCTCAATCCATAACCCCCTTGTCAATTTCTAAAATTAGAAGAGTTTTATTGGGTTTTGGGGGGAAGAGTATAAAAATGTTTTTGCTCATTACAAAAACAAACACCAAAAGTACATCCAAACATCTTAGCAAAGAAAGAAAAAACAAAACAATAAACATTATTAATATTCTGGTGACTGTGTATATAAAATTCTATAACCTGCCTTTTCTCTTGTGAGGTTACTTTTCTGTATCAAATATAAATCCACAATCATAATTTTTAAAGATTCCATAGTTTCCCATTATATGCACATATCACAATATTTAAATTGCATTTACGTTTTCATTAGTATAGAAATTACGCACTTGCTGGCTACTTAAAACGTTAAATGTATGCCTACTATATAACGTCATAGTTATTCCACTCTTACATGTTTACTCAAAAGAAATGAAAATATATTTCTACATAGAGACTTGTATGTGGTTGTCCATAGCAGCTTTATTTGTAATACTCAAAAACTGTAAGCAGCTCAACAGTCCATCAAAAGGTGAATGGATAAACAAATTTGGTACATCCATACATGAAGTACTATTCAGCAATGAAAGGGAATGTAATGTAACCCAGATACATGCAAAAACACAAGTGAATCTCAAAATAATTTTGCTCAATGAGAGAAACCAGACGAAGAAGAATACATGCTGTATGATTACATTTTAAAACTCTAGAAAGTGCAAACTAACTTATGATAACAGAAAGCATATTGGTAGTTGCGGGGGTTGTATAGGGAGGGGCGGAAGGTAAAGATTACAAAGGGAAATGAGGAAACATTTGGGGTGATGAATATGTTCACTATCTTGATTGTGGTGATGGTGTATACATATGTCAAGACATCTAATTGTACACTTGAAATATGTACAGTTTACTATGTGTAAATTGTACCTCAATAAAGCTTTTTTTTTTTGCTTTTTTTAATGCTGTACAGACCATTCTTGTGAATGCATCTCTATGAATTTGTGGAATTCTCTCTTTAGAACTTTTTTGCTTTTGGCACTGACTATTATAATAATTTCTTAATAGATCTCCTTGATACTAATCTAACCTTCCTACAGTCTATCCCTTGAGCTGGATTAATCTTTCTAAAGCACAGTTCTGATCAGAACTTTTCATTTGCTCATTAACTAATGAATTTTTATTTAGTGAATCTTCTGTCTTAATTCCTTATTTTGGTATCCAAGAACCACTACTATCTGGTCTCAATCACCCTGTCTAAGCTCTTTCTCTCATGGTCCACTTTCTTGCCATCCACGTACCATGTGAATTGAGTCATCAGCTGGGAAAGTCACTGAAGCATGCCACATTATATTTAAGACTCAATTTTCACATTTGTAAAGTGGGATAGTGATTATAATGTGACTACAAAGTTGCTATGAAAGTCAAATATTTTCAAGAAGAACTTTACTCTTTAGTTAACACCACCCTACTCTATCTAGATATCCATACTCTCTCATTCCTGGACCTTTGCACATGCTGTTCCCTTCTCCATTTTTCTTATATCATTTTTGCTCACCCTCATGATTCAGCCTAAAAGAATATCCTCCATAGAGTACCCCTCTGAATTCTCTTGACATATTAGTCATACTTGTCTTACCATACTTAGCAATTCCTTATATGATTGTTACATATGTAAGTCCATAACTCTCTGTATATGACTCTCTCTCCTTCACACTTCTACTTAAGGTCAGGGTTGCTTGATTCATCTTTGGCTTCTCCGTGGTGCCTTGCAGATAATGCATTGTAAGTACTGGTGCAGTGGTTGAAGGGAAAGTAGAATCCTGAATGCCCTCTCCTTTGGCATGAATAGTTATGACTTAGACCTCATTTCTCAGCTTCCAAGAAAAAAATAACTATGAAGTGATTTCTAGTGATGACCCGTGTACAAAACTTAAAAATCTGATTTAAAAAAAGGATACTGTCTAGGGCCTGGGATCATGGTATAACATTACCACCTTGTGTGGTCCTGATTAACGAGACTGAACCTTGGGTCTCCCAAGTACCTATTTTAAGCTCCATCTCCTACTTGTATCCCACTTAGTATTTGAGCTGTTATTATGGCTTTAGCTTCCACGAATATTATAAAATGTGATGTTTGATTGTCTCTTGCCTAGTTTTCCCCAAAGTCTCTATCTTTTCTGCCTAATTAACCTGTCAGTTCTCTTAGGAGCGACACTGTATATCTGCATACCCACAGTAACTAGCACAGTGGTGGGTGCGCAATAGTCATTTACTAAACATTTGGTAAATTGCATTGTATTGAAATAAATTTGAAAAGTGCCTCAGGAATCTCAAGATAAAAGTGTTGATTTTTTATTGCTCTTCATTTCCAGATCCTACACAGTTTTGGAAAATGAATGATATTTTGTTCAAGGAACGGGGCTTGGGATGGGAAACTACATGGGCAGGTACATTCACTGAAACTACCAAGTAGAAAGAGAGTCTGCTAAAGAAAGCAAGAAGGAAAAAGAGATAAAGCTGGATTCATTTTATCATGCACAACATCAGGAGAGAAAGGTGTACTGACGTGCAGGTTCAGATTCAGTCAAAGAGCCAGTGTCAGTAAAAGTCCATAAGGTTTACACAATAGTTAAGTATTGCAGTGATTTTCTTAATGTATCTTTTGTTATAAAAATGCACATAATATTTTGCCAATTAAAAGGTTATAAATGTATTAACTGGAAAGAAGGTAATAAAGAATTTATTTTACGATAATAATCAATAATGAACAATATGTAACTTCAAGGATACCCATTGCAGCTTATTTATGATAGTGACAAATTCTAAGCAACCAAATGTCCAGTGATAGAGCATTGGTTAAATAAATTATGATAGAGCCATATGCTGCCGTACTGGACAGACATTAAAAAAGGTATCATGCTTGATTTATGAAAGGAAAGATGCATCTCTAAAATGATTGCAAAACACTTTGTAGTAGATACAAAATATAACTATATTTATGAATATAGAAAAATGACTAGAACAGTATCTACCAAAATGTTCACAGTGATGACTGCATAGTGGCAAGATAACATATGAGTTATTTTTAGTCTTTTTGCTTCTCTGTACTTTCTAAATTATCTCCTTTAAGTATGAGCTATTTGATAAAGATAAGAGAGTGCTGGGAATAGATATACAGAAAAATCAACAAATTCAGATATCAGATATCCAGTGGCACAAAAAAACTGAACTAATGCATAATAATGATAATAATAATAATTTACTTATATTTAGAACTTTGAAAAGTTGCAGAAGGAGCATAGAAGACATTTTGGTAAATCTCTCACACTGCGGAATGCCCCGCAAGAGCACCCTTACAGGTGTGTTGTAAGACAGTGGAAATGGAGGACAAAAGAAGGAAGGGAGGGGAGTGGTAGAAACAAGGAAAACAAAAGAGAGAAAAGATGAAGGGAGGACGGACAAAAGCTGCCTTAGTGCTTCCATGTGCAACAGTGAATATTAATGGAAAACTAAATAAACCAGTAAAAGCAGGAACGCTGAGGAGTCACAGTGTGTGGGAATGAAAGTCTGGGCCACCAGGCCAGGTAAAGAATCCTGATGGCTAGGTGCTGCCTGAGGGAGAGGAGAACATGAAACACTTGGTGAAGGAAAGAATGAAGAAAAAGTTGAGTTGAAGTATAAAGTTGCTCTTCTTGGTGTAGGGCATATCTAGAGGGGTGTGTATGGATTCTGAGCAGCCAAAAGGGTCAAAGGGGTCAGTTGTGCTGGTTATTTGTCTACTCTATCAGCTCCAAATTTACCCTTCCATACTTTGTCCTCTGTTTCTGAGGCTGGAATGCTGAGAGGTAGGAGAAGGACACTTCCTTTCTGTTTTTTGCTGATCCTGTTATTGTGGTCCCGGTGGTGACGGGAGGCCCCAAGAGCAGCAAGGGCTCCAGCCTCTAGCTCTTTTTGGCACTCCCAGAACTGATCTCATCATATTCTCTCAGAGGTACTCCATTTCCAAAATCCCAGCCCTAGTCCTCAGGGCTTCTCCTCTGAGCTCTGATGTTCTAAGAATTCTACCCTTCTGCCTTTGGTCCTTTCTTACACTTACTGTCTCTAGGTCACTTTGTGATTCCTTTCGGCCCTTTAGTCCCACAATACCTGTGTAACTAATTCCCTTCATTAAGTTTCCTCTGTTTGAAATGCCTAGTGTGGTTCCTGTTTTCCTGCCTGGATCCAGACTAATATGGAGGGAGTGAGGAAAAATGGCCACGGGGCACATGCTACTCTGTGTTAGGGACTATGATAAGCACCTGCAAGCATATTGCTCCATTTTAACGACAAGTAGTTCATTCATGACCTTCGGGGTGAATGAGATCTTTGCTGGACAGTTGTTGTTATTGTTAGGTGCTAGTTGTTAAAGCTTAATACACCATATTGAGCTGAAATCTGCCTCCCTGTAATTCCCAGGCATTACTCTTTACTCTCACCCCAAAGCCATATACTTTATACAGTTTTTCTTTTAATGTTTCAAGTGGTTGGATGAAGCTATGTCTCCCCAGAGTCTTTTTTTTTTTTTTTTTTTTATGTTAAGTATCCCCAGTCCTTCCAATCATTTTTCTTCAGGTAGTTTTTTTGTCTTTTCCTTTACCTTCCTAGGCCATATCCATTGAATAAAAATCTTACGTGTAACTCTCAAAGGATGTGCAAAAGAGAACAAAGAACCCCACATCTCATTGTCCTGTGAGGGGAACATTGAAATGAATATCCCCCTTACCCAAACATCACACTTGCATTAAATTTGATATGTTTATTTATTCATTCATGATGGTGGAGGATTATATTATTTTCTCACATTGAACTGAAACTTAACTGTAGTGATTGTTCCCTCTCCACAAGTAATGAAGTCAGATTTTTCTCAACCTTTACCCCTGCAATTTTTAAAGTAATGTTAAATATTCATCTTTACTTCTCTTGACCTTCATTTTTAAATCATTTTAAACAATTATTCTCAGTAGAAATTTTTATAATGCTAATTTCCTCTTATAGCATGCTGACCACCCAAATTTTTGTTGTACTCAAATTTGATAATCATACATTTTATCTCTTCATTTAAGTATTTGAAAAGGGTAAAACCAACAACAGAAGCCTACCTCAAAAACTATGGAGAATGACTTTCAAAACTAGCCACCCAGAGCAGGTTGTGATAAGTGCCCTGAGGGAGTCCTTGTGCCTTCTCTTTAGCTCACACACCACACAGGGATAACTTGTTCTGAAATTGCTTCATCTGGTCCCGGGCTATCACTGTCTTGGTGGTGAGGCACTATTCTTCCACAGTTTTGCATGTCTTGTCATATATTTCTGGGTCTCCAGACACCCTTGGGACTGAGCTCTTGGGGAGCTCCTCTGCAGCCACACTGGTTTCATTAGCAGTGCCCTTATTTTTCTCTTCATCAAGAACTTGGTGATTCTATATCCAGGATATCACAAACTCTTTTGCTATCATCATAGCTAACTTTTCTGTAAAGTTTTAAATGAATATTTTCTTAAAGTCTTGAGAATATGTCTTTTTATGTCTAATATCTCCTTCCTTCACCTTATGAGGTATGTTCTCAAGGCTCTTACCCTTTCAGTTAGATTTATGGCACATCTTGGACAGGTTATGTGCCATTTCATAGTTAGGGTTAGTTCATCATCTCTCAAATTATGTCTCATGAAATGTCAAATGGTGTTGCATAAAAACAGTGCTCTATAATCAAATGATTTTGTTAAGTCCTGCACTTACCAACAATCTTTGGTGATCTACAGTGTTGTTGTTGTTATTAGCTGTTGTCAAGTCAGCTCCAACTTATGGCAACCTGATGTATAACAGAATGAAACACTGTCTGGTCCTGTCATCCTCACAGTCCTTGGTATGTTTGAGCTCATTGTTGCAGCCACTGTGTCAATCCATCTCATGGAGGATTTTCTTCATTTTTCGATCACCCTCTACAGTGTGCATTAACATATTACAACTCTAAAATGTCCTAGAATAAAGAAACAAGCTTAATTTTATTTAACCTAACGTCTTCCGTACTTAATTGACCATAGAACTCTTTTTGAAATATGTACTGATAGTTTTGAGTCCAGGGTCTTTTTAGACTGTTGGGACATAGCTAGAACACGGCTTGGGAAATACTGGTTTAAAGGACAACTTTGTCAATGTATCTGTGTTGGCTCAAGATTTATTAATCATGTGCCAGATATCAGGGACTCTGCTAGGTGCTGAAGGTACATAGATGATTATAACCATGTCCTTGCCCAGATGCAGCTTGTAATCTGGTGGCTCAGGACAGAGCTATAAAGGACTGTCCAGAATATAATTAGGATTGTGACTAAAATGTGATTAAGATTCGGTGAAGTGTACTGGGGAAGGCTTTAAAAAGTGACATTTCGGTTTCATTTAGGCCCAAAAGAATAAAAAAAATCAATGAGTCTCAAAGGAAAAAAATAAGCTGTTCACAGAATTTCAGTTTTGGGAGAAATACTGAGGAAGATAGCCTCTTCGGTAATTTTGTATATATTATGCTCTTTATTGTACTAATTATTCTTCTTTAAACATGCTCTTGGTCTAACTCCTTCATAGTATGGTGCGCTGAACATGATATAGTATTCCAGATGCCACGTGCCTAACATGGAGTAAATCGAGCTTCTTACCATCCTTGTGGATTATGACAATAGTCCCTGAAATTCTATTTATTTATTTTGGTGACTATAATATTGTTGACTTACATTGAGCTTACTATCAATAAAAATGTTTTTAATTGAGACCTTAGCTATGCCATACTTCTCCTATCCTGTATCTTTTACAATTGTTTTTTGAAACCCAAGACTCTGACTTTATGTTGATCAACCCTATTAGATTTCACATTGCTGCATTCAGTTCCCAGTCTGTCAGTTTAATTTTTGATTCTGATTTTGCCATGTAGCATATTTAGTCTGTCCCCTAGCTTCTCATCATTTCTGGTCTTATGGGTATGCTTTCTGTATTGCCAAGTGTATCTGAATTTAAGTCATCTGTGAAATTATTTCCCAGGACAATGCTGTGGACAGAAACCTGAGGCCCTGCCAACTCACACCAAGAAAAAAAGGTAAATAAAGACCCGAAGGTATGAAAGTGTTACCTTTCAAGGTGTTACCTTTCCAGGAGAAGCAATTGGCCCAGTGGATGAAGGAGAAGGAGGGTAAGGTGTAAGGGAGGGCAGGGGATGGATTAATGTCAGTTAAACCCAGAGTCTGAAGAATCATGGATGTAATATTAAGGAGCTTGGGAAAGCACTCGCAAGCTCTGAATGTAGAGCTGTCCTGACTAGGAGTGGTTTAGAAATATGACTGCAGAGGTGGTATGGGCAGATTAACTGGATAAGGAGGTAGAGTCTGGACACTTTTGCAACAGTGTGAAAGTGATTATGGGAGCCTGGCTTTAGTAAGTGGCAGAGGAAATTGACAAAGACTATGGATGCAAGAGACACCGAGAAGATAGAAACAGCAGCTGGAAACAGTGAGGGGGGACCCAGTGCAGATTGAAGCTTGTGTATCTGTGTCACAGGCTAAGTAAACATGTACTAGTAACCAAAAGACAACCTAGAAAGAGCAGTTCAGTTTGACACATAGCGAATCTGAGGCTGACGGCCTCAGAGCCCAACTTTTCTAAGAGACACCTGCTCTGGCTTATCCTCCTACACAGAACAGAATAAGCTACACATTCTTCTGAAATTGTCCTTGACAAGATAACCACAAAACAGGTCATAGACGGCCTTAACCCACCTCTACATGCAGACTTAACATGCTAATAAAGGAAAATCCACTTCTTCCTCCATCCCAGAGAACTGAACCCTTGTCTTGAGAAAAGCATAGTCATCCCCAAGCCCTGAGCGCCTGAGTGAAAATCAGTCGTTAATATTCATGATAAATTTGCATTTCCTTGTCTGCTCTCTGTAAAAGCCCACCTCCCCAAGCTGCCTTCGTGCAGTCTTGGAGGCAGCAGCCCTGATTGCTCCTTTCCTTGTGCAACGAAATAAAGGTGTCTTTCTGATCTCCCATCTCGGCCTGTTGTTCATTGGCTGTGACAAGTCACGCTGAGCAAAACCTGGGTTTCCACCTGGCAACAAATCAGGGATATTACAGTACTTGTAGATGAAGGTGTTCATCATGGTGGAGACCCGACCCTCAGGAGAGAGATTATGCCTGGAGATACAATCTGGGGAGTCATCTTTGATAGTCAGTGCATAAAAGTGGACACACTTACCCCTGCAGAAAGTATGAGGCATGAAGATGAGAGGACTGAAGAGAGAACTTCACAGGATATCTGCATTTAAGGGAAGAATACAGGAAGGGCACCAGGAGGGAGTGCAGCTGTACAGAACACTCCTTAACCACAGAGATTATCGGAAGTGAGCAGTTCCCCCCCTGCCAAACAAGGCAGGGCTCCTAAGGAGTGGCTGGTCCACGGTGTGAAAAGATTCTGATTTGCTATTCCAAGTTCATCTCAGTGTCTGGCTTTATGTGGACATGATCAAAATGGGGCATTTTATCACTTGTTTGTATAAGTTTGAGGGTCTTTTAAAAAGGCATTATAGTCTGCAACCTCTTAGCCACTGCCCCTCCCTGAGGCCAGCTCTGAGTCAGCGTCCAGCTTTCCAAAGTGGCTCTCTCCCACAGGGGGGGACACAGGGACCCCTACCCCTGCACTCCTTGCAGACAGCAGGAGCCCAGATGAGTGCTGGCTTTAGGTACTTTTTCCTCCATATGCCTTTTCTCCACTTGCCTCCAGCTGGCAACTTGCTTTTGAAGGTGGGGAGATAGAAGGTAGTGTTATCACTTCTGACTTGGCTTAATGTTCGGCCTTTACACATAATCTGCCTCCTGACCCAACATTAGCATAATCTCATTAATTAAGATCCTTACTCCAATGAATGGCCGGTTGTGTGGATGCTATACATTTAATAGCTTCTGAGTCAGTCAGGCAGAAGTTTAGGCGACTAATTTTGGCAGGAGGTGTGGGGATGTCCTGATTCTGAGAAAGCCTGGAGGTGTCTCTCCATGCAGTGAGTATGTTTGATGTCATCTGTGAGTGATTGGTGGAGGTAGGAGGGGCATGTGTCAGTCCTTTCCTCTCCAACCATGCCTCAGCTCCCACCTCAGATGTCCTGGAGACAATACCCCCTCCCTCCTCTGGCCAGGTCACACACCCCACATCACTGCCTGGGCAGCCTGCCAAGGAAGAAAACCCTGATTTATTGCTCTTGGCAGCATCTGGGCTGGGCATTTCTATAAACCCAGTACCGTGGCTGACTAATAAAACACACACTCAGATTTGCTCCTCAATAAATGTCTTTCAACTTTTAATCCTGTTTGTTGCAGTCTTTAAGGGAGGTTGATTCAGGGGGCAAGGACAGCTTTTCCTCCCATCTAGCAGAAATCGATGCTCTGTCACCCCACTCCACCCAGCCCGACACAGGAGAGGCTCTGAGGGGAAGGGGAAGGAACCTCTGCAGATTTATCTCACTCTTATGAAAGGTGTTTTCAAAGCTGCCACCAAATCCCACTCCTACATGACTGTCCTTATCCTCAGCTATTCTAGACGACCTCCTTGAATTTGGCAACCTCCTCAAATGTGGAGCACAGCACTCCGGTCAGAGTGATCAGGTGGACATGGCGAAGCCCTTCACACGTGCATCCAAAATGTAGCTCGTGCTCTTCTCTTGGCCATACTCCCATTCCTTCTCCTACATTTCCCACCTTAGTGACTAACACCAAGATCCATCTGGTCACCTAAGCAATGTACCAGAACTTTCTCCATTCTTCTCTCACTCCTTGCAATTCCAAAGAGTTAATTACTCTTACCATTGCTGCCTCCTGAATCCATGCCTCTTCTCTATCCCATTGTCATTCTCTCAGTTCAAGCTCTAGATAACTCCTATCCAGGCCACTGCCAGAGCTCATCCCCGACCGCCATTATTCCAGGTCACCCCTCCCCATCACATGCCTTTCCTGAATTTTGAGGACTATGCGCTTTCTAAAGCGTGGACCTGATCCATCATTCCCCTGACAAGGCAAGGTTGGGGAACTTGCTCAAGATGTGCAGCTGGTTGGGTCTGAGAAAGCTACGAACCTGACTCTGCCATCTTCAAATGTGCTGCTTTCCTGTAGTATACACTGACTCTCTGCCTAATGTACCTGTTTGAAGGCAGAGGACACATCTGGTTTGCTTTTGCAACCACCCCTTGTTTTCCAGTGTCAGACACAGTGACCAGCATGTGAGCAAATTCTCAGGAAATATTTGCTCAACAAACAAATACAGGTGCTCCATCCTGAGGTCACGTACAATGTGCATCCACCTGCATCTTAAGAGGTATTGTTGGGGCATTCCTTCGGGAGCCAGCATCAGAAAACTAAACAGGGTTTGAGGTTCATAGAAGATGATCTACATACCTTAATAGGGTCAGAATCAGCTATTTATTGTCAAGCTGTAAATAAGCTTGAAGGTACAATCTGTTGCCTAAGACTGCTATGTTTCTGAGTTGTACAGTCAGCTCAGACAGCAGTGAGCAAAGAATAGGTCTGAACCTGTGTAGCATGTCCTGGGAGAGCAAAGGCTGTTACAGTGAGGAGAAGATGGCATGTATAACATCAAGGCAGGTTGGCCATGCTCACTGGGCACAGAAGGGACAGGTTGGCAGTGCCTCAGAAGACTATCATTCCCATCCTCGCTCACCTCCACACACCTGGCCCCACCTCAGTCTCTTCTGTGGTAAAGACAGACAACTATGCCTGTGGTCTGTCAGCAGAAATGCCAGGCTGCCCCAGCTGTGTGATAGAATTAGCAACAATGTATCCAATTTCAGAGGAGACTTCTGACAGAATTTTCCGACAGCCACAGAGATTCACGCACCCACCAAAGGCAATTCTGCTAAGAAAAAGCCAACTATCCAACACTGCTCTCCCCCTCCTGCCCTCCATCCCTCCTGCTTCCACCTCTCCTTCCTCTCCTTTCCAAGGCACAGACCGGAGCAAGGCAGCAGTCCTCAGATGGAACTCTGACCGCAGCTGTAGGTTTACAGTGTTCACATCTCACGCAACAGTTGGCAAGAAGGACGCTAATGAAAAGAAGGGGCCTGCGCGACAGATGAGAAATGGATCATAATTAACTCCGCAGTGCTGTTTCTTTCTCCACTCTGCATTGACACTCAAACTGGGACCCAAGTTAATTCATTTTCATTAACTTTGCTCTCTAAGGACCCTAGCTCTTCTTCTTGTTAGTTGCCATTGAGTCGTTTCTGACTCAGGGCCACCCCATGTGTGCAGAATAGAACTGCTCCATAGAGTTTTCAATGGCTGTGATCTTTCAGAAGGAGATTGCCAGGCTTGTCTTCTGAGGTACCTCTGTGTGGACTCAAACCACCAACTTTTTGAGCTAGTAGTCAAGTTCTTAACCGTTTGTGACACCAAGGGAGTCTATAGCTCGGGGGAGGGGGTGCTGTCGAGTGGATTTTCGACTCGTGGTGACCACATGTAACAGAGTAGAATTGCCCCATATGGTCTTTTAGGCTATAATCTTTGTGGAAGCAGTTCGCCAGGTCTTTCTCCTCCAGAGTCGCTGGGTGGGTTTGAACCTCGGTGGGTTTGAACCTCCAACCTTTCAGTTAGCAGCCGAGCCTTTAACCATTGTATCACCAGGGCTCCTTTCCAGCTCTTCTAGCTCTACCAAAAAATGGAACCCTGCTACCGCCCCCCACCCCCATGCCTCGTTCTAACTGCCTGTCCCCACGTGCTCCACGGCTGGAAGCTGTGCCCATCATCAGACTCCAGGTGAAGTTCGGACATAGTAAAAAAGGGAACCCTCGCCCCCCATGCCTCGTTCTAACTGCCTGTCCCCACGTGTTCCACGGCTGGGAGCTGTGTGCATCATCAGACTCCGGGTGAAGTTCGGACATAGTTTTCCAGCAGACGACTCCTCATTTCATCCCCCTACCCCATGCTGCAGCCCTCTCCTCAGTCCCTCTGATGTGGACATAGGACAGCTCCTCGGGACAACTGGGTCTAAGCAAGTCTGTGAACCTTACCAAGCCCAGGCTGCCTGCCTGGGACAATTGGTAAATGGGCTGGGAAATCAGCTCTGGCCAAGCTGACAGCAGGTGGACAGAGCAGAGCTCTGTGTAGAAGTGAAAGTAAACTCCAGAGGTGGCTACTCCCAGGGACTCCTGATCTCTGTCTCCTGGTACTCACATTCTTGAGCAGTCTCCGCCTGATGGCTGTGTGTGGGCAGGACCTGGTGACTGCTTCCAAGGAATAAAATAAGGCAGAAGTGGTGATGCTCATAAGTTAGAAACTAGGCCATAAAAGTCAGTGCTGGCATTATGCTTGTTCTCTCCTCTCAGCCCTTCCTCCAGGGGGAGTTGTAGCCATGGCACTGAGCAGCTCTATGGGGAGCCCCATGTGCTGGGAACTGAAGCTTCCCGCCAATAACCAAGTAAGCATGGATGTGGAACCTCCTGGCCCAGTCAAGCCTATCTGACACCTGCTAGTATCCTGAGAGACCCTGAGCCAGAAATACCCAGATAAGTCACTCTCAGGTTCCTATTCCACAGAAACTGTTAGATAATACATGTTGGTTATTTTAAGCTGCTACATTTTGGGGTAATTCATTACATAGCAACAAATAACTAATTTGCCTAGCTATATATGTTTTGCTTCAATAGAAGGCAGAGGCTAAGTATCCTCTCCCTTGATCACCTGAAAAACAAGAGCTCAGGCTGAGAAAGAACCCCAGGTTTCTATTTTCCACTCTGCAGCTACAGCCTCACGATTCAGGGGAGGAAGAAAGACTCAACTCCACCACCAGCTACGTTCCAGCCACGGTGTTAGTTGTTTTCATGACCCTGAGTGCTTTTAAAACTCACAACTCCATTTGACCAAGGAGCAAGACAAGGCTCTGCTAAGTTAAACAATTCAGCTCAGGTCAGAGTCATCTACAGAAGCCACGGTGTCCTTGCCTCCTTTGTCCTATCCCTGAGCTCAGACCAGATACACCAGATACCAGCTTGGCCAAGAAAATGGTCCCTTGTCCTTGTAACGTAGTATCATCCCCATCTTCCATAAAATATCCAGGCTTCTATCGAGGACAGTGAAGAAGCTGGAGTTATAAGAACTTAGCTCCAGAAATGAGTTACAAAACAGAAATCCAGATGTTTCCTTCCCCCTCCACCTCCCGAACCTTATATCAGGCAGCAGCTTGCAATGCTCTGTGTGGACGGCTGAAGAAATTCTAAACATTGCTTCAAGGATCTAACTCACAACTCATCTTAAACCATCACAAGAAAACTCCCATTAGAGAGGGAGAGGGGAAGTGTGGGTTAATGAGCTGAAGTGTGAGAATGGGTATGAATAAGCAGAAGCGTGAATACAGCATGCTAGGCAAACGAAATAATTACCCCGCTTACCATTGTTACAACGCAATAAATTTAATGTAATTCCTAAAGGCTAACCGAGTTTCTTCTTCCTTTTTTTTTTTTACTCCTTTTTACATTTTCAGAATTATACTTTAATTAGCATAACATTTAAATTAGCGAATGGAATCTTAATTAGCGGAAGAAATAGACTTTTGTTGGAGTTGTAACTAAAACAAATAAATCCACTTCCTCTTTCAAGAGCTGTTTGCTTATGGTGCATTTAATAGCCCAGTGTGCCATAAACAATTTGAAGGAAAGATAAGTAATTAAACTAGAAGACATACTGGCCAGCTCACAGCTCCAATGAATTGTTCTTCCTCTTTCTCCCTCATTCTCAAAGGGCCTCCTGCCCTCTCTCTTTATCCTGCATGATTCTCTGCACTCTGAAAACAAAGACACGGTCCCTCTGGACTTCTTTTGGTGTTTCCCATTATTACAATCTTTTGAAAATTAGTAAGTGCCAAAAAAATTACTTCAAGTCCCTCTGCTTCTACTTTTCCTCTGACATGGCCTTTTCTAATTCACTTGGTCAGGAAAAGAGCCTGCAAATCAAACTTAAACAATGACCTGTTAATAGGCACCAGCCTTTCCCCTTTCCTCTCTGCCCTGTCCTACACAGAATGGCCATGCTTCATTTCACGTTGAGGTCAGAGGGAGAGAAAAGGACCCTGGTCAGTACTGGCAAGTAGAGCATTACACAGTAACAAGAGCAGAGCCAGCTGAACACTTGAGTGAGTCTCACAGAGCTGAGAGGATGCTTGGAGGCCACAGAAGGCCCCCCCTTGCGTATCTCAGATGAGAAAACTGAGGTTTGGGAAGACAAACTGCCTTTTCCTAGAAGAGGCAGGGAGGAACCTGGTCTCCATTCATACTCTGGCTCTCAACCTGGGCTTTTTGCACCACATTCTAGAAATGTTCTTCAAACACAGCCAGGGTTTCTGAGATAATCCCTATGAAGGGACTGTTCTTGGCTTAAATTTCAGGCAGACTCTGGGCTCAAGGCTCAATGTGTCCTTATTTGGAGGATGGCTTACCTTACCATCCTGTACTCACTCTGTACTCAGGAACCAGTAGATAAGCTGTAATTAGTCTAGCCCAAACTAAGAGGCAAGATATTATTGATTGGCATCCCATTGATCAGATCCGCATTCAGTCAGTCAGGTTCTGCATCCAGGGATTCAACCAACCAGGGATGGAAAACATTTGAGGGGAAAAAAAAAAAAAGAAGAGAAAGTTCCAAAAGGCAAGGCATAAACTTGCCACGTGCTGAGCACTGTGCTGAATCCACACGAATGCAGTGATCTGTAGGCATCCCCTGCTGTAGCCTCCTGCCATTTCACAGATCCTTAGTCTCTCTCCAGCACTCGTTGTTTGAGAGTTGTTCACCCCACATCTCATTCCTTCACTACTTTTGTTATGTGAGCCCTTTGTTTCTGTGAAAAAATGGCTCCTAAAGAGCAATTATATTTTGAATATACCATGAAATACCAGAAGAATGAACAAGTCTGTCTTGGAAGATGTACAGCCAGAATGCTACTTAGAAGCATGGATGGCAAGACTTGTCTCATGTACTTTGATGACGTTATCAGGAAGGACCAGTCCCTGGAGAAGGACATCATGCTTGGTAAGGTGAAGGGTCAGCGAAAAAGAGGAAGACCCTCAATAAGATGGACTGACACAGTGGCTGCAATAATAGGCTCAAATATAGCAAAGATTTTGAGGATGGCATAGGACCGGGCAGTGTATTGTTCTGTTGTACGTGGGATCTCTAAGAGTTGGAGCCGACCTGACGGTACCGAACAACAACAAAAAGCAATGAAGTGGTCAAAGCAATCCCTCAAAGGCTACGTTTGAGGGGGTTGAGGAGAGCAAGAAGAAGGAGGTGAAAGGTAGTAAAGGATGACTGGCTAGCTACGTAAAGCGCTACAGCCTCAAGAACTTGAAGACGACAGGAGAATTAGCATTGACTAATGCCGAGGCAGCATCAGCGTTCCCAGAAGAGCTCAAGAAACCCATAGAAGAGAAAGGTTACCTTCCAGAGCAAGTCTTCAGTTGTGATGGAACAATGATTTATACAGTATTTACATTGTATTAGGTGCTAGAAGTAATCTAGTGATGATTTAAAGTATACCGGAGGATGTGCATACATTATACACAAATACCATGCCATTTTATATAAGAGACTTGAGCATCCTCAGATGTTGGTATCTGCGGGGTGGGGGTAGGGGAGTCCTGGAACCAATTCCCCTTGGATACTGAGGGACTACTGTACTTCATAAAGAGACCTTAAAGACAAAAAGGAAACAATCCTGGGCTGGGCATCAGGTAACCTACATTCTACTTCTGACTTCTATGTGTTATGCACAAGTCACAGACCAGTCCTTGATCACACTAATGAGAGGACAGGTCTAGATAATCTCATCATGCACCAAAGGTAAAGCTTTATACTTTAATATCAGAGTTCTACTATAAGGAGTTACCTGACAAACTCATCAGATGTGTGAACTTGGGAAGTTAATTAACCTCTCTTACGGGTTGAATATGTTCCCCTAAAAGCTATGTAGAAGTCCAAACCCCTGTACCTGTGAATGTGACCTTGTTTGGAAAAAGGATCTTAGAAGATATTGCCAGTTAAGTTAACATGAGGTCATTCTGGAGTAGGGTGAGTCCTAATTCCATTTGAGCGGTTTTTATGAAAGAGGAGAACAGACACAGAGAGACAGAAAGAGGAAGGACGTGCCATGTGAAGATGCATCCACAAGCCAAGGAATGCCTGAGGCTACCAGAAGCTGGGAGAGATAAGAAGGGATCTTCTCCTAGAGACTTTGTAGGGAGCATGGCCCCCTGGATACTTGATTTGGAAGTCTGGCCTCCACAGTTGTGAAACAATAAAGTCCATTATTTAACACCACCCACTTCGTGGTACTTTGTTACAGCAGCCCGAGGTAACTAATACAATCTCCATAAGCCATCAGCTTTGTGCACTAATTTCTCCAATGTTTTTATTTATCCATAAATATTTATGAGTGCTTGCTATATTGCAAACATTTCTCTTGGTAGAAATGCAGGGTGGACAAGACAGACAAAATCCCTGCTCTCGTGGGCTTGTAATTCTAATGAAGAAGTCAAACTGTAAAGCAAACATATGTAGTGATAAGTGCTATGAACAAAACTAAAGAGAGATGAATTCATAAAGTGTGGGAAGGGAAGGCCTGCAGAGGAGGCAACTTGAACAGAGACACAAAGACTGTAAGGAAGGAGGCCTTTGATGGCCTGATAGAAGCTCTTTTCAGGGAGAGGGAAAAGCCCTGGGGCAGGAAAGAGAGCTGTATGTTTGTGGGACAGCAAGAAAGCAGTGGGTAGAGGGGTGAGTGAGGTAAGAAATGTGGCTGCGGTGACGTGTAAGGGCAGATCACAAGGGCCTTGGCGTCAGTCCATGGTTTTCATTGGAGTCTTAAGGGCAGCCACGAAATGGGCGTACTCGCCTTATAAGTATTGACATCACAGCCCAGCGCCCAGCCTCATGCCTGGTACATACAGGACAGTTAAGTAAATTACTATAACTACAATAATCATACTTATAACTACACTTATTATACTTTAACAATGGCTAAAAAGAGCTATATTTGTCAAGCACCCAGAGACATGCGTGATGTATCTATCGCACATTTTAAATTCTTCCCACTTGTTTTATTTTGCCTGGTTAATCCTTATAAATAAACCTGGAAAAGTAAACGTGCCAGAACTGTTGTGCAAAGAGTTGGCACTCTAATCTTGTTCTTGGCCTTTGTGATGTGCCAAGGGAGATGGAGTGGAGATTATGATAAATAATACACTGGAGATCTACAAGTAGAGTTCTGAATGCTTTATATTGTAGGAACAATTGGGAGGGGGCGGTTAGGTGACTAAAAAAGCAAACGCGTCTCTCAAGAGAATTGGTAACAAATGTTACCCTTTCAGCTTAGTCTTAAAACTGGAAGGACTAACTAAAAGGATTCCTTGTTTCAAATGAGAATGTTGACCGTACAACATCTGTAGTAATGAGAAGAGGGGATTTCTTCTACAGAGGGACCTGTGAGGAATTTAGAAGTCTCCACGCTGTCTTGAGTTTATCTACTGGATTCCTGGGCCTCTGACATGTGTCTCTCTTACTCTCTGACTGAAAATACCTCCTTAATTAAGCTATGGTATAATAATAGCTTCTACCCTAGATCATGAGGCCACTATCTAGAGCATGTGCTGATATGTATGAAAAGCTTTGTACATATTAAAAGAGAGAGATCAACAATTAAATTCTGTTAAGTGCGTGCCAAGCACAGTGATAAACATTTTACACGTGTTGACTTTCATTTTACTTTCAAATAAAGCAAATAAAATAGGTTTTTTTTTTTTTTTTTTTTGCTGTGGTAGGTATATATACATATAACAAAACATTTGCCATGTCAACATTTTTTACATGTACAATTCAGTAACATTAATTATATTCATCATATTGTGTAACCATTACCACTATCCATTTCTAAGTTTTCATATCACATTTAACAGAAGCTCATATCCCCTAAGCTATGACATCCTCTTTTCCCTACCTTCCCACCTGTCATGATTGAATTGTGTGCCCCAAAAATATCTGTCAACTTGGCTAGGCCATGATTCCCAGTACTGTGTGATTGTCCACCATTTTGACATCTGATGTGATTTACCTATGTGTTGTAAATTCTACCTATATGATGTTAATGAGGCAGGACTAGAAGCAGTTATGTTAATGAGGCAGGACTCAATCTATGAGTTTAAGTTGTGTCTTAAGTCAGTCTCTTTTGAGATATAAAAGAGAAGTTAGCAGAGAGACAAAGGGACCTCATTACCACCAAGAAAGAAGTGCCAGGGGTTCTTTGGACCCAGGTTACCGTGCTGTGAAACTCCTAGACCAGGGAAAGATTGATGATAAGGACTTTCCTCCAGAGCTGACAGAGAAACAAAGCTCTCCCCTGGAGCTGGCACCCTGAATTCAGACTTCTAGCCTCTTAGACTGTAAAAGAATAAATTTCTCTTTGTTAAAGCCATCCACTTGTGGTATTTCTGTTATAGCAGCACTAAGTAACTAAGATATATCAGCTTTTGACTTGTTACTGGGCCTTAGTAGAGACTGAACGCTTAACCATGGGACACAAAGTCACCTTGCAGCCTGAGCTCCCCATCATGAACTGGATGTTGTCTGACCCACAGAGTCATAAAGTTGGATGTGCAAAGCAGCACTCCATCATTAAATGAAAGTGCTATATACGAGATCCGGCCTGAGCAAGACCTGAAGGCACAAGTAAGTTGCATGAGGAAGTGGCCCAAATGTCCATGGTTTCCACTTCTGTCACCTTACCTTCCACCTCCCAGTCTGTACCTATGGCCTCATGGGGAGTTCCTTATGATCAGTTGACTGAGGAAGAGAAAGCTCATGCCTGGTTACAGATGGTTCTGTGCAATATGCAGGCACCACTCGAAAGTGGACAGCGGCAGCACTACAGCCCCTTTCTGGGACCTCCTATCACCAAGAAAGCAAAGCCATGAGCATAGCACACCCTTTGGACCCAGAGTCCCTGTGCTGAGAAATTCCTAGACCAGTGGAAGATTGGTGACAAGGACCTTCCCTCAGAGCCGACAGAGAGAAAGCCTACCTCTGGAGCTGGCACCCTGAGTTGTGACTTCTAGCCTCCTAAACTGTGAGAGAATAAACCTCTCTTTGTTAAAGCCATCGACTTGTGGTATTTCTGTTACAATGGCACTAGATGACTAAGACACCACCCCTGGTAGCTACTAATAAACTTTAGTGTCTTATACATTTACCTATTCTAGATATTTCACGTAAGTGGTATCATACTATATTTGTCCTTTTGTGACTGACTTATTTCCTTCAGCATAATGTTATTATGGTGTATCCATGTTGTAGCAGTATCAGGATTTCATTTCTTTTTATGGCTGAGCAATATTTCATTGTATGTATGTACTACCTTTTGTTTATTCATCCATCTGTTGATGGATATTTATGTTGTTTCCATCTTTTGGCAATTGTGAGTAGTGCTGAAAAGAGCATTGGCGTACATGTATCTGTTTGTGTTCTTGCTTTTCAATTTTTTTGGCATTTATTTAGGATTGGGGTTGCTGGGTTATATGGTAATTCTATTTCTAACTTTTTGAGGAACAGCTAAACTGTTTTCCACAGTGGCTGCAGCATTTTACAGTCCTATGGCAATGGATGAGGGTAACAATTTCTCCACATCCTCTCAACATCTGTTTTTTTTTTTTTTCCCTTGCTTGCTTGCTTTTCTTTTCTTTCTTTTTTTTTTTTTGATCGTAAGGCAGTTTCTATTATCATCCCCATATTCCAGATGAGGAAACTGAGGCACATGGAAATGTTAGGATCATTTATGTAACAGTAAGTGGCAGAGGCAAGATTTGAGCCCTGGAGACCTGACTTCAGTACTTGGCTCTTACCCTTGGCTGTCATACTTTGTTACACTGCTCTCAGTTCTGTAGATGTGGTGTGTCATCACTGCCAAAGGATATGAGGAATGGCAGCTGACTGAGCATCCTTTTATGGGGGTGACCGCATACAAGGAAGTCACTGATGACAAAGCTTTATATTCCATCCAAAGCCTTCAGTGTTAACCGCAAATATGCATGGGAGAGTGACCAGCAGCTAGAAAGTGCACTGAGGCATGAATGACAATTGAACCTTCCTGAAATTAGAGGCCTGAGAGTGAGTCAGGCCAGAGGGGACAATGGTCACGTAGTAGCCTCAGCCTGGCCTCCAGGCCCTGCTCCATCACTTGCTAGTTGGGAAAGTCACTTATTCTCTGTAAGCTCTGGTTTCTTCACTTATGAAATGAAGCTAAAAATACCTGTCTTATGAGATTTTGGTCAGAATAAAAATGAAATAACCTATGTACTGAGTGCAGTGCCTAGATAAAACAGATGCTTAAAAATGGCAATTACTATTATCATTGTATGTTGTATCTTACTGTGCTGAAGACAGATTTTGCTTGAGGCTTAGCCCTCTTACTGAATAAATAATCACCAAGTCCAGGCCGCACTTTTGTTCCAGGTACTGTTCAGAGGACATTTTTTAAACCTATCTTTCCCGCTAGATTGTAAGCTCCATAAATGCAAAGACCATGCCTCTAGTGGATCTTAGGACCTTACCTGGTGACTGATATGTGATAAATATGCAATAACTATTAGTGATGAGATCTTTACCAATAGAAACTGAGCATGTCTGAGTACTTCAGCTAAAAGCCCAATGAGAGAGAGGAGAAAGTTGTAGTCAGAAGTCATTGCTGGAATAGTTCTTTTTTTTTTTTTTTTAAACTGGCAGGAAAATACCTCTTCCAAAGACTCTGTTGACGATAGACAATCATCAGGACAGCCACAAGAACGTGAATTTACATGATTTAATTCACTTCTCTAGCTGAACTGAAGAATTTCTAATACTTCTTTAAGATTTAGAATTCCACAACTTTAGGATTTATGGCCAAAACATCCATACATGTATGCAACAATAAGAGATATGAAGGAAAACAGATATTAACATCTGGAGCAAAGACCACTGTAATGAAAACAGGGGTGGAGCCCAGCTAGAGAGGTAAGGGGACTATCAGGAAAACTCTTGGCTTCTATTTGATCAATATAGGAAGACTTCTTGCAAGAGATGGGCTCTGAGAAGCAGTTTGGATAAAGTGAGAAGGCTTAGCATGCTGTGGAAATTATATGGGAAGTCATCCCATGGCTTCCCTGCAGTTTGGAAAAGGGCTGGGACCAAAATGAGGAGTGAGAACAAAAGAAGCATCCCTTCTATTCTGTTCCCACCAATATTCCCTGTGACAAAGCCAATGGGAGAACCAACTGCAAGTCCCTCACTTCCACTCTGACCAGGAAACTGCGGAGAGCAATAAAACTTTAATGGCTCCCAGTGGGTCGATTCAGCATGAAGGAAAGTGCTATAAATCTCGCCTGATGCTTATGTGCAGCTTAAAAACAAATGGCTCCAATCACACTTAGCAGAGACAGCCAATTTCCCCAGCATTTGGGAGTAGCTGAGGAAGATTTACCCACCTGCGGATTCTGAGCAAGGAGAAGTTGGGGGTGGGGGTAGGGCAGAGGAGAGAGTAGGGGAGGGGCCAACTGGGGAAGAATGTCAGCTATCTCACAATGGATGGTTTCAAGGGAAGTCCGGGCTGGCAGCCCTGCTAAGCAGCAGGGGATAGACCACAGTGAGATGTACTCATGGGGACACATTGCTGGCTACAAAGTGACCTGCTGGCTCTCTGACATGGCATCTCCAAGTCCACAGGTATCCACCTGTCCCTTTGAGGATTTCTGTTGGTGTGCAGATCTCCCAGCAGCTCTGGGTGTCTCACTAACCTGTGTAGATACATGATGGAGAAACACAGCCCTCTGCCAGGAGCTGTCCTCCTCCACCAGCCCTGGGCACAGGAGAACTGGAATGTAAGGATGCAGGAAGCCTTCACCCAGCAGGATATGCACTCCCTGATCTCCCCACTCAGCTCCGATTATCCTTTCCCAGCAGGAGCCTAGCCCTCCTCTACTCAGCCCACAATTGCTGCCACCCAGCAATCTCTGCATCCAAGAGCAGAGGCATTCCAGGGATACCATGCGTTGGGAGAAAGTTTGTGAGTTAAACGTGAAATATGTGTGAGGAAACAAAGGCCTACACTGCAGCGTACTCAGAAATGCATTTTCCCTAGTATTAATAAGAATACTAATAATTCCAAGAATAGCAAGCAGTTGTTGAGGCTTACACTGTGTCAGACCCAGTGCTCACATGCTCTTAAATGCATCATGCCATTGACACTAACAACCATCTGAGATGTAGGCTCTTTTTCCCCTTTTAACAGATTAGGAAGCTGAGATTCAAACAAGTTCATTAATATGTTCCAAGTTACCTAGATAGTGAAAGAAGATAGAAATAGAACTGAGGTAATCTGATTCCAAAACCCATACTTTATCATTAAATTATATAGGGGAAAAAATCAAAGGCTGGTTTTAAAAATTCCATACAAAATTGTAAGTTAACACTTACTGAGTATTTACCATATTGTAGGCACTGTATTAAGCATTTTACATGAATTAATGCACTTAATCTTCACAAGAACTCTAAGAAGTAGGTATAATTACCACCCTTGTTTCCAGATGAGGAAACCCAGGATCGAGCAGATTAAGAAATTCATGTAAATTACATAGCAGTTTAAGTGTCAGAGCCAATATTGAACTTGGGTCTCTGATTCTACGAACTCCACCTGCCATATCATGTAACAAGCCAACAGTCACACATAGCCCTGTGAGCCAGAATTTAGCACTGGAGAAACTTCTTTAGCTCTCACTGCTGCAAAGCCCAAAAGAGAGTCCAGGAAATGTGCACAGGGTCCAGAATCTATGTGAGGGGCCTAAGGCAGCTGGGGTCCCTTGGTCTTGGGCACTTGCGGGGCAGCCTGCCCTTCACACAGCGAGGCTTCGAGAGCACCTGAGTCCCAGCCTGAGGCCTCCATGGGGGCCTATGCTGGCTCCCTGCATGTCATTTCTGGGACTCACCATCAGGGAGGCAGCTCGGCCAACCTGGGGAGGCAGGGAAGTGCTGACTCCAAGATTGAGGGGAACAAACCCACAGGAGCAAGTAAAACACACCCTCATAACTTACCCTTGGTTTTCTTGGGAAGTGCATGAAATTTCAAGAAATACGCCCATGAGCTAAAGCAAGTAAAAGAGCCTCCCAGCCCCACTCCTTAACCCGGAGAAGGCCTGGCTATTGCTTACTAACTTTGGTAACTGAATGGTCTTAAGCAATCTGCCTAAGTACTCTGAGTCTCATTTTCCCTATTTATAAAATGATGGCCATCACAGTTGATGTAAGTTTCAGTGAAATAAAGTGTGTAGTATAACACTTAGCACACAGTAAGTAAGAAGCCTTATGTATCCCAGCTGCTGTCGTTGTTATTGTCACCACTGTCTCTCATTTGGATCGGGGTGCAATAGTAAGAAAGCCTGTCACCAATCTCCTTCATCCTCTTCAGATATGTCTACTTCTTCGCCCCATATCTTTCTATTCCAGGAACAGCCCAGCCCCTAAGGATTTCTTCTATGAATTGGTATAGAAGATGGAGATGACTGCAGTTCTGGCAGGTTCTCCCTTCATGAGAGCTTGCTACTTCGTCTAGGAGCTTTGAAAAATCTGTTTATCCCTACTACCTCTACATCCTCCATGCAGCCCTAGCCCGTGTGATCCACCCCCTTCCTCGGGTTGAGGAAGTAGAAAACCCTCTCTCTACCATGACACCCCCTCCCCATCGCTGCCCTTCTACTGTGATTTATTATTTGGAAAGCTTACAAGTCCCTCATCCCAAGCCACCTGGTTAGCTTCCCTCCGCACCCCACCTAACCCATCTTGATCCATTTCTATCCTGGTTCCACACCCCTTCACAGGTGGTGTCATTGGCCTTCTAGGCACCCAGACTCACAAACTCAGGGGCATCTCTGGCTTTAGCTTCTACATCATCCCCACACATGATCAGTTGACAAGTTATGTAGACAACAATCTTCCCACATCTATGTCTTTCATTCTTACTTCTTCTCATTCATGTTAAAAAAAAAAAAAAAAAAAAAAAAAACCTGGTTCAGGCCCTCACTGTTTGTCTCTGATATTTCTCTACTCACTACTCCCGTCCTCACCTTGATTAGTTTTCCTGATGTACACATTTAATGATATCATTCTGCTCAAAAACCCTCAATGGTTCCCTTTGGATTGTAACATTAAGTACAAACTCTTCAAGGGCCATGCTGATTATACTCCCAACTTAACCATCTTTCTCTCTCTACTCCCCTACACATAACCTACCCACTAGGAAAATGGAGCTCCACCATTCTTGAACACGCCTAGCACTTGCTCTTCTTCACACTTTTATTCCCTTGACCTAGATGGCCCTTCTGCCTAATGTTACCTCCTCTATAAAGCCTTTCCTGATCTCTCAGCAACAACAACAAAAAAGATTCCTTACTCTTCTGGATCACTATGGAGCTTTGTTCCTACTTGTACTGAACAATTTCTGATCTACCATAGTACGGAAGTTTGTGGGATTATTTTAACCCCTATTTGGGCTACAAGATATTGAGGGAAAGAGCTGAGTGTGACTCATCTTCATCACCCTTCAACAGTGTTTGCATGGTAGTGCACCATGTCTGTTTAAAGCAGGACTTTGAACTGGTTAGTTCTTGTTGGAATCTCTGCTGAGAGTTTGCGCCAGGCAATGCTAATGCTGCTGGTTAGGGACCAATTCTGAGAACCACTAGTAGAGCAGTAGTTCTCAAAATTTATTATACATAAAAATCACCTGGGTATCTTGTTAAAATGTAGATTCTGATTCAGTATATCTGGGGTGGAAATGAAAAATCTCAGCAGGGATTTGAACCAGAATAAACCAGTCTGAAGGTATGGTTTAACAAAGCATTGATTCTGGAGGATTTTCCCAGTAATTGAAGAGTTGCTTGGTGAATGTTCTTGGATCATTTCCAAGTGAGTGTGGGTGCAGAGGAGAAGGACTTGTAGCGATGAGCCCGTCTATACTTTTCATTCTACAATTTTCATTCTCAAATCAGTAATATGCCACCCTATCCCCTTAATTATTCAAGGACCCGATTTCATTCTACTAACTACTGTCCTTTAGCTAGAGAGATGAACAGATAGTCATACCTGTGAACATACAGAAAAATAATCATTAATGATTCAGGTCACCCTGCCAGTCCCTCAAGGAGGAACTAATGTTGCATCTTAAAAAAACCAAAAACCAAAAACAAAGGGCCCAAAGTTCATCAAATGGGGAAAGACGGTCTTTTTAACAAATAATGCTGGCAAAACTGGATGTCCATCTGTCCATCTGCAAAAAAAATGAAAAAGGACCCATACCTCACACCATGCACAAAAACTAACACAAAATGGATCAAAGACTTAAAAATAAAACTAAAAACTATAAAGATCATGGAAGAAAAAGTAGGATCAACACTGGAGGCCCTAATACACAGCATTAACAGACTATAAACCATAACTAACAACACACAAACTCCAGAAGATAAGCTAGAGAACTGGGATCTTCCAAAAATTAAACACTTATGCTCATCAAAAGACTTCACCAAAGGGTAAGACAGAACATAGTACTGGGGAAGCCAACACAACTTGTACAAGGCAAGTTCTTGGAAGCTCCATAAACATGTCCAAACTCCCTGAGGGACCGAATTGCTGGGCTAAGGGCTGTGGGGACCATGGTCTCAGGGAACATCTAGCTCAATTGGGATAACATAGTTTATAAAGAAAATGTTCTACATTCTATCTTGGTGAGTAGCGTCTGGGGTCTTAAAAGCCTGTGAGCAGCCATCTAAGATATTCCACTGGTCTCACCCTTTCAGGAACAAGGGAGAATGAAGAAAACAAGATATAAGGGAAATATTAGTCCAAAAGACTAATGGATCACAACTGCCATGGCCTCTACCAGACTGAGTCCAGTACAACTAAATGGTACCCAACTACCACCACTGACTGCTCTGACAGGGATCACAACAGAGGGCCCCAGGCAGAGCTGGAGAAAAACATACAACAAAATTCTAACTCACAAAAAAAGACCAAACTTACTGGCCTGACAGAGACTGGAGTATGGCCCCTGACACTTTTAGCTCAATAATGAAGTCATTCTCGAGGTTCACCCTTCAGCCAAAGATTACACAGCCTCATAAAACAAAACGAGACTAATGGGGCACAACAGCCCAAGGACAAGGACTAGAAGGCAGGAGGGGACAGGAAAGCTGGTAATAGGGAACCCAAGGTTGAGAAGTGAGAGTGTTGACATGTTGTGGGGTTGTTAACCAATGTCATAAAACAATACGTGTACTACCTGTTTAATGAGAAACTATTGTTCTGTAAACCTTCATCTAAAGTACAGTTAAAAAAAAAAAAAAAAAGACTTCACCAAAAGAGTAAAAAGAGAACCTATGACTGGGAAAAAAAAATTTGGCTATGACATATCTGCCAAAGGTCTAATCTCTAAAATCTAGAGGAAAATCCAACATTTCTACAACAAAAAGACAATAATCCATTTAAAAAATGGGAAAAGAAATGAACAGACACTTCACCAAATAAGACATTCAAGTGGCTAATTGACACATGAGGAAATGCTCGTGATCACTAGCCATTAGAGAAATGCAAATCAAAACAACAATGAGATATCATCTTACCCCGGCACTACTTGCATGAATAAAAAATACACAAAATGACAAATGCTGGAGAGGCTGCGCAGAGATTGGATCTCTTATGCACTGCTGGTGAGAATGCAAAATGGTACAACTATTTTGGAAAATGATATGGCACTTCCTCAGAAAGCTAGAAATAGAAATACTATATGATCCAGCAATCCCACTCCTAGTAATATATCCTAGAGAAATAAGAGCTATCACACGCACACCCATGTTCATTGCAGCATTGTTCACAATAGCAAAAAGATAGAAACAACCTAGATGTCCATCAACAGATGAATGGATAAACAAACTATGGTACATACACACAATGGAGTACTACACAACAATAGAGAACAATGATGAATCTGCGAAGCATCTCACAACATGGATGGATCTGGAGTGAAATAAGTGAAATAAGTCATTCATGAAAGGATAAGTATTGTATGAGACCACTACTATAATAACTTATGAAAAGGTTTACACACAAAGAGAAACAATCTTTGATGGTAACGATGGAGGGGAAGGTTGGGGAGGGAAAAACACTAAATAGACAATAGATAAGTGATAACTTTGGTGAAGGGCAGTACAGTACACAATACTAGGGAAGCCAGCACAACTTGTCTGTGATGGTTAAGATTGTGTGTCAACTTGGCTGGGCCATGATTCTCCGTGTTTTAATGTAATCACTCCCATGATTGAATATACTGTGAGTAGCCAATCAGATGAAA
>NW_004444000.1:2647956-2649927 GCF_000243295.1 Trichechus manatus latirostris | reverse complement strand
GTTTTGCTTCTCTAGAGAACCCAGCCTAAGACGTTTGGTACCAGGAGTGGTTCTAGAGAAAGAAAATTGTAAGGATGAGTTTTCTAAACTGGTTCTCAAGTCTGGTTAGTCTTAAAGATGTTGATAACTCTGCTTCCAGCAGTAAAGAGGTCACTGCTAGTCCATGGAGTGAGGTGGCGATACAAATATGCAAAATATCACCACTGGTGGATAAGGTATTGGTGAAAGGTGAGGCTCAGGGTGAACACATGTGTGATATCTTTCTACAGCTTTGTCAGAATGAGAACTATAAGGAAGCTGGTTGGTTTGCCCTACTTTCGCTAGACAAACTGATGAAGGAAACAGATGCGCTCAGGGCTTCAGAGTCAAGGCTCAAGTGCCACATACATGGCCTCAAGGCTTCCACTTGTGCTTGGAAAGGAAGCCTTATTTCTTGTAGTAACAGAGCCGAGATTGCTGAAAACCAAACCCAGAGTCTTATTCTAAGAGTGGCTGAATTACAACGCCAGCTCAATTGCAAACCTCGAGAGGTGTCTGAGGTTAAAGTAACAGCATTGATTGGGAAGAGATGGGATCCTGAGACTTGGGATGGGGACATATGGGCAGATAATCAGGAAGCTGGGGACACTGAACCTGTAAATTCCATTGAATCACTCCTGCCAGCAGAACCAGTCCCATCTGAAGAGATTACTTCATGTTAGTCTGCTAAACCACCCTGCCCAGAAAAACCATTAGCCCCTCCACTCCCATCTGAGGAGATTAGCCCTAGCCCAGCTGCCCTTAAAGAGCAACTTGCCTGAGTCATTGCCTGGAGCATCACCTGAGGCAGATGCGTTACAAGATAATGCTGAATGTTCTCAAAACAATTCCGCACTACCGATTCTGGCTTCTAGACCTATAACTAGGCTTAAGTCCCAGTGAGCCCCGAAAGGTGAAGTACAAAGTGTGACCCAGGAGGAGGTATGCTACACTCCAAAAGAACTACTTGAGTTTTCTAATATGTACAAACAGAAACCTGGGGAATATGTGTGGGAATGGCTATTAAGGGTGTGGGATAATGGTGGAGGAACATAAAGATGGAGCAGTCTGAGTTTATTGATATGGGTCCACTGAGCACAGACTGTTCCTTCAATGTTTCAGCTAGAGAAGTTAGGAAAGGATCTAATAGTTTCTTTGGTTTGGTTGCTGAAGCATGGATTATGAAGTGGCCAACACTAAATCAAGTTGAAGTACCAGACCTGCCTTGGTATACTGTAGAAGAAGGTATCCAAAGCCTTAGGGAAATTGGCACGTTAGAGTGGATTTATCAAGTTAGACCCACAGACCCACACATGGAGTGTCCAGAGGACTCACTTTTTAGTACAACTGTGAGGAACAAATTTGTGAAGGGAGCTCCAGCATCCTTGAAGACTGCGGTGATTGCTGTTTTATTTAAATCATATTTGACAGTGGGAACTGCCCTAACTGAATTAAGACACCTAACTACAATGGGGCTGATTGGACCCCGTGGTAGTAGGGGCCAAGTGGCTGCACTCAATCAACAAAGACAAGGTGGGTGTGGTTACAGTAATGGACAGAGGAGTCAAAGCAGTAGTCAGAATAGTCTGACTCGTATACACTTATGGCGTTGGCTATTTAGTCATGGTGTCCCTAGGAGTGAAATATATAGGAAATCTACTAAATATTTACTTGATCTATACAAACGGATGAATTCTAGGTCTGGTGAACAGCAGTCTAACTCAAATCGCCAGAATAGAGAGTCATGGTCCCTCAATCAATTCCCAGATTTAAGTGAGTTTAAAGACCCACAACCCCTTGAATGAAGGGGAGGCCGGATCCCCTTGAGGAAGGACTCCAATACACTGCCAAAAATTTTTACTGTTAATCTTTCTCCCAGCCTTCCCCAAAGGGATCTACGGCCTTTTATGAGAGTGACTGTTCACTGGGGAAAAGGAAATAATCAGATTTTTG
>NW_004444000.1:2613296-2645893 GCF_000243295.1 Trichechus manatus latirostris | reverse complement strand
ATATTTGTGTCTCATGTGAATGCTCACCAAAGGGTGACCTCAGCAGAGGATGATTTTAACGATCAAGAGGATTCGATGTCGTGTTCTGTGGAAACCATTCACCCTCTTTCCCAAAATACTCCTGCTGTTGCTCAATGGGCTCATGAACAAAGTGGCCATGGTGGCAGAGATGGAGGTTATGCATGGGCCCAGCAGCCTGGACTTCCACTCACCAAGGCTGACATGGCCACAGCCTCTGCTGAGTGCCTAATCTGCCAGCAGCAGAGACCAACACTGAGTCCCCAATATGGCACCATCCCTCAAGGCGATCAGCCAGCAACCTGTTGGGAAGTTGATTATATTGGGTCACTTCCATCATGGAAACGGCAGTGTTTTGTCCTTACTGGAATAGACACTTACTCTGGATATGGATTTGCCTTCCCTGCAGGCAATGCTTTTGCAAAAACTACCATCCGTGGACTTACAAAATGCCTTATCCACTGTCATGGTATCCCACACAGCATTGCCTCAGATCAAGGGACTCACTTCACAGCAAATGAAGTGCAGCAGTGGGCCCATGCTCATGGAATTCACTGGTCTTACCATGTTCCCCAACATCCTGAAGCAGCTGGCTTGATAGAACAATGGAATGGCCTTCTAAAGACACAGTTACGGTGCCAGCTAGGTGGCAATACCTTGCAGGGTTGGGGCAATGTTCTCCAGGAGGCTGTATATGCTTTAAACCAGCGTCCAATATATGGTGCTGTTTCTCCCATAGCCAGGATTCATGGGTCCAGGAATCAAGGGGTGGAAATGAGAGTGGCACCACTCACTATTACCCCTAGTGACCCACTTGCAAGAGTTTTACTTCCTGTCCCCTCGACCTTATGCTCTGCAGGCCTAGAGGTCTTAGTTCCAAAGGGAGGAATGCTCCCACCGGGAGACACATCACAGATTCCATTGAACTGGAAGTTAAGAATGCCACCTGACCACTTTGGGCTCCTTATGCCTCTGGCTCAACAGGCAAAGAAGGGAGTTACCATACTGACTGGTGTCATTGATCCTGATTACCAAGAGGAAATCAGATTGATATTACATAATGGAGGTAAAGAAGAGTATGTCTGGAATGCAAGAGATTCCTCGGGGCGTCTCTTAGTACTACCATGCGCTTTGATTAAAGTCAATGGAAAACTACAGCAACCTAATTCTGACATGACTACTAATGACACAGACCCTTCACGAATGAAGGTTTGGGTCACCCCACCAGGCAAAGAACCACGACCAACCAAGGTGCTTGCAGAGGGCAAAGGAAATACAGAATGGGTGATGGAAGAAGGTAGTTCTAAATACCAGTTACGGCCACGTGACCAGTCGCAGAAACGGGGACTGTAATTGTTATGAGTATTTGTACTTTGTATGTGTGCATCAAATATTTTTGCTTCCTTCACTTATAAAATATAAGCTGTAAATGTGGCTAGTGCATTTTTGATTGTACGCATGTTAGTTGCATCATGTTAGGTGCAAGTATGACTTTCTCGTTTTCTTTATTCAGAGATTATGTATGGTTTAAGGAGATGTGTACATGTGTCAAGTTGACAAGGGGTGGACTGTGACGGTTAAGATTGTGTGTCAACTTGGCTGGGCCATGATTCTCCGTGTTTTAATGTAATCACTCCCATGATTGAATATACTGTGAGTAGCCAATCAGATGAAAGGGAGTCTCCTTGGGGGTGTGGCCCGAATCTGTATATAAGCAGACATTCTGGCTTTTTGTTCTCTCTGGATCCTGCTGCTGCTTCCTGTCATCTCATCTCCCATTCTTGGGACTTGAGCTGTCAGCTTATCTGCTGAACCTGGGATTCAGCAATCTGCACAGCCTGTGAGTGGGATCCCTGCTCTCTGATCTTCTGATCTTGGGCTTGACAGCTTCTACAGCTGTGTGACTTGGGAGAGACCTCTACCCTGATCCATGGACTTGGGACGTTCTAGCCTCTACAATCACATGAGCTGTTTCCTTGATATAATCTCTCTCTCTCTCTCTCTCTCTCTCTCTATATATATATATATATATACACTCTTTATTTGTTTTGCTTCTCTAGAGAACCCAGCCTATGACATTGTCCAAGGCAAGATCATGGAAATTCCACAGACACATCCAAACTCCCTGAGGGACCAAGTTACTGGGCTGAGGGCTGAATGGACCGTAGTCTTGGGGGAATATCTAGTTCAACTGGCATAACATAGTTTATAAAGAAAATGTTCTACATTCTGCTTTGGTGAGTAGCATCTGGGGTCTTAAAAGCTTGTGAGTGGCCATCTAAGATACTCCACTGGTCTCACCCCTTCTAGAGCAAGGGAGAATGAAGAAAACCAGAGATACAAGGGAAAGATTAGTCAAAGGTCTAATAGACCACAACTACCACAACCTCCACCAGACTGAATCCAGCACAACTAGATGGTGCCCAGCTACCACCACTGTCTGCTCTGACAGGGATCACAACAGAGGGTCCCGGACAGAGCTGGAGAAAAATGCAGAACAAAATTCTAACTCACAAAAAAAGACCAGACTTACTGGTGTGACAGAGACTGGAGAAACCCTAAGAGTATAGCCCCTGGACACCCTTCTAGCTCAGTAATGAAGTCACTCCCAAGGTTCACCCTTAAGTTAAAGATTAGACAGGCCCATAAAACAAAATGAGACTAAAGGGGCATACCAACCAAGGGGCAAGGACTAGAAGGCAGGAGGAGACAGTAAAGCTGGTAATAGAGAACCCAAGGTTGAGAAGGGAGAGTGTTGACATGTCGTGGGGTTGGTAACCAATGTCACAAAACAATGTGTGTACTAATCATTTAATGAGAAGCTAGTTTGTTCTGTAAACTTTCATCTAAAGTATAATAAAAAAAAAAGAGATTAAAAAAACAAACAAACAAACCAAACCCATTGCTGATGAGTGAATTCTGATTCATAGCAACCTTATAGGATAGAGTAGAACTGCTCCATAGGATTTCGAACTGCCGACCTTTTGGTTAGCAGCCAAGCTCTTAACTACTGCATCACCAGGGCTGCGGACACACATATTCCTTCTCTCCATCCGAGGGAGAGAAAAGCCTGCAAATGTCTTTGAAATAGAATGATCTAAACAAATACACACGGAAAAATGCAATTTGCAAAAATAAACTTTAAACAACCCAATGTCTCTGTTATCACTATGTAAGATACACAAGGACACCACAAGGTATAAACCTTTCCTCAGACTCTTGCCCTAATATTTCTTAATCCAGGGCCTTTCCACCTACTTCCAACCACATGAAACACAAATACCAACCAATTCCTTCTCGTCTCCTTACTGTGGTCCTATCTCCACCAAACCTAAGTTTCTATTAATCCTGTTTCCCCTATGTGACTTGAAAATCATTGTTCTGAAAATTCCAAAGAACGTAAATCGTATGCCCATTCTGCAAGACTTCTTTATGCTAAAGGACTTCTCATTGCCAAAGAATAATCCTTCTCAAGTAGAAAAAGCACCAAATTCATTATATGTATTACCCTAGGGAGAGGGGTACACAAGAAACTACAACCAAATTGATAGAGTTCTTGTTACAGCTGGAAGCTTTAGTAACTTTTACATAATTCTTCACTTTTTTTTTGATATCTGAAATATTTTAAAATTAATTAAAAAAAAAAAAAAGAATGCTTTTCTTATCCCTTTCCCATTAGAAAGAGGTTTAGAAAAGGGAATGCAACACAAAGGAAACTAGAAGAGGAACATTCTTTCATCTTCTGAAATGTTCTGACCAGGGAATAGGCCATGACCACCATTTTCAATGATGTTATTTGGGATTAGAGTAAGATAGGCCTGTGGTTGAGCCCCAGGTCTGTCTCTTACTAGTTGTGTGACCTTGAGAAGTTTGCTTGACTTCTTTAAGCTTCAGTGAATGTTATAATTAAATGGCAAAGAAATAACTAAAGTGTTTAGCAAAGTGCTGGATGTATAGTAAGCTTTTGATAAACGCAGTGATCGTCTTCATCATCACTACCTTCTCTTGCTACCCTCTAATAGTGCATTTGCAGACCACCCTCATTGACACTACACAACCGTATTTATTAATTCTCAGGACAGCAGGCATCCCAGTAAGCATACATCTTCCCTCCACTTTAGCCCTGTAGATTAATAAAGCAAGAAGACAACTGGATACAAATGACCATTAGTCCTAGTCTCTCTACAAATTTAATTTCCCAAGAGAATAGCAGTTCCCAAAATAGCCCAGGCAGAGCTTCCCTAGCCAGAGGCCCATGCTAGTGGGCTCCGACTCCCCTCGGGCAGCATTTCATTTCTGCATAATCCAATTTCCTAAACTTAACCAGATTAGGAAAGCATATATATTGTTGAACGAATAAAATGCCATTATGTATTTGTCTATTAATGAATGTGCTAGTTGGCTCTATATTGCATTTGGCAAGCTAGGAGAACCCTCCTGTGAACTTAGGATGGAAACTTGGTTAGGATAAATTTGGAAGGGCACCTATAGCCTACAAGAATGTCAAAACTCTGCATTTTAGAGAGCTCTTTGTCCCAACTATTTGTAGACCTATTAATTAAGCCTCATGGGCTCCTTCTCATTGTTGTTTCAGCTTTTCCAACCCATAAATTTCAAATGCCTAGCAGGGAGAAAATGACTTCTCACTTAGACTCAAGTTAGGAAGTGATTCCTCCAAACTTGTAGAAACCTCGAGTTGGCCATGACTTCAAATGATACAAGTAGCCCGTGTTTTCCTTGGCAGTAAACTGCTCCTACACAAACATGAGTCTGGAGCTTTTTTACTAATGTGAAATCTTCTAACGAGATAGTTATCTTAGCCTCCTTGAACCATTTAAAGTTAAAAAGTTCTTTTAAGGCGCTCTTTGCCCTTCTGATAAATTACTGGGTGATAAGAGTCATAACAAGACTGCATTTCTATGGTGTTTTACACTCTAAGCATTCAGCTGCTAATCAAAAGGTCGGCAGTTCGAATCCACCAGCCACTCCTTGGAAACTTTATGGGGCAGTTCTACTCTGTCGTATAGGGTCACTATGAGTCGGAATAGACTCAATGGCAATAGGTTTGGGTTTTTTTTGGCTAAACGACTCATAGAAATGATTTCGTTTTATTCTGAAAACAGCCCTTTGAGATAGATGAGGAATACTGTGGCAAGTGAGCAAACCAGGAGCGGCCTCTGAGTCTTAGCTCATTGCTGTTTCCATTGGGCAATGCTGCCTGCGGAGCCCTGTTACACTAACTCAGCACTGCGCGGTTTCAGATGCACTACAATTCAAATTGGGCCTAAAATAGTGAAGTCCTGATAAAGTTGCCTGACAGGATGTTAGTCTTACACTCTGAACACATGATGCATTCAAAAAAAAAAAAAAAAAAAAAAAATCAACGGAAGCAAAAAACACTAGAACTCATTTTCTCCCAGCATCCAACTGTGTTCCTGTTTACAGACATTTAGAACGAGGAGAAAAGGTTGTTTCACGTACCTATTCTGGAGCCCTGTGGCACAGTGGTTAAGAGCTACAGCTGCAAACCAAAAGGTAGGCAGTTGAAATCCACCAACCGCTCCTTGGAAACCATATGGGGCAGTTCTACTATGTCCTACAGGGTCACTATGAGTTGGAATTGACTCGATGGCAGCAGGTTTGGTTTTTTTTTTCTTTTGGTTAATCCACTCTAATATGTAATAAGTCAACTATCTACCCTAACAGTTTTTCCCAAGTTCACATCAGAAAAATAACTTAAAAGAAGCAAATAAAACCAAAGAGGCCTAGAAGTCAGAGCCTAACTTGTTTTAGAATTAGACAACTCCATTGAACTGTTTCACTGTAAGTAAAACAGACATAGTGTGAGAATAAAATGAAAGAATTGATGCAGAAGTATATAGAGTCCCAAGGAAGTAAAATAAAAATCAAATACCGACTATTTCGATGACTAGAAAGAGATAGAAAATAAATAATTCAAAAGGGCAGAAAATCCATATTTATTTTCTATAAAAATAACTAAACTTAGTACCATAGTTTATAATTTGCAAAACGCTTTCACATATATTATTTCATTTGACTTTTCCCCAAAGCCTGTGAAATCAACTAGTGTGACTATTACTCTCAAGTTGCATTCGAGGAAACTGAGGCACAGAGAGTTGGCATTTTGCTCAGAGTCACAGAGTCTGTCAGAGACAGAGCTGGTCCCAAAATGGGTTGTCTGTTTTTTAATCCTGTGTTGATATTATTGTTCTTTAACCTTCTTCATGAAAATTGGATTTTGATGCAGCTGGTTTTAATATGACTGAGGTTTCGAGAATTCACTACAAACAACAACAGACTAAAAAATAGAGATTGATGAGTAGCTAGGAACATGTCTGCTTTCCCTCAGGCTTCCTTGCCCACTCACAATTGCCTTACAACCAACTCCCTACTAAGAATAGCCACCCTCTTTCAGACTCAGAGAGCAGGGAAAATGTCTGAGTGCTAAATTTTCAAACACAACCTCTGAGAAGTCCTCTGGAATTTGAAACAATACTCACAGCAGAAAGTTCTCAGTGTAGCAACAAAGCAAAGTCTATAACAGAGTTAGCACTGATTGTCAATCTCTAAAATCAATTTGGCCATCAACAACTCAAAACACATATATTTCATGAAAATTTAAAAAAATATTCCTTGACAGTGAATCATAGAGGATTTTAACAACCTTAGAGTTGAAATCTTCAGAAGGAGGCAGCTCTGCCATGTGGATTATCAGTCTCCCACACATGGGTGCACATGGTTTCTCATCTCGGAATCACCATCTCTTAGCAAGGAGAAAGAGGTATTTTGCCACTTTCCATAAAAAACAGGACTTGCCTGGAGTCATGTCAGCACCAGATCTCCTGGGTCCACAAGAGCAGCAGGAACTAGAGCCAGAGCAAAGACCTTGCCCCTGGAAGAACAAGCTCTACTCCTCTTTGGCACTTAGCTGGAGACTGCTATGTAGGCTGACCTTGTGATTTCCTCCCTGCAGGCATCTGTAGAAACTTAAACCACAGCATGTACCTCTGAACACCTGGCAACCTGAGGCAGAACAATGGCTGCAGTTGTAATGATAAATCAGCCTTAAATAATGGTTCTCCTCACCCTCTTCAGCTCCACCCAAGCTGAGAGAAGTAGCTCAAATCCAGGAAAATCACACATTAGGTGGACCTCATGGATGCTGGAGGAGCCCTGGTGGTGAGTGGTTAAAGTGATTGACTGCTAACCAAAAGGTTGGCAGTTCAAAACCACCAGCAGCTACATGGCAGAAAGATGTGGCAGTCTGCTTCCATAGAGATTTACAGCCTTGGAAACCTATGGGGCAGCTCTACTCTGTCCTATAGTGTCACTATTGAGTTGGAATTGACTCGATGGCAATGGGTTTGGTTTTTTTGGTTTTCGTGGATGCTTCCTTACTCATGTTCTTTCTCTGACTCTCTATGGTTATTCTCTGCTTGTCTTATTTACTGCTAGACTGTAAGCTCCATGAGAATAAACCAGTAAAATTAGTTGCCATAGAGTCAACTTCATCTCATGGTGATCCCATGTGTCAGAGTAGAACTGTGCTCCAGAGGGTTTTCAATGGCTGATTTTTCAGAAGTAGATTCCTTCCAAGGTTCCAACCTTTCTGTTATCAGCTGAGCATCTTAACTCTTTGTACCACCCAGGAACTCCTCTATGAGTATAACCCATTGCCGTGGAGTCAATTCTGACTCATAGTGACCCTATAGGACAGAGTAGAACTGCCCCATATGGTTTCCAAGGAGTGGTTGGTGGATTTGAATTGCTGACCTTTTCGTAGCAGCCAAGCCCTTCACCATTGCACCACCAGGGCTGCCTATGAGGATATCAGAACCAAACCCATTGCCATCAAGTCGATGCTGACTCATAGCAACCCTAAAGGACAAAGTAGAACTGCCCTATAGAGTTTTCAAGGAGCAGCAGGTGGATTTGAACTGCTGACCTTTTGTTTAGCAGCTGTAAGTCTTAACCACTGTACCTTCTTTGAGTGCAGTGATTGAAGAGCACTGAAGTCAAACTGCCTACGTGCAAAATGTATCTCTATCATTTACCGTGTGATGTTGGGCAAGTTTATAATGCAGCCTAACATTGCCTGATATAGTGCTAAAAGATGAGCCTCTCAGGTTGGAGGGCACTCAAAATATGACTGGGGATGAACTGCCTCCTCAAAGTAGAGTCGACCTTAATGATGTGGATGGAGTCAAACTTTCAGGGCCTTCAACTGCTGATGTGGCACGACCCAAAATGAGAAGAAACAGCTGCAAACATCCATTAATAATCAGAACGTGGAATGTACGGAGTATGAAACTAGGAAAATTGGAAGTCATCAAAAAATATAGCATGCATCAACATGTATATTCTAGGCATTAGTGAGCTGAAATGGACTGGTATTGGCCATTTAAGATAAGGCAATCATATGGTCTACTATGTTGGGAATGACAAAATGAAGAGGAATGGCATGAAAAACAATATTTCAAGATTTATTCTGAAGTACAATGCTGTCAGTGATAGGATAATATCTATACACCCACAAGGAAGACCAGTTAATACGACTATTATTCAAATTTACACACCAACCACTAAGGCAAAAGATAAAGAAATTGAAGACTTTTACCAACCACTGCAGTCTGAAATTGATCAAACCTGCAATCAGGATGCATTGATAATTACCGGTGATTGGAATGTGAAAGTTGGAAACAAAGAAGGATTGCTAGTTGGAAAATATGGCCTTGGTGATAGAAATGATGCTGGAGATTGCATGATAGAGTTTTGCAAGACCAATGACTTCTTCATTGCAAACAGCTTTTTTCAACAACATAAACAGTGACTATACACATGGACCTCACCAGATAAAATACATAGAATCAAATTGACTACATCTGTGGAAAGAGACAATGGAAAAGCTCAATATCATCAGTTACAATAAGGCCAGGTATTGACTGGGGAACAGACCATCAATTGTTCATATGCAAGTTCAAGTTGAAGTTGAAGAAAATTAGAACAAGTCCACATGAGCCAAAGAAAGACCTTGAGTATATCCCACCTGAATGTAGAGAGCACCTCGAGAATAGATTGGATGCATTGAACACTAATGACTCAAGACCAGATGAGTACTTCATACATGAAAAAAGCAAGAGGTCATTAAAAAGACAGGAAAGAAAGAAAAGACCAAAGTGGATGTCAGAAGAGACTCTGAAAGTTGCTCTTGAACACAGAGTAGCTAAAGCAAAAGGAAGAAATGATAAAGTAAAAGAGTTGAACAGATTTCAAGGGGTGGCTCTAGAAGACAAAGTAAAGTATTATAAGGAAATGTGAAAAGACCTGAGATAAAAAACCGAAAGGGAAGAACACACTCAGCATTTCTCAAGCTGAAAGGACTGATGAAAAATTGAAGCCTCAAGTTGCAATACTGAAGAATTCTACAGGGAAAATATTGAATGACACAGGAAATAATCAAAAGAAGATGGAAGGAATACACAGAGTCACTGTACCAAAAAGAATTGGTTGATGTTCAGTCATTTCAGGAGGTAGCATATGATCAAGAACCAATGGTACTGAAGGAAGAGGTCCAAGTTGCACCGAAGGCATTGGCAAAAAACAAGCCTGAAGGAATTGACAGAAAACCAACTGAGATGTTTCAACAAACATCTGGAAGCGCTTACTCATATATGCCAAGAAATTTAGAAGATAGCTACCTGGCCAACTGACTGGAAGAGATCCATATTTGTACCATTCCAAAGAAAGCTGATCCAACAGAAGCTAGAAATTATTGAACAATATCATTAATATCACACACAAGTAAAATTTTGCTGAAGATCACTGAAAAGCAGTTGCAGCAATACATTGACAGGAACTGCCAGAAATTCAAGCCAGATTCAGAAGAGGACATGGAACAAGGGATATCATTGCTGATGTCAGATGGATCTTGGCTGAAAGCAGAGAATACCAGAAAGATATTTACCTGTGTTTTATTGACTATGCAAAGGCATCCGGCTGTGTGGATCATCACAAATTATGGATAACATTGTGAAGAATGGGAATTCCAGAACACTTAATTGTGCTCATGAGGAACGTGTACATAAACCAAGAGGCAATTATTCAAGCAGAACAAAGGGATATTGCATGGTTTAAAATCAGGCAAGGTGTGTGTCAAGGTTGTATCCTTTAACCATACTTATTCAGTCTGTATGCTGAGCAAATAATCTGAGAAGCTGGACTATATGAAGAAGAATGAGGCATCAGGATTGGAGGAAGATTCATTAGCAACCTTCGATATGCAGATGACACAACCTTGCTTGGTGAAAGTGAAGAGGACCTGAAGTGCTGATGAAGATCCAAGACTACTGCCTTCAGTATGGATTACACCTCAACATAAAGAAAGGAAAAATCCTCATAACTGGAACAATAAGCAACATCATGATAAATGGAGAAAACATTGAAATTGTCAAGGATTCCATTTTACTTGCATCCACAATCAAAGCACATGGAAGCAGCAGTCAAGAAATCAAAGAACACATTGCATTAGGCAATTCTGCTGCAAAAGACCTCTTTAAAGTGTTAAAAAGCATAGATGTCACTTTCAGGACTAAGGTGCACCTGACCCAAGCCATGATGTTTTCAATTGTCTCATATGCATGTGAAAGCTGGACAATGAATAAGGAAGACTGAAGAAGAATTGATGCCTTTGAATTATGGTGTTGGTGAAGAACATTGAATATACCATGGACTGCCAGAAAAACAAACAGATCTGTCCTGGAAGAAGTACAGCCAGAATGCTCTTTAGACACAAGGATGGTGATACTTCATCTCACATACTTTGGACATGTTATTGGAAGGGACAGTCAAGGAGAAGGACATCATGCTTGGTAAATTAGAGGGTCAGTGAAAAAGAGGAAGACCCTCAAGTGAGATGGATTGACACAGTGGCTACAACAATGGGCTCAAGTATAACAACAATCGTAGGGCTGGAGCAGTACCAGGCAGTGTTTCATTCTGTTGTACATAGGGTCACTATGAGTTAGAACTGACCAGACAGTACCTAACAACAGCAACAACTTAGCATACTGCTTGGCATATAAAAGGACTTCATACAATGTCAATCATTGCTGTTCTCGTTCTCTGTCTTATTCACCATTGCATTCTCAGTGTCTAGTACAGTGACTGACACATAAGGGGTGTTTGATAAACATTTATGTGTAAAATCCTGTTTAACACCAACACGGTCCTATACACACACCATACGTCGATTTGTTTGTTTGCTTTAAGTGTCTTCTGGTTGGAATTACCTGGTATCATTTAAGGAACTCCTTAGGGTAGCAGGAAGGATCAGAATACTTAGTAGGCTGAATTGGAAGGAATAAACCAAGGATCCCATGGGAGATTACCCTCTTATGGCAATTCCCTTTCCTTTTATTATATTTTTAAAGGTAATTTGATATGTAATGTTGTCACACCAATTATATGTTACTTCATGACTGAAAGGAAATTAGCAAGTTGAATTGGACAGATAAGGCACCTTTATTTAATTTTGAATAGGTGATACATAGAATGGACTGATGAATTACTTTCACTACAACTGCTGATTCCATCGAATTCAACAAATATTTATCGACCATAATCTACCTACCAAGCACTCTACTAGGTGTTAGGTTGCGTCAATTCACAGAAGATAAAGCTTATTCAATCTGTACCCCTAAAGGTCTTAATAATAACAGCTGACACTTATACAATCCTTACCAAGTGCCAGGTATTGCTCCAACTCATGTGTTATCCAAGCTACCCTCATTACCATCCTATAAAGTATTATTGTCATCCTCCTCTTCATTTTACAGACAAGGAAGCCTTTGAAAAGTTACAGAACTTGCCCACTGCCTTATAGCCTAGCTCCAGCCTTCAGCCTCTTCACCACTCTATACTGCCTTTTCTAGCCTGTGGATAAGAGAAAGCTGATCCCGCTTCGTTATAAGAATAAGACAGGCATACACAAAGTGCAATGCGAAACCAAAGGAGTCCACAGTGCTCTGGAAGGGGACATTTGAATTAGACTTTTACTGTGTCCAGTTCAAAAGTAAACAAATATTGCCAAATGCCAGATGCAGTACAAATTTTTAGAGATACAAAATTTAAACAAACAACAGGCCCTTCCCTGACAAAGCTTAGTCTAGAGTAGAACAATAAGATATAAACAGATAACAACAGTATCACATGTTAAAAGGAATCATAAACAAATGCACAAATTATGGGAATTATCACAGGAAAAGGGAACATTATGCTTTAAAGTTCCTTCACACGTGTATTTTCTACCCTCAATCAGATGGCAAATTCCTTCAGATCATCTTCCATTCCTTTTGTATTCATCTGAAACAGGTTTTTACAGTGCTTCCCACACACAGGACACTCAGTAAGTGGTTGTTAAGGATACTTGCTCAACCAAGGATGCAGAAAGGGAGACAGAGCTTAAATCTCACTGTCCCCAAGTTTTTGGCTCCCCAAGCTGATATGCACCCTAGGGGAGCAGAGTGAGGCCCCGGGCATGGAGCACAGGAGTGCAGTGGTTCCTCGTCTGGAGCTTCAGGACACGCAGCAGTGTTCCCTGGGCAGCAGGGTGGGCTGTTTCAGGATGACAGAAATGCCAGGCAGACTGCACTTGCAAGCCATTGGCTTGGGATTGTGGGACTTTTTCTCCCTGGCCCACACTTCTTTCTCCTTCTTGGCTTTTTACTGCGCACTGGGTTGCAAGTAGATTTAAGGGTGTTTGTGATCTACATGTTTTCTCTCTGTTCCCATCTGCATTCTGGCCTTCCTTCTCAACAATCTGGGATATGAGACCAATCAGTCAACATAAGGAAAAAGATACCCTCAGACACCAAGCCCCAACAGTTCCTTGTCTCTACACAAGCTCCATTTGCAGCCTTCCTCCTCAACTGCATTTCTTCTGCATCTTCTGGCTCTGGTCCCTGTGGAAGCCAAGCTGTGGAGCTGTCCACGCTATCACCCTGAGCTGCTACCAGGGACAGCAGCATCTGCTCTGCACACATCCTAGCTTCTGAGCCTTTCCTAGATCAGATTATGCCAATCCCTGCAGAGATGAGAAGATCTAGTTTTCTGCCTCTCAAACCAATTCTCTGCTCTTTCCCTGCCACTTGGCTAAAAAGCTTCATACCAAAAAGGAGACCTTGCAGAAAGTGCAGCCTGAGCAAAGTAAGCCAGGCGTGGCCTCCACAGACCGCTAATCGAAAGTGGCATGCTTCCTCCGTTTTCAACTCTCGTTTCAGTTCATGTCTGTCGTTTCCATTGTTTGGGTCTTGCCTTGCTTCTTATTTATATAAGTCCACTGGATAGGGATTGTGTCCAATTGTGTGCTTTTTGCACTATCCAGCACATTAGTAGTCCTCAATAAACATGTTATTATTATGATTACTGTTTTGATCTATCATAACAATAATCACAATTCAGTGGACACGTTCCTCAACTTTGGGCAGCTCTGGGAGCTAGGAAGCTACATATTCCCCTGTGTGTTTCTTAGAGCTTCAGATAAAGATCTACATTTAAGGGGTGCACATATGAGCTGCCCTTCCAAAGCTGGGGAGATTAGAGAGTAATTATCTTCCACCCTTACAGGCAGCAGAATATACGGCCATTCTCTTCCCATGCAGAAAGAGAGTGAGAGATAAGTAGAGAGGAGAAAAGATAAAGGAGAAATATCATTAAACCATAGCTTGTTCAGAGACAGCAAAGACCACAGCTAGGACTGACCCAGTGGCAAAAAACCTGTTCAAGCAATGATAAGAAAAATCATTTACAGGACACATTAATTTAAATTGTGAGAGCTGAGCTTTCCCTGGGTTGTCTATTGGATAAATGTTGTCAGAATATGCTGTGAGCTCTTCCAATGAGATGTAACAATTAAATTTGTTTTCATTTAATTTGGAGGCCTTTCATTAAAAGCCAGGCTTTTGTGTGCAGAGAGATAAAGCTGGGCACATGGAGACAGGGGGAAGGGTAATATGGGCGCTGAGCGCTATCATTAATTGTAAATTCAGAGGTCAGGAGACTGGCACTATCTTTGTGAAATCAGCACAGTGAGCTGGTCATACTAGAACAGACTCAGGCGTGGTGGAAACACACTTAAGTGATTTTTTGATATCTTAATTGCAATTACAGGGTAGTGTGGAGGTTAATTTGCAAAGTTCATCAGTTAGAAAAATAAATACATCAGTGATCACCAACGAGAGACCACCTGGAAAAGTTTGATTTTCCTGCCACAACTTCCCAAATCTTAGATTCCATTTCGAAAAGGTGCAAAATCCACACTGTTGGTTAAAGTCTTGCCACCTGTCATTTATCTTTGGACTTCTAAACAATATATTTCTCCCCTCTAGGTCTGAGGTTAAGCCCAACCACCTAATCACTTCAACATAATCTAAACCTGTCTTAGAATGATGGGGCTAAAACTGATAACAAGCCATAGGACAAATTCTAGGATACAAGGTTTCTATTAGTATTCAGGCAATCAACATCTAGAATTAGTATCAGAAGACAGAGAGTGAAGTAATGTCCAATATTAATCTCTAGAGTTAGGATTAGAGGGTTAACCAGAGTCATCCATCTTCAGATATAGCTGTATTTTATACATAGCAATAAAATAAAGATTTTGTGCTTACATGTGAATTTGTTGCTCTGAAAAATGACATTCCATTAGATGCACATTTTGTGCTTGAGGGAGCTTTATTATGGAAATGTATCCCAGCATGCAATGGTGGGGTTGATGGAAGGATGCTTCCTTACAATGCTCAGCGCAATGGACTGATGGGGTCCACATTCATCTCGTTACCATCATGTCCAGAAGTTGCATATGGTGAAGTCCCCATTGCAAAAGATATGATGACATCTAACACAATTGTAGACAGTTCCTTTACCCAGACCTATTTCTAGAAGTCAACCCTTTTCTGCTTTTTTTGTCCCCTCTGGGTTGTAATTGTTCTCTAGAGAAAAAAAGTTTTACAGGTTGAATGCTTTCCTCAGAGAGCAGGAGAGTAGACACCTCACAGAATGTCCATCAGAATTGCCTGGAGCATTTTGAAAACTATACAAGCTCTATCCTTTCCCCAGATATCCTGAGCCACTATCTCCAGGGATTGAGGTCCCAGCTAATTCTAAAATATTCTCAGCTAAAAACCACTGGGTTAGGTAAACACTAAGATCTCTCCCAAATCTAAGGTCATGCTATTCTAGGACATGTAATTCTGCTCTCTTAGAAAGTAATCATAGAGCCTGAGGATTGGGACCTTTAGTTCAATCATCTCTCTGATGATTGAAGAATCTCTATTTTATTCCTGACAACGATTGTCCATCCTCCACTGATGCCTTGGTTTTTCACCACACTTAGCTGTAGGCCTCCTGGGAATCTCTGGACACTGAAGAAAGAAGCAGTTATCCATATGTCCCTGAGTAGAGAAGAAGGTTTGACAGGGACAAATAATTTGTTTATATCAGTATAAAAGAAAAGCCAAACCCACTGCTGGCAAGTAGATTCTAACTGATGGCAACCCCAGGTGTTACAGAGTAGAACCTCTCCATAGGGTTTTCTTGGCTTCAACCTTTAAGGAAGCAGATCACCAGGCTTTCTTCCATAGTACCTCTGGGTGGGTTTGAACTGCCAACCTTTAGGGTAGTAGTCAAGAGCAAACTGTTTGTGCCACTATTAAAAATATGTGTATATGCATTTGGTTGAGGGGAGACCATATGCAAAGTCCCAAGGACAATAATAATAAAAATAAAGAAAACAACAGAGCTCAAAAACTTGAAATTATTTAGTATGAATGGGCAGATACCTCACAATATATAGGAATGTGGATGAAGATAAGACTACAGCATATCTTAAACTAACCCATTGCCATCAAGTCAATTCCAACTCATATCAACCCTATATGACAGAGTAGAATTGCCCCATAGGGTTTCCAAGGCTATAAATCTTTATGGAAACAGACTGCCACATCTTTCTCCCGCAGAACGGTTGGTAGGTTCAAACCACTAACCTTTTGGTTAGCAGCTGAGAACTTACCCACTATGCCACCAGGGCTCCTTATTTATTAAACTACTGAGGAGTATTTCTAGTGCTTACTTAGCACAGTGCTTGGATTTATTGGGCGAATATATATAAATGGTGCTGGGCCACATCAAGCTTCTGATCCTATCTCCAGGTGGTCTGCTGCAATGGTAGTCCGTAATTCATCTAGCAGTGCTGATTCTTCAATATCCTTAGGGACCTGATAACTTTATTTTTGGGAAGCACAGCTTTCCCTGTGACATGCATACCTGTGGCTGGTGGGAGGCAGCGAGTGGGAGATGCCTCTGCGCTAAACCCTGTTTCTAGGAGCCATGCACTCACTGCACCATTTCTCTAGGTTATAATTTCTCCCTCGAGAAGGTTGCAGAGCGTGCTTTGGTTTCCCTTTCTCTCTGGATCTATTTCGGGAACTGGTTTAGAAGTTGTGGGGTTTTTGTTACCTTTTTTTTTCTTTTCTTCCCCTTGAGTGAAAGCACACGTTAAGAAAAAGAATGTCATTCCCGTCAGTTCTTTTGACGTTGCTGGGAGACAAAGCAAGTTGCAGCAAGTCTCCAAATGGGCTTTAAAAAAGAAATATATTTTAAATAAACCCCTAAAGCAGAAAGTATCACTTGGCAACATGTTGTACATTCTGATTCTCCTCCTCCTGGGCTTGTAAACAAGTAATTTACAAGAACCTCATTTAACTTTTAAAAACTATAGGATCATTCTCCAATGTCCAAAACTGAAAACGAAATGCCTAGACTTGGCACAGTCTCTTAGCATTATCTGGATACTGTTTCTCTTCCGCAAGCATCATTGCAGTTTGATCTTCTTTAGTTTAAGATATTCTGCATCCAGAAAACAATCGTGGCAGGATGTTTTGTAATACTATGTGGTATTTACTCCACATCCATACCCACTACTTAGCCCGGATCATTATTTTAAAAAAATAGCTGATGAAAAGTGGTCTGATGAAAGAGCAACAATAATTCTTCTCTGGGCTTTCCTTTGAAAGTATTCTCAGCCATGTAAGCAAATCCCAGAATATATCTCCCTAAAGAACTGAGTCAGGCCAAAAGTGGAAGGAATTGGCCAGAGGTGATGGCAAAGGAACCCTGGAGATGGAAAACAGTTAGGAGTCCTCACTAGCACTCTCTCTGGGGTGAATCATCTCTGTTATGATCCCACACAGTTCCTTTGTTCTGGGCTACTGTCCCCTCTCTGTCTTAGGATCTCCACTAATGGCTTTTTCAAAAACAACTTAGAATACTCACAGACATTATGTCATGTTATTCTTACAACAAACCTGAGAGGTAGTATGGGCAAGTATTATGATCCCACTTAATCAATGAGGAAATGCTAGGTTCAACCAGTGGAGCCCAGGATACAGCTCAAATATTCTGACTTCCCAGCTTCAGGATTTTTCTATTCTCCCACCTTTCCTGTAACCTTCTCGTACTACCTTTAAGTGATAGCATCAATTCTTATGTAAGATAGAAGTAGGGGACGGGAAGTGGCTTTTCCTACAAACCGACAATCAGAAAACGTTCATCACTTTTCACCTTGAATGTCATAGAAGCAATCTTGACATTATTGTCTTATTGACCACACTCCTCTGGATCTATCTTTTACAATTGTATCATTCAGTGTTCCAGAAGAAAACAGATGTCACATTCGAATGGGGTAATTTGAGAAGAATGTAATAAAGGGACTATCAACAAAAGCAAGGGCAGAATGTAAGGAAACCCCACAGAGTAATGAACACAGAGCTCTAGAGTTAGTAACCCAGGAAAAATGTCACTACCTATAGACCTGAAGTAGGAAAGATTACTGGAACAGTGAACTAGAAAGAACTATTAGAAAGGCCCACCTAAGAGAAGCTGAGATCTTTAATTGAAGAACACACTGACCCTGAGAGAGTGATCAGGAGAATTAATATCCATACCTTACTCTCTCTCCTCCAAACTTCTGCCAGTTCTCTTCATTGGGCAAGACAATTAGAAACCAGAGAGCAAGAGAGCATCTTGATATGGCCCACACAATTCAGCCATTGAGGGCATACAGCACTTCCATGGATCTGAAAGGACTAATGCATGGTCTCTAGCAAAACTTTTCTCTTCATCTTCATGATAAATGTCCATTATATAGCAGCACTCTATTATCTTTGATTTTTTTGAACTATGTTTTCTATAAATAAGAAGGTGGCTCTTTACCACTAGCCAGCTTATAAGACAAGGAGGAAAAAACAATTATATTTACAGCCCGGTCTTCTTTTCCTACCTCCAACAAAGTTGCCCATTTTCATTTGTATTTTATGGTTGGTTCAGCCTTGATTTTGGAAAGAAGGGTGGCGAATGAGATTGAGGTCAACTAGCAGGGAGAGCTGCCTGGAAGGGGACTGGAGAGCCTGAGCAGCCTCTTTACTGAGTACATGCCATAACATTCTAGGTAAATGACACAGAATTCTAGAATCAGTACATGTGATTTTATTTGAGGATTTTCAAAGGTTCTTCTTGATTAAAAATATCTCCTCTTTAGCATTAAAATTCCTTCCTTTATCTTGAAGAAACAACAAAAAGTCTTGATTTTCAATAAGATAAAGGTTTGATTCAGAAGAGTCACCATTCCACCTGGCTAAAACAACCCAGTAGTATAGACCTGAAGCAGAGAGTAGGGGCCTGAGAGAAAAAGACATAGGATGGGTAAGTCTGAGGAGGAGAGCAGAAGAAGGAGAGCGGTGATGACTGGAGAAAATTAGGGAATATAGAATGTTTTACACAACTGATAAGATGATGTAGGGTGCTCTGGCCTTTGTGGAAGGCTGGGAGATCTATCCATAGTGGATAAGGGTTGTTAAAGTAGGGATAGAAGAACACTGAAGCCATAATTAACTTCTTCATAGTTTGGCCTAAAGCCAAGCTCAGGTGAAAAGAAAACTAAATGCTTTTCCTCCCTTAATCAGGGCACATTCTTTAGCTGACAGAAAACTATGAAGTTTTCTCCTATACCTCTTTCACTCTTTCTCCTCCTTCAACTCCAACTCCAAGTCTGGGGACTTAGCCAGGATAAGCTAAGTTGCTGCTGCTAGAACTGTGCTTAATTAAACATTTTAATTAAAACCTACAAGAGTGATTGTGCCTGTCAGTGTGTGAAAGGAAAGCTAATAAAGTTCCTTTCATCCTTTCCAAGTGGCAGCCCAAGGACATGACACTAGGTGAAGGTAGAGAGCCTCAGCTGCAGTGGAAGTGAGTGAGGGAGCCAGGCCATGGTGTGTTGAGATGCAAGGGGAAAAGCTCTGTGCTTTCTGTTAATCCCAAGGCTATTTAGATACATGCGTTTTCTTTGAAATATGGCAGGTTCAAGGTAGCAGAAATACAATGGTTCACGTGTGTTCATGTGTTTATTTTTTTAAGTTACTCACCTGGAGCCTACACCATAACAAGAACCCATCTCCTTGTTGAAGGGAATGAGCAGACAAAACATCAGCACTCTGAATCATCAGGGCAGGTGAATCGTCAGTACAGGTGAATCAAGATCTTACAGACCCCCGCAACTTGCCCAGGGACCTCTCACCCTAAAAGATCAATTTTGTTTTCTTCTTGTAAAGCATGATATTGTTAGTGATTTTATTAAAATCACCTACTAGCTTTTTAAAATTATACCCCAGTTTCTCAGAAATTCTGATACACCATCCTGGGGATGGCAGGATGTTTGTGCGGTGGAGGTGAGAGGAAGGCAGTGCATAGGGAAAAATCTCCAGTACCCCCACCTTCACCTTCCATTCAGTTATTCTTTCATCCACACACCAAACTGAGATCTAGTGGGCTATTGTTAGTTATGGATATCTGTTCAGGTCTCAGGTGTGGTGGGGGCCAAATTGAACTGAGAATTACTCCCCTAAACTAAAGTTTGCTTTACACAAAGCCTCCAACAAGTCAAGCTGGTCCTGTGCATTTAGGGAATTTTAGATGAAGCCATTTCTCCAGGCTTCAACAACTCCCAACAAAATCCAGTTAACAGGTTGGATTCATGAATCCCCCATTCCCTACTCTTGTCTTACCTCATCAACATAGTGATTTGAACAGACTGTGCCATTTAAAAGCACTTCTCTTTCTTCCTTTCCACCCTAGGATTCTCAGCACCTTCTACCCCTTGCTTGCAGTGACATCCTGACCTTGGAGCATTTGTGATTCTAGAGATATAGACACAGACATAGACATGGGCTCACAGAGTGGCATCACTTGCTGGAAGTGATTAGAAGTCAATAAGAAAGCTTAGCATGCCCAGCGCCCAACACAGGGGATTGACTTGATGAAATTCTTTCACAACAACTCAATTCAACAAGCCAACAAGAACTTAAATGTCCTAAATTTAGAGGGGGATGAAAACTTGCAAGTTATTTAGAACAATCCTTTTTAACAAACTGTTAGATGTTCAAACATTAACATCCATATGAATAACCTGAGAATCTTGCTAAAATGAAGAGTTTGATTCTGAGCCTAGGGTGGGGTCCAAGATTCCACATTTCTGATCACATCTTGAGTAGCAAGGATTTAGAGAGCAATACAAGGTGTATGTGTCAAGATGCAAAATAGTGTTACCGGAAACAAGTGTCAACCACGAAGAGGAGACAGAAGGTCATCACCTGTTGTAGGCAGAATAATGACACCTAAAGTGTCCACAGCCTAATCCTCTAGAATCTGTGAATATATTACCTTACATGGCACAGTGACTTTGTAGATGTGGTTAAGGATACAGACCTTGAGACGGGGCGATAACTTGGATTATCCAGGTGGGCCCCATCTAATCACATGAATCCTTAAAATTGGAGAAACTTACCAGTTGAGTCAGAAAGATGGCAGTGAGAAAAGAATTCAGTGCCCGTTTGCTGGTTCCAAGACATAGAGGCCCATGTGCAAGGACCCAAGAGCTAAGAGAGGACCCCCAGATGACAACCAGGAAACTGAGCAATACCTCAGCCCTACCACTGCAGGGAGGTGAATTTTGCCAACACCTGTAAGAGCAACGAAGGTGATTCTCCCCTGGAGCGTCCAGAAAGGAACGCAGCCCCTTGACACCTTCATTTTTCAGCTTGGTGAGACCTGTGCCAGAGCCGTCAGATAATAAATTTATGTGGTTTTAAGCCACTAAATTTGCAGTAAGCTCTGGTGGCCCAGTGGTTAAGTGCTCCGCTTCTAACTGAAGGGTTAGTGGGTCAAACCCACCAGCAGCTCCACGGAAGAAAGATGTGGTAGTCTGCTTCCATAAAGATTATAGCCTTGGAAACCCTATGGGGCGGTTCTACTCTGTCCCATAGGGTCGCTATGAGTCAGAATCAACTTGACGGCAACATGTTTGGTTTTGTTTGGTTTGGGTGGCACAATGGTTTGCACTAAACTACTAAGCAACCTAAAGGTTGACAATTCAAACCCACCCAGGAGCACTGTGGAAGAAAGTCCTGACAATTTGCTTCCAGAAGCAGCCAAGAAAAAGACTGCAGCCAAGAAAACACTAGGGAGCACAGATCTACTCTGTGACACGTGGGGTTGCCATGAGTCAGAATTGACTCAATGGCAAAGGGTTTGTTTTTTCTTATTTTCATTACAGCAGCAGTAGAAAACTAACATACTACCCATCTGTTGTTGTTGTGTGCCACTCAGTTGATTTCAACTCACAGCGACCCTGTAGGGCAGAGTAAGACTGCCCCATAGGGTTTCCTGCTTGACTGCTAACTGAAAGGTTGACAGTTTGAATCCACCAGCTGCTCCACAGGAGAAAAATATGGCACTCTGGTTCTGTAAAGATTACAGCCTTGAAAACCCTATGGGGCAGTTCTATTCTTTTCTATAGGGTTGCTATGAGTTGGAATCGACTCTACGGCAAAGGGTTTAATCTTTATGGGAACAGATTGCCAGGATTTTTTGCTCATAGAGCCACTGGGGGGATTCGAACCACAGACCCTTTGGTTAGCAGCTGAGTGCTTAACCATTAGGCCAAAGGGCTCCTTACCACCCATCTACCAAACCAAAACCAAACCCATTGCTGTAGAGTCAACCACCCATCTAGTATCATGCAAATCTAAGAAAGCACTCCTTCGTCTTCAAGATAAAGTAAAAACTAATCCTCCTGCTTCTAAGTCTCCTTCTGTAATCAACTGACTATATACAGCAACCAGAGAGAGCTTTCTAGAACATAAATCTGAACATGATTCTCCCCACCTCCCTTTAAAAACCTTTAATGGCTCAAACTCCTTGACAGAGATAAGTTCCTCTATGATCTGCTCCTGCTTGGTTTCCAGTTCCACCTCTTGACATTATAACCTTCTCTCCTGCCAAACCAAAGTCAGCGCACTCAGTCCTATAAGACTCTCCTGTTCAGACTTTACCTCCTCTGGGAAACTTCCCCTAAAGCCCTGTTACAGATTGAATTGTGTCTCCCTAAAATGTATATTGGAATCCTAATCCCTATACCTGTGGATGTGATCCTATTTAGAAATAAGGCATTCTTTTGTTATGTTAATGAGTTTATACCAGTAAAAAAAAAAAAAACATTGCCATTGAGTCGATTCCAATTCATAGTCACACTATGGGACAGAGTAGAAGTGCCCCAGAGTGTTTCCAAGGAGCAGCTGGTGGATTCAACTGCACCAACAGGGTCTCATACCAGTAAAGGCTGTGTCCTAAACCTAAGCACTTCCAAGTTATAAAAAGAGCAGTATAGACACAGAGGTATACATAGACACAGGGGGAAAACAAATGCTATCTGACAACAGAGGCAAAAGAATTTACAAGTTCAGGAACTCTAAGGATTGCCAGCTACTAGGAGCCCTGGTGGTGAAATGGTTAAGTGCTCAGGCTGCTAACTAAAAGGTTGGCAGTTTGAATCCACCAGCTGCTCCTTAGAAACTCTTTGGGTCAGTTCTACTCTGTCCTATAGGGTCGCTATGAGTTAGAATAGACTTGACAGCACACAACAACAACAGAAGCTGAAATAGACAAAGAAGGACCTTCCCATAGAGCCATGCCTGAATTAAGACTTATAGCCTCTTTAACTGTGAGCAAATAAGTTTCTATTCTTTAAAGCCACTTCCTTGTGGTATTTCTATTACAGCAGCACTAGAAAACTAAGACTTGCCCTTAATCCCACCAAGTAAGGTGCCCCAACAAACTGCTCCTAATACTGCTATTTTGAAACCTGCTATTCTATCAGAACATTGTCTGATATAGCTTTAGAAGATGAGCCCCTCAAGTTGGAAGGTACTCAAAAGACAAACGAGAAAGAGCTGCCTCCTTAAAGAAGAGTTGACCTTAATGGCATGGATGGAGTCAAGCTTTTAGGACCTTCATTTGCTGATGTGGCATGACTCAAAATGAGAAGAAATAACTGCAAACATCCATTAATAATCGGAACTTGGAATGTACAAAGTATGAACCTCGGAAAATTGGAAATCATCAAAAATGAAATGTAAGGCATAAACCAATATTCTAGGCATTAGTGAGCTGAAGATAGATTGAAGAGGAATGGCATTGCATTCAATGTCAAAAAGAACATTTCAAGATCTATCCTGAAGTACAACACTGTCAGTGATATAATAATATCCACACTCCTACAAAGAAGACCAATTAATACGACTATTATTCAAATTTACCCACCAACCACTAAGGCCCAAGATGAAGAAATTGAAGATTTTTACCAACTTCTGCAGTCTGAAATTGATCAAACATTCAATCAAGATGTATTGATAATTACTGGTGATTGGAATGTCAAAGTTGGAAACAAATAAGGATTAGTAGTTGGAATCTATGGCCTTGGTGATAGAAACAACACCAGAGGTCGCATGATAGAATTTTGCAAGACCAACAACTTCTTCATTATAAATACCTTTTTTCAACAACATAAATGGCGATAATACATATGGACTTTGCTGAATGGAATACATAGGAATCAAATTGACTACATCTGTGGAAAGAGACAATGGAAAAGCTCAGTATCATCAGTTAGAACAAGTCCAGGAGCCTACTGTGGAACAAACTATCAATTGCTCATATGCAAGTTCAAGTTGAGGCTGAAGAAAACTAGAACAAGTCCATGAGAGCCAAAGTATAACCTTGAGTGTATTCCACCTGAATTTAGAGACCATCTCAAGAACAGATTTGACTCATAAAACACTAATGACCAAAGACCAGACGAGTTGTGGGATGACATCAAGGACATCGTTAAAAAGACAGGAAAGAAAAAAAAGACCAAAGTAGATGTCAGAAGAGACCCTGAAACTTGCTCTTGAATGTAGAGTGGTTAAAGCAAAAGGAAGAAATTATAAAGTAAAAGAGTTGAACAGAAGATTTCAAAGCGTGGCTCTAGAAGACAAAGTAAATTATTATAATAAAATGTGCAAAGACCTGGAGTTAGAAAACCAAAAGGGAAGAACACGCTCAGCATTCCTCAAGCTGTAACAGCTGAAGAAAAAATTCAAGTCTTGAGTTGCAGTATTGAAGGATTCTATGGGCAAAATATTGAATGGTGCAGGAAGCATCAAAAGAAGATGGAAGGACTACTCAGAGTCACTGTAACAAAAAGAATTGGTAGACATTCGATTGTTTCAGGAAGTAACATTTGATCAAGAACCAGTGGTGCTGAAGGAAGAAGTCCAAGCTGCACTGAAGGCATTGGTGAAAAACTAGGCTCCAGGAACTGACAGAATACCAGTTGAGATGTTTCAACAAACAGGTGCAACCCTGGAACTGTTCACTCGTCTATGCCAAGAAATTTGGAAGACAGCTACCTGGCCAATAGACTGGAAGAGATGCGTATTTATGCCTATTCCCAAGAAAGGTGATCCAACCAAATGCGGAAATTATCAAACAACATCATTAATATTACAGGCAAGTAAAATTTTGCTGGAGATTATTCGAAAGTGGTTGCAGCAACACATCGACAGGGAATTTCCAGAAAGTCGAGCTGGATTCAGAAGAGGACAAGGAACAAGGGATGTCATTGCTGATGTCAGATGGATCATGGCTGAAAGCAGAGAATACCAGAAAGATGTTTACCTGTGTTTTATTAGCTATGCAAAGGCATTTGACTGTGTGGATCATCACAAATTATGGAAAACATTGTGAAGAACAGGAATTCCAAAAATCTTGGTTGTGCTCATGAGGAACCTGTACCTAGATCAAGAGAGAGTTGTTGGAATAGAACAAGGGGATACTGTGTGGTTTAAAGTTAGGAATGGTGTGCCTCAGGAATGTATCCTTTAACCATACTATTCAATCTGTATGCTGAGCAAATAATCAGAGAAGCTGGACTATATGAAGAAGAACGGAGTATTGGGATTGGAGGAAGACTCATTAACAACCTGCCTTATGCAGATAACACAGCCTTGCTTGCTGAAAGTGAAGAGGACTTGAAGCACTTACTGATTAAGATCAAAGACTACAGCCTTCAGTATGGATTACACTTCAACATAAAACAAAAATCCTCACAACTGGAAAATAAGCAACATCATGATAAACGGAGAAAAGATTGAAGTTGTCAGAGATTTCATTTTACTTGGATCCACAATCAACACCCATGGAAGCAGCAGTCAAGAAATCAAAGGGTGCATTGCATTAGGCAATTCTGCTGCAAAAGACCTCTTTAGAGTGTTAAAAAGCAAAGATATCACTTTAAGGACTAAGGTGCACCTGATCCAAGCCATTGTGTTTTCAATCACCTCATATGCATGTGAAAGCTGGACAATGAAAAAAGGAAGCCTGAAGAAGAATTGATGTCTTTGAATTATGGTGTTGGCAAAGAATATTGTATATACCATGGACTGCCAGAAAAATGAACAAATTTGTCTTGAAAGAAGTACAGCCAGAATGCTCATTAGAAGCAAGGATGGCGAGACTTCATCTCACATACTTTGGACATGTTATCAGGAGGGATCAGTCGCTGGAAAAGGACATCATGCTTGGTAAAGTAGAGGGTAAGAGAAAAAGAGGAAGGCCCTCAACAAGATGAATTGACACAGTGGCTGCAACAATGGGCTCAGGTATAACAACGATCACGAGGACGGCACAGGACCGGGCAGTGTTTCATTCTGTTGTACATAGGGCTGCTGTAAGTCACAACCAACTTAAGGGCACCTAACAACCATATTCTATTGCCATTTTCTCATTGACCACGAGCTCATAAGAAGAGAGCTGCTGCTTCTTCCTCTGTACTTCCAGCTCTTAGAAGAGTGCATGGCATATAACCATTCCCACAAAAATATCCATTTAATGATCACCTACCATTCAGTGTGACTGAAACTTTAAACTGAGTCCTGTTCCTACAAGAAAAACCAAGGGAAATTCTCAAAACCCAGCCCTCTTAATTCACTTCTAGTTTGTCCCACTGCACCAAGAACAGCCAACCCTGGGACAGAATGCCTATTCCTGAGAGATGGCAGTGGACAAGTTTGCAGAGATAAAGGAATCACCACCGGTGATTTCAGACCGAACTGGCCACAGGTGGGAGTGGGGAGACACAGAGGAACAATAGCAGGAAGAAATAAATCAAGGAATAATGTAGATCTGCTATGCCATCAAAGAGCATATAAAGTGTTAAAGGCATATAAGTGAAGGGTAATCAGTATCAGAGAAGACTAAGGAAGTTTTTCTGAAGAGTTAGGAATTCCCCATACTTTCTTAGTCAGAAAATACATATTAAGCACTTGCTGTATGTCAAATGTTGTGTTTGACTCTAGAGCTATAAATAGACACCTCAACATGATCGCTAACCTTCAGGAGCTCAACAGTTGATCAGGAGACAGACAAACACAGAGAAAACTAACTGGCTAAGTTAATATGAAGGGTAATAACTCAGGAAACACGTAATCCTACAAGGAGTTTCAATTAGGGCATGGGAAAAGCTTACCAGACTTTTGAAAGAGGCAAGAGCAAGGACTAATGGGACAGGGTGGACCATATTGGCAGATATCAGGAAACTGAAAAACTAAACTTACTGAGAGAGACAAGGGGCCCTGTGAGGGCCACAGCTCTCAGATGGGTTTTGTGAAAAGCCTAAATTCTGAATGCTGTCCCCGAAACCCCAGTTTTCCATGGGTCCTTCTCATGGTCCTTCTGCAATGCCTCTCAGGTTCAACTTCTTACATTCCACTCCTCATGCTATCAACCTTGCTCAGGTTTTACTAATCCACAACAATGTATGAAAAGTCTCTCCTAAATGGCAAAATCCTCCAGACTCTTGTGCAGAAGTCCACCATGTTAATTTTTTAAAAAGATATCCAATATGCCATGTTGCTGCTCAAGAATCATTAATACCTCTTTAAGATTCATCTACTCTCCTTAATGTAGCATTCAAGACCCCCATGATCCCACAGGTATTTTCATTTTATCTTTTAAATGCCTCATGTCTTTTCTCCCAGCTTACATCATAAGCTCCTCTAGAACAATAACTATATCTTAGTTTTCTCTCATATTCTTTCCAACAGTAGATGCTCATTAGTTACTAGGTGATTGATTCATTTCATGGTCTCAGCGTGTTACTCCCTGATTTCTAGATGGCCAATATTAAATATTCACAGTTAAACCCAGACACAACAGGGAAATCTAAGACATGCCCCCTCTGTATTCATCCCACGAACAGCCACTGAGCACACACCAGGGTCCAAGGGCTGAACTGGGTCCTGAAAGAACAAAAAGTAAAAAATGGCCTCAGCACCCAAGAAACTCACTGTCTCATAAAATAGATGCACATGAAAACACATAATTAATATACAGTGTGAAAAAGTGGGGTTAGAGAATGGAAATAACATGTACTGGATACCTAAAATATTCCTGATGCTTTAACAACAATATCTGCTTTAGTCTACTCAGTAACTCTAAAAAAACACACATCTTATCTCCATTTTACAAAGAAACTGAAATATAAAAAGGTTGTGTAATTTGCTGAAGATCACAGAACAAACTGAGACTTTGATTCCAAAATCCATGCCATTGTGACTAGGAAATAGAAGAAAGACCACTAAGAGTCATTGAATATTCACCAAATGCTATGCCTTGTGTAAGGTGTATTATATATGCTATTCATTTAAGAGAAATTTAAACAAAAGATTAATAGGTAAACAGAGGAGGGAATAGTAACTCTTCTTCAGGAAGTCAGGTAAAACTTTACATTTGAGTTGTATTTTGAGAGTTTACAATTTTCCCCACTGGAGAAGAACACACTAGGCAGAAAGAACTGTCTGAGCAAAGAGCATTGCCATCAGTAAAACAGTGGTCTGGAGTGGCTGTGACATGCAGTGAAGTGGAGAATGGCAGAGGATGAAAGAAAAAGTGGAGAAATAATCTCAAGTATCTGCTGTAGCAGAGTATACAGGGGTTTCACTTAATAATCATGGTGATCCACTGTAGTTTTTAAGCAGGGCAAAGACAAGGCTATGCCTGTTTTAGAATGACATGGCAAAATTGTGAAGAAAGGACTACCATGTAGGAGTCTATAGTTATGATATAGACTAGACTTGATGAGAGTCTGAATTCAATAGGAAAGAAAAAAAAATGTAAGAGCTGTTTCAGAAACAACATAAATAGGAACCAGTGATTGATTGGTGGTTTTTAGAGCTAAGGAAGATGAGTCTTAAATGACTTCCATGTTTCCAATCAGAGTGGTTAGATGGACAAGGAAATAGTGATCATAGCTGGCAGAGAGTAGATGAGTTTGTTTTGATTATGCTGAGGTTGCAAAAGCTAGAGATGTCCAGCATAAACTGAAAATGAGGCCTGAGTCTCAGGAGGAAGATCACTGACAGCAATGGAATGGAGCCAGCTCATATCAACTCATGAGAGCCCATTGTTAAATTTTAAGAAATTTTTGAGCCAGTTATTAAACATAGCCATTGTTAAAAATTAAATTATGTAAACTTTCAATTAAATATATTACATTTTTGTTGTGTGCCATCAAGCCATTTCCGACTCATGGCAGCCCTATATGACAGAGTAGAACTGCCTCATACAGTTCCCTAGGCTATAATCTTATGGGAGTAGATCGCCAGGTCTTTTCTTCAGCAGAGTGGCTGGTGGGTTCGAACTGCTGACCTTTTGGTTCTCAGCCAAGTGCTTAACCATTACACCACCAAAGCTCCTTCTGTATTATACTTTAAAAGGCAATGAATACTCAAAAGCTATCTCTTCCTAATTATTTTATTACATTTTACTATTTTCTCTTAAAGTTAGGGATGTCTATTTTCCCTGTGCGATGGAAATACTGACTATACGATGGTATACTACTGCGCATCTCTTCCCAACTCCACATTCAGTAACATCAAGTTGGTAGCCTGAAATTACGATGGTGAAAGTATTTACACTATGGAAATCAGCAAATGCTACAAATAAAGTCTTGATTAATTGTTCTGCTGATTGTCTTGATTTAAGAAAACGATGGAGAAAATATTAATAATATAGATTAAATTTAAAAGTCTATCATGTTTATGGAGACTTGGTGGTGCAGTTGTTAAGAACTCAGCTGCCAACCAAAAGGTCAGCAGTTCAAATCCACCAGCTGCTCCTTGGAAACCCTGTGAGGCAGTTCTACTCTGTCCTTTAGGGTCACTATGAGTCAGAATTGACTAGACAGCAACAGGTTATTTTTGTTTTTTTTTTTTTGGCTTATCATGTTTATAACCATTACATTATGAAAAGCACAAAAAATTGAAGAATTACTCTTCGAGTATTCAAAAACTATTATCTGATTTAGAAATGAAGTTGCTCAAGCCATTGGCAAACAAGACAAATTTTGGCATATGACTCTGTCGTTTCATTTTCATTTTACTCACTGTAAATGAAAATTATCAAACAACATCCATGTCAGAACTACACTTGTAACCATAGATATGCTATGGATGCAAGACTGCGGCAAAAATCAAGGAAAGTGTTCTGTGAGAATCAAGTGGATATATGGAATTTACAATACAGAGGATTGTATATTTTGTTGTTTGTAAACTGTGTCCTATATATCCTTTAACTCAGAAAATTTATAATAATCATGTATACATATATGTATACACATGCACATGTACTTTCTTTTTTCTCAAAGATCTGGTGTCAAACATTTACCAGCACAACACTGGTTTCAGAACCGAGGATACGTTGGAAGTCTTCGGTATTAAATGTAATTAACTGAAGCCATGGGGTTGTAAAGATAACCTTTAGGAATCCTTTCTTTCTTTGAGACTCCAGGACAATGTTGTTGTTGTCGGTTGCCATCAAGTCGATTTCTGACTCATAGCAACCACAAGTGACAGAGTAGAACTGCCCTGTAGAGTTTTCTAGGCTGTAATCTTTACAGAACCAGATCTCCAGGTCTTTCTCCTGAGGAGTCACTGGATGGGTTTGAACAGTCAACCTTCCAACTAGCAGGCAAATGCTTACCGTTGCACCACAAGGACTCCTTCTCCAGGAAGATAGTCATTTCTTTTTAGGTAGCTCTTTGTTCATTACAATAATATGCATTATTATCAGTTGAATCTCAGTTTGTTTTCATTGTTGCTGTTTCCTCTTACATATTTCTACTTCTTTAGAACTTCTAGTGCTTTCTTTCTGACCTCATTGGTGTTAACAATGTCTAATTCAGATCCATCTTCAAAGGACATTAACATGCTATTTACTCCCTCATTAATACTGAAACATTATCATTTATCATTATCTTTGGTAATGATCATGGGATTAAGGATGCTAGAGCTTTAGAAAGTTTTGGTTCTGATCAGCAAGTTAAAAAAGGATGAGTCTACACAAACTAACCTTCAGTGACATGCAAGGTTTTGGTTAGTAGGTGTATAAAGTAACTGCAATTCAGCATTTAAGTTAAAATTTAATATTCCACAGTATGGTATTAGTTGAATATCAGAAATAATATAGGTAGATTTTACACAAATTTAATATTGGTATGTCCTGGCAGTCACAACAAGTTCTCTTTATATGATTGTCCCCACACAGAAAACAGTAAAAGGGATCATGAGGGCTGATGTTGCTGGGCTCATGAGCAAATGAGCTGCAGGAGCCTAGAATTCAACCTAAAGTAGGAGGAAACTGTGGTGTCTAGATTTTGTTCTGAGATCTTGCCTGATAATCTGAGGGCATCATACTTTGGAAACGACATGGCAGTGCTCTGTGCAAATGTTTCTACTCCAACCCACTGTGGAATTTTCCAAGTCCTTGATAACTGTTGGTAAAATATGTAAAAATAACCATTACTTGCAAGGAAAGAACAATGTGTTCTAAGAAGCAAGGTCAAAGTCCAGCTACACAAGGTCAGACCAGATTGCTGAGCATGACTGGAGAAGCATGAGTTTGCAGAATGTGGCCAGCCCAAGAAAGTTACTTTAACCTGTGCAGGAAAAGACCACAAGCCATCAAGGTGCAGAACAGGATGCCACTCAGGGACCTTAACGGGGGAAAACAGCAATGGTATCTGTTTCTTACCAGATCGTCCTGCTGGGGCCCAGAAACAAAAGTGAAGTTACCATTTTTACAACTATCTATACACTTTGATTGCTTTCTCTCCTCAGCCTTTGCACATACTGTTGCAAATTATAGAGCTGGAATTGTTCACCTACTTTGTACTAGAGAGAACTGGAAATTGTAACCTCAATAGCCATTGAAGGTTTTGACCAAGTCATAAACTCTTGTTTTGTTTCTCTTATATCTAAATGAATGCTTTATTTATTGAAACTGCCTTTCTTCTTGAGCAATATGGAGTAACTAAGGTAGACATTTTAGCACACACCCCCCAACAATGAGGTCAACACTTCTTCATGCTCAGGTATCAATCAGCATGCCCATTGTAACCTGTCTGAATTCCGGACCCACAAAAACAGTGAGAAATAATAACCAGTACTGTTTTAAGCCTCTAATTGTGGAGGGAATTTATTTTGCAGCAGGAGATAACTAATATAGCTCTTTCTAACTGAAAAGGTACTGTATTTGCAGCAAGATTAACTGAAGTTGAATTAGGTAGGAGGCTAAATTGCTATGGCTGCCTAAGAACATAAGATGCTATGAATAAGAGCATAAGAACATAAGACATTGTCCACTGGACTGTGTGATGGTTTATCAAGCCAAGTAATGTATTTGAAAAGAAAAACAAAAAAAAGAATAATAGCAGAGCCTAGAAAAAGGCTGTCTACAATGACATTTTCTCAATCATTCCTAATTTCTACTTCATGATTTTTATTTTTTAATTGAAATTCAAGTGCACAGAATTGGATTTATCATACATCATGGTTCATGCCGAATGCTTTTTTTTTGTTTTTTTGGCCTTTTTTTTTTAATTGTACTTTACATGAAAGTAGTTTCACCTAAACAAATAGTTTCTCATTAAACAGTTACTACACATGTTCTTTTATGACAATGGTTAACAAGCCCACGATATGTCAACACTGTCCCTTCTCAACCTTGGGTTCCCTATTACCAGCTTTCCTGTCCCCTCTTGCCTTCTAGTCCTTGTCCCTGGGCTGTTGTGCCCC
>NW_004444000.1:2553209-2613001 GCF_000243295.1 Trichechus manatus latirostris | reverse complement strand
TTATGCATGGTCAACTTTTATTTACTTATTAATTTTTTAGGTATTTGTCATAATATAATTTTTTAGTTATTTCTCATAATATAATTTGCACACATGAACCCATCACCCAAAACAGAAGATTGGACCTTTACAGTAACCTATATGTAATTAAAAAAAAAAAAAACAAAACCTGAGCCCTGGTGGCACAGTGGCGATTTGAACCCACCAACTGCTCCGCAGGAGAAAGATGTGGCAGTCTGCTCCCATAGAGATTACAGCCTTGGAAACCCTACAGAGCAGTTCTACTCTGTCCTACAGGGTCACTATGAGTAGGAACCGACTTGACAGCAATGGGTTTGGTTTTTTGGTTTTTTTATATGTAACTATGTGGTATCCCATCCCCCTACCTTCTGGTATACAAGGAAACCACATCCTGAATCCCTTATTAATTGTTTCATTTCTTTTCTTTTTATATATAATTATAGGAGATATCATGCTGTATGTAAAAATTGAAATTTACTCTTTTCACTTGATGTCACATTGCAAAAATTCATCCTTGTTCTCTAGTGCATTTCTTTTGATTACTGTAAAATATTTCATTATGTAAATAAACCATAGTGTGTTTGTCTATTCTCCCGATGATGAAAATGTGGGTTGTTTCCAGGCTTTGCTATCGTGCACAGTGCTATTCTAAATGCTTTTGAACATTTGCTTTATTGTGTATGAACATGAGTTTAGATTAAGTATAGGATGAGAAGTAGGATCAAATAGCAATCTTTTATAGAAATCTTCTCTATATCTTAAGAAAATACACTCCCCTATAGCCAAAAAAAAAAATTCATTTATATTTAAATTAACAGTTCCAAAGTTTTATTATTTTATATTTAAATACTTAATCCATCTGAAGTTAATATTTGTTTATCATGTGAGGTAAGATCCAATTTATTATTCTTCCATATCAATAACCAGTATATTAATTTTAAATTTTTGAACTGATTTGACATGTCATCTCTGTCTTATGTCAAAGTTCCATATATTCATGTATCTGTTCCTGGGCTTTCTATTCAATCGCATTGGTTGGTCCTATCCTTATGCCAGTACTAATTGTTTTAATTATCACATCCTCTAATAAATCCTGAAATTGTGAAGAGCAAGTTCCTCTTCGTTTTTATCTTCTTCAATTGTGTCTTTTATTCAAACATAAAGATTTTTAGGATAATTTTATTAAGATTTTTTAAATACTCTGCTGACATTTTGATTGAGTTGTGTGGAATCACTAAGTCAATTTGAAGAAAATCAATATCTATATAGCACTTCCTTCTAATCCATGAATATGACATTTTTTCCATTTATTTAGGTCTTCCTTAATATTTCTAAATAAAGCTTATAGATTTTTTTTTCCTATAATGGTTTTGCGCATCTTTTGATAAATTCATTTGTAGGTGCTTGGTATTCTCTGATACTACTGTAAGTGGTATCTTCATTTTAATTATGTCTTAGTTGTTAGTCACTGATGTGCAAAAAACAACTGATATTTGTATTTTATTTTCATATCCAGCTACTTTGCTATATTTTCCTATCATTTATAATAATTTCCTACAGATCATTTCGGGTTTTCTATGTAAATGATCATATCATCTGTAAGTAATTACATTTTTATTTCCTTATTTCTAATATGTATGCATAGAATTTCTTTATTCTTGTTTTATTGTACTGAGTAGGACAGTCAATTTTGAATATAAGTGCTGATAGTCAGCACCTTTATCTCATCTAAATTTTAAACAAACACTTCTAACGTTTTCCATTTAGTATGATGTTTGTTCTATGCCTGTTTGTTTGTTTTGTATTTCAGATAATCTTTATCACGTTTAGGAAGCTCTCAAATATTTCTCATTTCCTCATAGTGTTTTATTTTTTTCTTAATCATCAATTGGCACTGAGTTTTATTAATGCTTTTTATGTTTTTAATGAGATGCTCATATGATTTTGTCTTTTAGCTATTAATGTGGTAAATTATATTATGGATTTTATAATATTAAATAATTCTTGAATATCCAAGAAAAACCCAATTTGATCTTTGGATATTATTTTTTTATACACTGTAGGACTCAATTTGCTATTATATATATATAAAACCATATTTACTTCTATATTCAAGGGTAAAATAAATCTGTAGTTTTCCTTTCTGATTTCCCTTCCTTTCCTCCTCTTTCCTTCCATTCTCTTCCTTCCCTTCCCTTCCCTTCCTTTAAAAATGCAATTGGATTTAAAAACATTCCAATAGAGACTCTTTAAAAAAGATTCACTCAAAGCATAAAGACATGCAAAAGTTGAAAGTAAAAGGATGGAAAATATTCTTTTTTTCTCTCCCTTCCCTTTTCTTTCCTTTCTGTTTTGGTCTAATTTTAGTAAAATAATTAAATGACCTTTTTGGAATGATTTGTAGAGTATTCCATTTATTTTCTCCTTCTGGAAAATTTTATATAAAATTGAGATGGTTTGTCCTATAACTGCTTGGTAGAACTTGACTACAAAACTATACAGGCATACTGTTTTCTTAACCTCTTTCTCAATTTCTTTAATAGAGGATTGTTGTTTGTTTGTTTGTTTTCAATTAATTTTAGTAAGGTAAGGAGCCCTGGTGGTGTAGTGGTTAAGTGCTTGACTGCTAACCAAAACTCAGAGGTTCAGACCCACCAGCTTCTCTGCAGGAGAAAGATATGGCAGTCAGCTTCCATACAGATTCCAGGCTTGGAAACTCTATGGGGCGGTTCTACTCTGTCCTATAAGGTTGCTGTGAGTCAGAATCAACTCAATGGCAACGAGTTTGGTTTGGTGTTTTTGAATATTATTCTAAGATTTGTCCATTTTGTCTAAGTTTTCAAAAAGTTTGTCATATTACTGTTGATAAGATTCTTTTATCTTTTAAATCTCAACTTTATAGTTATGGCCTCCTCATTTGTTATAGCATATATTTGTATACTGTATTTTCTCTTCATAGGTTTTTCCAGAAGTATTTTTATTTTAAAGAATAACTTTTAATTTTGTTGATCTGTATCGCAACTTTTTTTTCTACTCCATTTATTTCTATGCTTATATTTCTTATATGCTTATTTCTCTTTTCTTTAGATTTATTCTTTCGTTCCTTTTCCAATTTCTTAAACTGGAAATTTAGCTCATTAATTTTGAGGGCTTCATCCTTTTTATTATAAATATTCAAGGCTACAAATTTTGTTAAGTATCATTTTGCTAATCCTACAAGTTTGGTATGGGGCATTATTATTATATTCAGCTCTAGAAATTATTTTTCAATTTGTAATTTTTTTTCATAATCCATGATATATTCATCAGCATGTTTTTAACTTCTACATATACAGGAATTTTAAAATTTGTTTTTTATTAACATACAAATTAACAATGTTGTAGTGAAAGACCATGGTGTGTATGATAACTATTGCTGAGATTTGTTGACGCTTTCTCTGTAGCCAGTTGTATGTGAACATTTTCCCTTGCATGTGTCTTTGAAAAAATTTTGCATTGTCTATTTTTTGGGTGCAGAATGCTATATAAGCCCACTAGGCCAAGCTTGTTAATTGTAATTCATGGGTTACCTTTATCTGGCTGCTTGATCTGTCAATTATCATTGTAAATATGTTGATATTTCATCCTATGGTGGTGGATTTTCCCTGAAATTCTATCAGTTTTTTTTCATGCATTTTGAAGTTAACATATCTATGTATCTATCATTTAATCTATCTATATATGGATATACATATTTAAAGTATAGCTTCTCAATAAATTTAATCACTTATCATTCTGTGATAGAGATGGGTAGACCTGCTCCATCTCTTATAATGCTTCCTTTTAAAATTTCAAACAAAATTTCATGTCCCTGGGTGGTGTAAATGATTAATGTACTCAGCTCCTAATCAGAACAATGGAAGTTTGATTTCAACTAGAGGTGCCTTAGAAGAAAGGCCTGGTGATCTAGTTTTCCAAAATATCAGCCATTGAAAACCCTATGGGGTACAGTTCTGCTCTGACATACATGTGGTCTCCATGAGCCAGAATTGACTCAACAGCAACTGGTATGCCAGCTTTATCTGGTTAGTATTTCCCTGATATGTATGCTTTCTGTCGTTGCACTTTCAACTTTTACATGTCTTTATGCCTGGAGTGTATGTTTTGTAAAGAGCCTCTATCTGGATATTTTCATATCCATATCAATGATTTTTTAACATATGAAATTAGTAAATTTACATTTATTGTAATTGTTGATCCTGTTTATATCACCTTAATTTATTGTTTAGTTTGTTCTATTTGTTTTATGCTTCCTGTTTTATCCTCACTTCTTTTGAGGCCTATAAGACTAGACCTGACAAGAGAAAAACTTTAGCACTCACAGCACTTGGTTGTCCCTTTCTCTAACTCCCACCATTATCTATACCAGTGCTGTCCAATCAAAATACGATGTGAGAACTTTGAAGACATTATGCTAAGTAAAATAAACCAATCACAAAAAGACAAATATTGTGTGACCCCACTTACATAAATTGAAAAAAACTAGGCAAATGTATAGAGAACAAAGTATAAGTGGTTATAAGGGGCAGAAGGGAGGGGAGTAGGGGGAGTCATTGTTTATGTTACACAGAGTTTCTGTTTATGGTGATGTGAAATCTGGCATTGATCAAGGGTAATGGTCTCACAGCCAATTAATGTAACTGATGTCATTAAGCTGTATACCTGTAAAAGGGTGAATTGGCGAATGTTATATGATATATATTTCTAAAACAACAATAACAACAAAGAAGAAGAGCAGCTTCTGATGCTGCTCATAAACAACCAAACACTTCATGGGATTTGTTTTCTTAGTTTAGAGGTTTAGTGTCATGGTTTTATGGGATATCCCAGTTAATTGGCCAAATATCATTTCTATTGCTTTCATTCTACCTCCTAGTACATTGTGTAGTACCTGTGGTCATAAAAGCTTGAAAGGGCCATCCAAGTTACAATAATTGATCTCTATTTGTCTGGAGCAACAGAGGAAGAGGGACACTCAGGGATAGGAAGAGGAAATGGAATAAGAAAAGAAAAAACACCACTACCAAACCCATTGCCATCTAGTAAATTCCAACTAATAGGGACTCTGTGGGACAGAGTAGAACTGCCCCATGGGGTTTCCAAGGCTGTAATATTTATAGAAGTAGACTGCCATATTTTTTTCTCATGCAGTAGCTGATGGGTTCAAACCATTAAGCGCTTAACTACTGCTCCACCAGGGCTCCTTGAGGAAAGGGAATGTATGGCTAATTGCCTCCATGAACAAATGCCTCCTTTGCCTTGACACCAGAAGAACTGAATGGTACCTGGCTACCATTACTGAAAGTTTTGATCAAAACTTCTATAGAAGAATCATGCCAAAATGGAGGAAATGCAGAACAGAATTTCACATTCTCATGGGATTTAGAATTTCTGACGTCATTGAGACTAGATGAATCTCTGAAAGTATTGCCCTGAGATAATTTTTAAACTTTAAAACTTAAACCAAAAACACCCCCTGAAGTCTTCTTTAAAACTTCAAGTTGGTTCCGACTCATAGAGGCCCTGTGTACAACTGCCATGTCCTGCAACATCCTCACAATCATTGCTATGTTTGAGCCTATTGTTGCAGCCACTATGTAATCTATCTTATGGAGTGTCTTCCTCTTTTTTGCTGACCTTTTCCTTTACCAAGCATAATGTCCTTCTCCAGGAACTGGTCCTTTTGATAACATGTCCAAAGTACTTGAGACAAAGTCTCCTGATCCTTCCCTCTAAGAAGCTTTCTGGCTGTACTTCTTCCAAGACAGATGTGTTTGTTCTTCTGGCAATCCATGGTATATTCAATATTCTTTGCCAACACCATAATTCAAATGCATCAATTATTCTTTCATTTTCCTTGTTCATTGTCCAGCTTTCACATGCATATAAGGTGATTGAAAATACCATGGCTTGGGTCAGGCACACCTTAGTCCTCAAAGTGACTTTGCTTTTTAACACTTCAAAGAGGTCTTTTGTAGCAGATATGCCAAATACACTACGTCCTTTGATTTCTTGACTGCTGTTTCCATGAGTGTTGATTGTGGATCCAAGTAAAATGAAATCCTTGACAACTTCAGTATTTTCCCATTTATCTTGATACTGCTTATTAGTCCAGTTGTGACAATTTTTCTTTATGTTGTGCTGTAATATGGAAGGCTGTAGTCTCTGATCTTCATTAGTAAGTGCTTCAAATCCTCTTCACTTTCAGCAAGCAAGGTTGTGTCATCTGCATATAGCAGATTGTTAGTCTTCCTCCAATTCTGATGTCGCGTTCTTCTTCATATAGTCCAGTATCTCAGATTATTTGCTCTGCAAACAGATTGATAAGTATGGTGAAAGGATATGACCATGGCGCACACTGCTCGTCATTTTAAAGCACACAGTATCTCCTTGTTCTGTTTGAATGTCTGGCTCTTGGTCTATGTATAGGTGTCAAATGAGCACAATTAAGTGTTCTGGAATTCCTATTCTTCACAATGTTATCCATAATTTGCTATGATCTACACAGTTGAATGTCTTTGCATAGTCAATAAAACACAGGGAAACACCTTCCTGGTAGTCTCTGCTTTCAGCCAAGATCCATCTGACATCAGCAATGATATCCCTCATTCTAAGTCCTCTTCTGAATCCGGCTTGAATTTCTGGCAGTTCCCTGAAGATGTATTGCTGCAACCGTTTTTGAATGATCTTCACAAAATTTTACTTGTGTGTAATATTAATGATGTTGTTCAATAATTTGCACATTCTGTTGGATCACCTTTCTTTAGAATGGGCACAAATATAGATCTCTTCCAGTCAGTTGGCCTGGTAGCTGTCTTCCAAATGTCTTGGTATAGATGAGTGAGCACCTCCAGAGCTGCATCTGTTTGTTGAAACATCTCAATTGGTATTCTGTCAATTCTCAGAGCCTTGTTTTTCTGCCAATGCCTTCAGTGTAGCTTGGACTTCTTCCTTCAATACTGTCAGTTCTTGATCATATACTACCTCCTGAAATGTTTGAATGTGGACCAACTCATTTTGGTACAGTGACTCTGTGTATTCTTTCTGTCTTCTTTTGATGCTTCCTATGTCGTTCAATATTTTGCCCATAGAATCTTTCAATATTGCAACTCGAGGCTTGAATTTTAATCTTCAGTTCTTTCAGCTTGAGAAACGCCAAGCTTCTTCTTCCCTTTTAGTTTTCTAACTCAAGGTCTTTGCACAAATCATTATAATACTTTGCTTTGTCTTCTTGAGCTGCCTTTTGAAATCTTCTGATCAGCTCTTTTATTTCATAATTTCTTCTGTTTGCTTTAGCTACTCTATGTTCAAGAGAAGTTTCAGAGTCTCTTCTGACATCCATTTTGGTTGCGTCTTTATTTCTTGTCTTTTTAATGACCTTTTGCTTTCTTCATGTATGATGTCCTTGATGTCATCCCACAACTCGCCTGATCTTTGATCATCACGTCTATTCTTGAGTGGGTCTCTAAATTCAGGTGAGATATACTTAAGGTTGTACTTTGGCTCTCGTGGGCTTGTTTTAATTTTCTTCTTCAATCTGAACTTGCATATGAGCAATTGATGGTCTGTTCTGCAGTCAGCTCCTTGCTTTTTTCTGACTGATGATATTGAGTTTCTCCACCATCTCTTTCCACAGATGTAGTCAATTTAATTCCTGTGTATGCCATCTGGTGAGGTCAACGTGTATACTCTCTGTTTATGTTGTTGGAAAAGGTATTTCCAATGAATACGTAGTTTGTCTTGCAAAATTCTTCCATTTGAACTCAGGTGCTGTTTGCCAAACAATAGCTTAGCTTAATTAATAAAAAATGTTTACCTTGAGCATTGTGTTGTTTTAAATAACTATCTATATATGATCAAACTGACAACAGGAATTTGGAAGGTTGGATGAGAGGCTTAGGGTTCAGTTAGTTTCTGTTAAAGGTGGAGGAATAATTTATAAAAGTAGGGTGAGATTAGTTGCACAACTTAAAGAATGTAAACAATGTCACTGAAATGTATATGTAGAAATTGTTCAATTGGTGTTTGTTGTGCTGTGTATATTTTCAACAACAACAACAAAAATAATTACTATATTTATATATACATATAAATATATATATATAATGTGAGCCACGGTTGTAAGCCATGTATGAAATTTTAAGATTTTTAGGGCACACATTAAAGAAAGTAAAAAGAAACAGGTGAAATTAATATTAATTACACATTTTTATTTAACCTAGTATATTAAAAATACAATTTTAACATGCAACTAATATCATAAATTCATGCGATATTTTACATTTTTTCTCAACAAAATTTTGAAAGATACTTTATATTTTATACCCACAGCAATTTTAACTTAAAATAGTTACATTTCAAACGGCTAGAGGCTACCATATGGGGCAGTTCCGATCTAGACTTTAAATCATTTTTTTCTATTTTTTTCTTTGCTATTTTTAAATAGAATAGCAATTTTCATCAATTTATTTGCTCTCCTTTATTCTATAGATCTTGAGGCATCCCCTAGATTTGTTTTGCCTCTTATTTAGATACATTATAAAATTTATTTTCATCACTGCTCCTTCTACAACAAAATTCTAAGGTCTTATATAACCCAAAAAATCCAAACCCATTGCCTTTGAGTTGATTCCGACTCATAGCCACCCTATAGGTCAGAGTAGAATTGCCCCATAGGGTTTCGAAGGACCAGCTGGTGGATTCAAATTGCCAAACTTTTTGGTTAGCAGCCAACCTTCTGCTTTTAACCATAGCTCTTAACCGCTGTGCCACCATAGCTCCAAGGTCTTATATACATGTGAGAATATACTTATCATGCCCTTATATTTGAATAAAAGTATACCTGAATGTAAACTTCTTATTTTAAATGCTTGTATCCAGTGTTGCTGTTGATAACATGTTATTAATTTGTTTTGTTTTGTTTTTTCCTTTGTAAAGTTTTACCATTTTCTCTGACTGGTTCTTAAAATTGCACTATGTTTTTAGGTGTGGGCCTTTCTTTCTCTCTTCCTTTTGGCACTCTATTAACCCCTTCCATCTAGATTCTTCATTTTATTGTTTTATTATTATTTGTTTTTGTCTCAAGAATTTATTTCAAAGATTTCCTCATCCCCATTAAAATTTTTATCTTTCTTTCTGAGACCTTTATTTTCAGATATTAGTATTACTATCTCTATCCTTCATATTTCTTACCTTTTCTTAACATATTTCATTATGTGTCTTTCTTTTCTACTTAATGAAGATTTGCTCAATATGGTGTTTCAATGAGTTAAATGATTTCTGCACTGTATTCATTCTGTCATTTATCTCATCAATTGTGTTTTTTCATTTGACTATTATATTTTTAATATTTAACATTCTCCTTGGTTTTTGAAAATATTTTTATTGTTGTTCTTGATTCAAATAGCTAATATATTCCCTTAGCTCTTTTGTTTGATTGTTTATCAGGCTAATTGTAATATTTCAGTTCAGCTATTCTAATATTTTTGTCTTGGAAGAGGTACAACCAGAATGCTCCTTAGAAGCAAGGATGGCGAGACTATTTCTCACATACTTTGGACATGTTATCAGGAGGGATCAGTCCTTGGAGAAGGGCATCATGCTTGGTAAAGTAGAGGGTCAAAGAAAGGAAGACCATCAACGAGACGGTTTGACACAGTGGTTGCAACAATGGGCTCAAGCATAACAAGGATTGTGAGAAAGGCTCAGGATCGGACAGTGTTTCATTCTGTTCTGCATAGGGTCAGTGTGAGTCAGAATTGCCTCGACAGCACCTAACAACACAATATTTTTGTATCTGATGGAATATATAATCTGGCATTTCATAATTCTTTTGAGATAGTCATACTTCTCAAATATCTTGTAAGTACATTTTCCTCTGGGCTTTCAGCTACACTGTCAGGCAAAGCTCATTCTGGAAGGCCAGACTCCAGCCTTCAGAGTCAGTGGCTCTGTTGACAAGAGGAGGCAGAGAGTCTCAGAAAACACAGTCAGCCAAGAAAGGCTTGGTAATCTGCCTCTGTAAAGATTACAGCCCAGAAAACCCTATGGAGCAGTTCCACTCTGTAATACATGGGATGACCATCAATCGGAATCTACTCCAGAGCAGCTGGTTACTGGTTATCTGGATGACCAGTATGGCAATATCGCAGGACAAGGGGTTTGGTTTTTTGGTTTACAACCCTAGAGTTGACACTTCACCTTTTGCCCCCAGGGAGAAGCAGTGTTAGGGGAAGACACGCCTTTAATTGTAACTCATAGCCTTGGAGGTGGGAGGGAGAAGCAATTTCACAAGTTGTTCCCCACCTGTTTTGTAGCTCTCTACAATGAAGACTTCTGTTTATAATTGCTTTTACTCCTGAAGATGTTTGTACCAGGGTCTGAGTTGTTGCAAGTCTGTTGTAGGAACCGTTGATAGGCACAAAAAAATATAACAAAAGGAATAAGAGTGGAAGTCCAACAATTCTTTTTCTATTTTACCCTCCCAAGGGCATATTAGGCTGCCTTCTCCCTCAGTCCAAAGACACTAACCATATAAATAACTGTTCAAAATTATGCTCTATTGCACAAGTTCAAACCTGTGCCCCATCTCTCTCTAGTTCCTTGGTGAGTTATCTTGGGAGAAGAAACCTGCAGTAATGTTAGTTCAGTGTCTTCTTAAAAAAAAAACAACAACACACCAAACCCATTGCCGAGGAGTCAATTTCGACTCATAGTGACACCACAGGACAGAGTAGAGCTGCTCCATAGAGTTTCCAAAGCTGGAATCTTTACTAAAGCAGACTGCCTCATCTTTATTCCACAGAGTGGCTGGTGAGTTCAAATGGCCAACCTTTTGGTTAGCAGCTGAGCACTTTAACCAGTGCACTACCAGGGCTCCTTAGGTGCCACTACTTTCCTTTTAATAATCTATTATACCAACAGCAACCTCAAATGTATACAAAAACTTGCCAAATCTTCTCATGTGGTCAATCTGCATACTATTTTGGGTATAACAAATTAATAATGGAGGATTTATAATATTTTTGTATTTCAAAAAAAAAAAACCAGACCTTTTTTGAAACAGGAAGTATTCTCAAGCCCATCTAATTAAATTCCTGATTCTGTACAGAAGAAGTCAGAGGCCTGAAACGTGAAGAGTCTCACTTAGGGTCCTGTGAAGAGCTGATGGCAGAGCTAGGGCTGGAACAAAATGTTCTGACTGCTGTCATGTCATAAGATAATGTTACGCAATGCCTTCCTCTGTCACTTCCTTCTCCAATGCTCCATCTAAGGAGACCTACTCTTCCTCTTACTTTCTCAAGATTTCACTTTATACCCTCAAACGTGTACTGGAGCACTGAGAAACAGGTTATATTTGCCATTCATAATCCTATAAACATTCACCTTCTCTCAGCATTAATTTTTTCATTCTGAAGAATTTTAATCTTTTTCTTCGGTACTCAATCAGTCGCCTTGATCATTTTAATTGCCTCATTCTGAAGTTTTTTACCTCTATTATACCTCTCTTTAGTTTCAGCAATTGGAATTGCAGGCAGAAGAAAATGTAGTTCTGGTGGACATCCAGCTAATGGTCAGCATCTGTTGGCTCTGTGGGCTGCAGCTGCGTATAAATGACAGTGGACAGTACCTTCAAGATTCTTTCCCTAGGTGGCTGCTGAGCAGGGAATTCAGCTGACAATGTGTCTGAAGGCAAATCATGTAAATTCCTGGACACTATTACCCTCCTGGGAACATAGGGTCATAGAAGTTCTCAATTTGGAGAAAAGAATTACTGATAAGAAATAATTCTCCAGAAATTCCAACTCCTTGGAAAAGATAAGTCTGATAAGGATGATAAAGGATGAGAATCAAGGAGGAAGAAATACATTTGCTGAAGGGTTTGTAGAATTCTCCATGTTATTTGCTGCTGAAGGACACTGAGGAATATTCAGTGTTTCAGGTAGCAGGAGTCATTTCCTATATTATAATCTGCTATTCCATATTAACACAGTTAATAATCAATTATCCAAAACCAGTGTGAACCCCCAACTACCTCTCCCTCTCTAAAGGGTGCTCTTCACTTTTACCTTCCCACCACTATCACAACATCTGCTATGTGAACGGAAAAGCTCGTTTTTCCTGGTAGAGGGCATCTAGATCATCCCTGAATCATTTTATTATCATTATTTAAATAATTTTTCTTTTCTGATAAGAAAAGAGTTTATTTTAAATATTTTTAGCAAATACAGAAAAGTGTAAAGAAGAAAATGAAATTCATCTATAATCTCATTACCCTTAAATAACTACTTCTAAAATTTTGGTATATTGCCATTCAGCCTCATATATTATAATTTTATATAGTTTTGTACCCTGGTTTCATGTAGCGAGGAGAGAATTTCTGCACATCATTAACTATTTCTGAAAATATGATTTGTCCTAGTTCCATAGCATCCCATCCTATGGCTAAATCATGGTGTATTTTCTGTTTGCCCATTTAAGATCACTTTGTTTACTTTTTATCTTCTATTTTAAAAGTGCCGTGTTAAACATCTTTGTTCACATCTTTGACCACATTTTTGATGATTCTAAATGCCTGATTCCTAAAAGTAAGATTACTAGTTCAAAGATTATCTCAAGGCCTTTGATACCTATTGCCAAAAGAATGATAAGTTTAGTTAAACTTTACCAAGCAGTATGTGCATCTGCTGTTGAAGTAGCAATATGCCACAAATACTAAAATGAAAAGAAACAATCTGAGGGTTGTCCATACCGTACCCTTCCCTGTGAACTAAACTATGTACAGCCACACAGCGTAAGGTTGACACTAACATTACTATTTGATACTCTAAATATGACTTTACCATTTCAGGAAATTCTTGACTCAGAAAGTGAAGTTGCAAATTAACTTTATTGTTTTAGAAGCATTTTTGAGACACAGCCCCCATAGTGTTGCATTAAAACTCCTGTTTCTTTGCTGTGCTTCCTCCCCTTCCCCACCCCCAGCTTTGCATTTGAATCCTGCTTTTGCTTTGAAGTTGTATGTAAACCCCATTGAGACTGCATAGTATGATTAAGAATATTGCTGACATAACTTGTATGAACTCCCTACTTGTAAACTCCTTAAAAGTAACTTTTCTCCTCGCCCTTGGGAAGCAGTCTTGGTGGCAGCAGCTCTGAGTGACTCCTTTTCCTTGCACAAGGAAATCAAGGTGCCTTTCTTGTTCTCTCACCTTGGTCTCTCGTTTATCGGCCAATATGAGTCATGCCGAGCAAGAACCTGGGGTTTCTATCTGGTAACATTTTGAAAATTCATTTATCTCAACCTGCCCTCATCAGGGTAAATACCTCCTTAGAACAATAAATTGCTCATCTGGCTTATCAAATTGTTTACTCTTTGAGGCTTGCTTCAAAACCCTCCGTGATTGTGTGCACCAATTCTAACCTGTATCACAAACTTGTCTCAGTCTGGAGCAGGACTGTGCATAGTAACACCTGCCTTAAACCAGAGCCCCAAGCCTCATAAATATCCCACCTCTGTTTTTCCCTTTTAGAGACACTACTCAACTTGAGTTTGCTTGAGGCAAGTGTGCCAGGCTTTATACTCATTACATCATTTTATCCTCTCTGAATTAAGCACTGTCAAAGGGAAAAATTAATAACAGACATCTTACTTTGATTTTAAGGTTTTCCTATCCACAAAACCAAATATTCACTGTAAAGAAATTACTGACAAAAATTAATCCTACCAGTGGCTTTTCTTTCACCCTAAATTGCTAATCTTTTCTTTCCTGTCAGCAGCCAGGCTTACTAAATTTAAATTTTAAAATATATGGCTGGGCGGAGAGCCAGAGGCTATCCTGTGACCTGATATCAGTTGATCTGAGTAAAAGGGGGACGGCAGAGCTCAATCAATCATGTTAAGATTAGCCAATGGCTGATCTTCTATATTTCTTCCCTCTCTTCTCTATATAAGCTTGATTGTACCTAACTTTTTTGAACTATTTGCTTCTTCCGGAATCCAAATGGTCTCCCTATATGCCTATGGAATAACTACTCAGAATAAACCGTATGTTCAAATTTCATTGAGATTTGATTATTTTTAGCAGCACAGTCACTCAAATGACGAAGTATGACATGTAGAAAGTGCTTCTCAAGGGAGAGCCATGACTTCCTTTAGCCTCTAATGCCAACACTGCTTTCCAGACACTGAGGGTGGAGTCCATCCTGTATGCACTTGACCTTAGCATATAATAGTTTCAACCACAACTGCTATGATATGACTCCTAATTAGAGCCTCCTCCTGGATCACGGGAGGTCCCTCCTCCAATTCCAGTGGCCATCTGCGCGTTATCACCTGGAGTGGAGATCTGCCAGCTGGAGTGGAGGCTCAGCCAACACCTCCAGACAGTATGTCCCAAACTGAGGCATTCTTTTCCCCTTTTATTTCTTTACACTCTTTATTATGAAAATCCTCACTACATATAGAGAAGTAGAGGGAAAGTATAATATATATCCATTTCCTTGTTTTAACCATTTTAATATTTTTTCATCTTTATCTGCTTTTTCACACCATTGCATTTCACCTTTCCCTTATGCATTTCTTTATAAAATAAAGACCTTTTCCTACATAACTACAATCATTTTCTTTCCAAAAATTGCTGTTCCTTTGGCAACATGCCAGATGTTTTCATTCATTTGTGCTGGAAATGTCAACATTGATTTGGATCCCTCCCATACTTTTCATTTTTCCCATCCAACACTCAGTTCACATTCTTACACTATACACAAATTCATTTATTTTCCATATTATTGATTCTGCTTCCCTAATATATTTCTGTACACTTCCTTCTTTCTCCATTCTCACCACCAGCTGAAATTGTCTCCTACTTGAGTTCTCTGTTACACTCTGACCAGATGAAAGTTCTTAAAATACAGTGCTGATTGAATATACCACACCTCTGTAGAAACAGTTTAGTATCAGAAAGAAAAACATGTACTGAACTAGCAGCTCCTAATATTTCTATCAACTTTTCCCAAATATAGCTATTAGAAGAATAGGGAAAACAAGAAAGAAAACATAACAAATCCCCAAAGGTAGACAGACAGATGATCTATTTATTGCTAGAATCTGGGAGCAATTTCCACACATTATAAGTTTGAAGAAGCATTAATAATAAAATAATAAAGATCATAATCAGTGGATGCGAGAGAAAGTGGAGGTACATCTCCAGAGACCAAGGCCCATATTCAACAGAAAACTCTGAAAGAGGCCACAGTGTCTCTATCACAAATGGATTCAAGAAATGCTCTCAGAAAAACTGTGAGGGGACCAGGACTGCCAGGGCTGAGTTGTACTCTTAGATGTGGTTGCTTCCCAAACATCACTTCACACATGGTAGAAAGAGGAAGGGCTTCAGACTCAGCAAATGCTGAAGATTATGCTTTTAACATTCCCCCAAAAATATAACCAAAGAGCAGGGTTAGAAATGTTAATACTAGTGAAAATAGAATTAGAAATGTAATGGAACCTCGTAAAGGCTAAAGAGTACCAAAGAGTACAGTGATAATCAGTGCATTTCTCAATGAGTAAATAATTTTCATGAATGTTTATGCACAAATCACAAGAACCACTATATGATGTAAAACAAACTGTTGGCAGTATGAGGAAAAATTAGCAGTACTATTTTAAGGAGACTGTAACACCCTAAGACATAAAATAGACCCCTCCCAATAAATAAGGATATAGGGAATTTGATAATATATTTTAAAGATTAAATTAATCAACTTTTCTTCACTACAGCTAGAGAAGCACTTTATTTTTAAGTTACCATGGAATATTACAAAACTAAATCTATCAGGCCATAAAAAAGCATCAAACAATTCTCAGTAGCAGAGATTACATAAGTCACATTCTCTGATGACGTTACAATAAAAGCAATCATTTAAACAGATGAACAGATACTTTATTAGTGAGAAATAAAAATCACTTTCCTAACCATGGTGGTGCATTGGTTAAGGGCTTGGCTACTAATTAAAAGATCAGTGGTTCAAACCCACCACAGGCTCCGCTAGAGGAAAAGATCTTGTGATCTGCCGGTGAAGATTACAGCTTAGAAATCCCCATGGGGCAGTTCTACTCTGTCATATGCAGTTGCTATGAGACAGAATCGACTCGAGGGCACACAAGAACAACAACAGCAACAAATGAATACAGGGTCAAAAGCAAACTAAAATGGAAGCAATTTCGGGAGGAAAGAAAAGAACTGAAGATAAAATTATCAAAATGGTGAAACGTAGATCTTAAATGCTTTACTATTAAAATAAAAATTTAGCATTAATTAGGCATACCTCTTGAAAAACTAATCAGGATTAACAGATAAAATAAAAATAAGCATAAGTAGAAATGATAGTGGGATGACAACAACAGATTTAGACAAAAATTGTTAACTATGCAAAAATGCTATAAACAACTTCACAGTTATAATTTGAAAATTCAGTTGAAATAGACCATTTGCTAGAAAAACAAAGGCTATCAAAATTACCTTTAAAGTAGTAGAAAGCTGGAATACATCAATAAACATGGAAAATATTCAATAAGTTATCAAGAGGGTTTTGGGACTTTCGGACCTGTTGGTATTTAACAATAAATTCTGTCAAAATTCCAGGGAGCAGATACTCTCCATAAAAATATGTATGTACGTATGTATATATGTATATATATACACACACACACTGTGCTTTTTATCCTATGTATAGCATAAGAAAAATAACTACCCAATTTATTTCATAAGGATACCATAACACTGATTCGCTGATTCCAACACTGACCAAAGATAGCACAAAAACAAAACTATTTACCAGTCACACTTATGAATATAGATGCAAAATCCTAATTTAAACATTAATAAATTGAATTCAATAGCATGTTTAAAAAAAAAAAACCATCTCAATCATTATCTGGTTTAATCCTGGGAAATCTATTAATATAATACATCTAATTAGGTAATATTAGCTCAATTAATAGAAACAAATTCGTAAGACAAACTTCTGAGCTCTTTCTAAGTTTTCTTAATAAAACAGAAATGTAAGACTACTTACTTAACATGATAAAAGATATCCGTCTTAAACAAATAAACCAAAACCAAACCCATAGTCATTGAGTTGATTCCAACTCATAGTGACACTATAGGACAGAGTAGAACTGCCCCTTGGGGTTTCCAAGCCTGTAAATGTTTACAGAAGCAGACTGCCACATCTTGCTTCTCATGGAGCAGCTGGTGGGTTCTAGCTATTGACCTTTCCTTTAGCAGCTGAGTGTTTAACCACTGTGCCACTACCCTTGTGAAAATCTAGCCAAGGCATTATAACATGAGACAGAAATACAAGAAAAAGAGGAGACAACATTCTCATTATGTCGACGTAGAAAGCTCAAGAGAATAAACTGAATATTTATTGCCGATAATAACACAGTTCAACAATGTGGCTGAACGCAAAATTGAAAAAAAATCAATCTGGAAATAATCTCTCAAAAAATATAATGGGAAAAAGTAGCAACAATAGAAACATAGAAGAAAAGAAAACATAGCCTAAAACAAATAGAAATAACTAAAACAAGAAATATATGACAACTATAAAAAAATATAAGCTTTGTTGGTGCAGTGGTTAAGCATTTGGCTGCTAACTGAAAGGTCAGCAGCTCGAACCCACCAGTGGCTCCATGAGAGAAAGATGTGGTAGTTTGCTTCTGTGAAGATTTACAGCCTTGGAAACCCTATGGGAGCAGTTTTGCTTTGTCCTATAGCATCCCTATTAGTCAGAATTGACTTGACAGCATTGGGTTTAGTTTAGTTTATAAAAAATACAGAATTACAAAACTTTGAATAAATGCTGAAGCATATTGAATTCCTGAAAAAGAAAAGTGAATAATGCACAGATATTATTTTCAATTGAATGTCCATGTATTATGAAATTCTAATAAAAATAACTCAACTTGATTTTTCCTCTTTTAGAACATGACAAAGTGCTTTTAAAGTTAAGCTGGCATGAAAGGCTAAGAATAACTAAGAAAATATTGCAAAAGTAGAATAAAATAAGGAAGGCTTGCCTTACCAGACCTATAATATGTTTTATAAAATCTTAATGACTAAATTAGATGTTGCTGGTTCAATAATGAGCAGAAAGTTCAGTGAAAGAGATGAAACTTGCTTAGAACAGAAGCACTTACTAATGAAGATTGAAGACTAAACAGACTTTAAAACAAAATCCACCACAAAGGATCAGGAAGGACACTATATAATGATTAAAGGATCAATATACAAGGAGGACAAAATCATAAGAAATATTTACACACCCAACAAAGGGCTCCAAAATACATAAAACAAACTCTAACAGCATTGAAAAGAGAGATAGACAGCTCAATAATAGTAGGAGACTTCAACACACCACTTTTGGTGAAGGATACAGAACATACAGAAAGAAGCCCCAAAAAGACACGGAAGATCTAAATGCCACAATCAACTAACTTGATCTAATAGAAATTTACTGAACACTCCACCCAACAGTAGCCGAGTATACTTTCTTTTCCAGCGCACATGGAAAATTCTCCAGAATAGACCACATATTAAGCCATAAAGCAAGCCTTAAAAGAATCCAAAGCATCAAAATATTACAAAGCATCTTTTCTGACCAGAAAGCCATAAAAGTAGAAATCAATTACAGAACAAAGCAAGGAAAAAAAAATCAAACACATGGAAACTGAACAACAACTCACTCAAAAACTACTGGGCTGTAGAAGAAATTAAGGACAGAATAAAGAAATTCACAGAATCAAATGAGAATGAAAACACATCCTACCAGAACCTTTGGAACACAGCAAAAACAGTGCTCAGATGTCACTTTATAGAAATAAATGCACACATCCAAAAAGAAGAAAGGACCAAAATCAAAATATTAACTCTACAACTCAAACAAATAGAAAGAGAGCAGCAAAAGAAGCCCTCAGTCACCAGAAGAAAGCAGATAATAAAAATTAGAGCAGAATTAAATGACATAGAAAACAGAAAAACAATTGAAAGAGTTAACAAGACCAAAAGCTGGTTCTTTGAAAAGATCAACAAAACTGATAAACCATTGGCCATACTTACAAAAGAAAAACAGGAGAGGAAGCAGATAACAAATGAGATAGGCGATATCACAACAGACACTATTGAAATTAAAAGAATCATAACAGAATAGTATGAAAAATTGTACTCTAACAAATTTGAAAACGTAGAGGAAATGGACAAATTTCTAGAACACACTACCTACCTAAACTAACACAAACAGAGGTAGAACAACTTAATAAACTTATAACAAAAGAAGAGATTGAAAAGATAATTAAACAACTCCCAGCAAAAAAATAGCCCTCACCTGGACGGTTTCACTGGAGAATTCTACCAAACTTTCAGAGAAGAGTTAACACCACTACTACTACAGGTATCAGAGCATAGAAAAGGATGGAATACTTCCAAACTGATTCTATAAAGCTAGCATAACCCTGATACCAAAACCAGATAAAGATACCACAAAAAAAGAAAATAAAAGACCAATATCCCTCATGAAAATTGACACAAAAATCCTCAACAAAACTCTAGCCAATAGAATTCAACAACATATCAAAAAAAATAATTCACCATGACCAAGTTTAATTCATACCAGGTATGCAGGGATGGTTCAACGTTAGAAAAACAATCAATGTAATCCATCACATAAATAAAACAAAAGACAAGAACCACATGATCTTATCAATTGATGCAGGAAACATTTGACAAAGTCCAACACACATTCATCATAAAAGCTCTCAGCAAAATAGGAACAGAAGGGAAATTCCTCAACATAATTAAGGACATTTATACAAAGCCAACAGCAAACATCATCCTAAATGGAGAGAGTCTGAAAGCATTCCCCTTGAGAACAGGAACCAGACAAGTATGCGCTTTATCACCACTCTTATTCAACATTGTGCTGAAGGTCCTAGCCAGAGCAATTAGGCTAGAAAAAGAAACAAAGTGCATCCAAATTGGTAAGGAAGAAGTAAAAGTATCTCTATTTGCAGGTGATATGATCTTGCATGCAGAAAACTCCAAAGAATCCACAAGAAAACTACTGGAACTAACAGAAGATTTCAGCAAAGTATCAGAATACAAGATAAACATACAAAAATCAGTTGGATTCCTCTACACCAACAAAAAGAACTTCAAAGAGGAAATCACCAAATCAATACCATTTACAACAGCCTCCAAGAAGATAAAATACTTAGGAATAAATCTAACCAGAGACATAAAAGACATATACAAAGAAAACTATATGACACTACTGCAGGAAACCAAAAGAGACCTACATAAGTGGAAAAACATACTTTGCTCATGGACAGAAAGACTCAACACTGTGAAAATGTCAATTCTACCTAAAGTGATCTACTGAGACAATGTAATCCTGATCCAAATTCCAATGATATTTTTTAATGAGATGGAGAAACAAATCACCAACTTCATATGGAAAGGGAAGAGGACCCAGATAAGTAAAGTATTACTGAAGAAGAACAAAGTGGGAGGCCTCACACTACCAGATTTTAGAACCTATTCTACTGCTAAATTCGTCATCTATGAGCAACTGATATTTGACAAAGGCCCAAAGTCTGTCAACTGGGGAAAAGACAGTCTTTTGACAAATGGTGCTGGCATAACTGGATATCCATCTCCAAAAAAATGAAACAAGACCCATACCTCACACCATGCACCAAAACTAACTCAAAATGGGTCAAAGACCTCAATATAAAATTGAAAATGATAAAGATCATGGAAGAAAAAATAGGGACAAGCTAGGAGCCCTAATACATGGCATAAGCAGAATATAAAACATTACTAACAATGCACAAACACCAGAAGAGAAATTAGATAACTGGGAACTCCTAAAAATCAAACACTTATGCTCATCAAAAAAATAGTAAAAAGACAACCTACAGACTGGGAAAAATTTTTTAGCTACAACAAATCCGATCAGCTTCTAATCTCTAAAATCTACAAGATACTGCAAAACCTCAACAACAAAAGGACAAATAACCCAATTTAAAAAAATGAACAAAAGATATGAACAGGCACTTCACCAAAGAAGACATTCAGGCAGTTACCAGACACACGAGGAAATGCTCATGATCATTAGCCATTAGAGAAATGCAAATCAAAACTACAATGAGATACCATCTCACCCGAACAAGGCTAGCGTTAATCCAAAAAAACACAAAATAATAAATGTTGGAGAGGTTGTGGGGAGACTGAAACACTTATACAGTGTTGGTGGGAATGTAAAATGGACAACCACTTTGGAAATTGATTTGATGCTTCCTTAAAAAGCTAGAAAGAGACGTACCATAGGATCCAGCAATCCCACTCCTTGGAAAATATCCTAGAGAAATAAGAGCCATCACATGAATAGATATATGCATACCCATGTTCATTGCAGGACTCTTCACAATAGCAAAAAGATGGAAACAACCTAGGTGTCCATCAGTGGACAAATGGATAAACAAATTATGGTATATTCACACAATGGAATACTATGCAACGATAAGGAACAATGATGAATCCATGACATCTTATAACATGGAGGAATCTGGAAGGCATTATGCTGAGTGAATTTAGTCAGTCTCAAAATGTCAAATATTATATGAAACCACTGTTATAAGAACTCAAGAAATGGTTTAAACACATTTTTTTTATGGTCATGAGGGTTGGGAGGGAGGGAGGGGGTAGTCAGTAACTAGATAGTAGATAAGAATTAGGTGAAGGGAAGGACAACACCCACTACAGGGGAAATCAGCACAACTGGACTAAACCAAAAGCTAAGAAGTTTCCTGAATACAACCAAACACTTCCAGGGACAGAGTAGCAGGGGCAGGGCTCTGGGGACCATGGTTTCAGGACACATATAGGGCAATTGGTGTAACAAAGTTTATTAAGAAAATGTTCTGCATCCCACTTTGGTGAGTGGCATCTGGGGTCTTAAAAGCTAGTAAGTGGTCATCTAAGATACATCAATTGGTCCCACCCACCTGGAGCAAAGGAGAATGAAGAATACTAAAGATACAAGGAAAATATTAGCTTAAGAGACAGAAAAGGCCACATAAACCAGAGACTTCATCAGTCTGAGACCAGAAGAACTAGATGGTTCCCAGCTACCACCAATGACTGCCCTAACAGGGAACACAGCACGGAGCAGGGGAAAAGTGTGGTGCAGAACTCAAATTCTATTAAAAGGTCAGTCTTAAAGGTCTGACTGAGACCAGAGGGACCCCGGAAGACATGGCCCCCAGGCTTTCTGTTAGCGAAGAACTGAAACCATTCCTGAAGCCAACTGTTCAGACAAAGATTAAACTGGACTATGGGACATAAAACGATACTTGTGAAGAGATTGCTTCTTAGCTCAAGTAGATACATGAGACTAAAAGGTGAGCACCTGTCTGGAGGCAAGATGAGAAGGCAAAAAGGGACAGGAGCTGAATGGACACAGGAAATCTGGCGTGGAAAGGAGGAGTGTGCTGTCACACTATAGGGAGAGCAGTATAGGGTCACATAACAATGTGTGTATAAATTTTTGTATGAGAAACTGACTTGAACTGTAAACTTTCACTTAAAGGGCAATTAAAAAAAAAAAAAGACCCTTAATGAGATGGATTGGTACAGTGGTTGCAACCATGGGCACTCAAACATAGCAATAATTGTAGGAAAGTTGCAGGACAGGGCAGTTTTTTGTTCTATTGTGTACAGAGTCTCTATGAGTCAGAACCAACTTGAAGGCACCTAATAACAACAACAGTATCATTGTTTGGTTTGAAGAAGACTTCAGGGAATATTTTTGGCTTAAGTTTTAAAGTTTAAAGATTATCTCAGGGCAATACTTTCAGAGGTATATCCAGCCTCAATGACTCCTGAAATCTTGCATCCCATGAGCATGTGAAATTCTGTTCTGCATTTCCTCCATTTTGGCAGGATTCTTCCACAGAATCTTTGATCAAAACTTTCAGTAATGGTAGCCAGGCAGTTCTTCTCGATTTTTTTTTTTCTTGTCTATTTGTAATCTTTGCTGAAATTTTTCTTGGTATTTTAGTGTTTTTCTCTAAAGATGTTGAGCTGCACACCTTCTTAATATATATTAAGGATAGTAGTCTTGTATGAGTTATTTGTGTCACATACTCCTCAAATATATTATTTGCACTCATTCCTCAAATATATTATTTGATGCTTTATTTATTTTAAGGTTTTTTGACATTTGAGATTTTTGCAGTCAAATGAATCGTGTGTGTGTGTGTGTGTTCTTTTGTTGTGCTTAGATTATCTATTCCCACCAAAAGGTTAGATAGTTTTATATTGTATTATAGTCTATATGACCTATATTGTCTTATAAGTGCTTTAATTTTTCACTATCTGACATTTAACTCTTCAAGCCATTTAGAATATACTTTGTTGTATGTTCCAAGGTGAAGATATTCTTATAATTCCATTTTCCAAATGAATATATACATGTATGTATGAGTATATATATTTTAATTCTGTATCCATGGTTCTCAAACCATGAGCCAAGAGGTTTGGGGAACCACAGTGAACTCACAGGAACACTGCAGGATGTTTTAGTTTTATTTTTTTTCCCCATACAAAAATTTATACATACATTGTTATGTGACTCTAATTGCTCTCCTCATACTATGACAGCGCACTCCTCCTTTCCACTCCTGGTTCCCCATGTCCATTCTGTTTTAGTTTTTTAAATAATTTATTTTATTTATCTTCTTTGTTGTTGAAAATATGCACAGCAGAACATACACCAGCTCAACAATTTCCACATGTACAATTCAGTGACACTGATTACATTCTTCAAGTTATGAAATTACCCTCAACCTCCTTATCCAAATTGCTCCTTCTCCATCAACATAAACTCACAGTTCTTTAAGTTTCCCATCCTACCTTTCAAGTTGCTGTTGTCAATTTGATCCCATATTACTTCAGGGCAATAATTTTGGGGATTCATCCAGTCTCAATGGCTCCAGAAATTCTGGATTCCATGAGAATTTGAAATTATGTTCCACATTTCTTCCTTTTGTTAAGGATTATTCCATAAAATCTTTTTTTTTTTGATATTATCTCTTTTTTATTTATTTGTTGTTGATGAGAATATGCACAGCAGAACGTAAACCAATTCAACAGTTTATAAATGTACAATTCAGTGACAATGATAACATTTGTAAAGCTTTGCAACTAATCTCACCCCCTTTTCTGAACTGTTCTTCCCTTATTAACATAAACTCACTGCCCCCTAATCTGTCTAATCTGTCAAGTTGCTGTTGTCAATTTGTTCCCATATAGATAGCTCTTAAAAGAACACAATGCTCATGGCAGACATTCTTTATTAATTAACCTAAACTATTGTTTGGTTTTTAAAAAAAGCCTACAAATTTTGGTTTAAGGTTTAAAGATTATCTCAGAGCAATAGTTTCAGAGGTTCATCCAGCTTCAATGATTTCAAAAAGTCTGGAGTCCATGAGAATGTGAAATCCAGTTCTGTGTTTTCTCCCTTTGATCAGTATTCTTCCACAGACTCTTTGATCAAAATATTCAGTAATGGTAGTCAGGCACCATTCAGTTTTTCTGGTCTCATGGCAAAGGAAGCAGTTGTTCATAGAGGCAATTAGCCACACATCCTATTTTCTCCTCCTATTTCTGACTCTCCTTCTTACTCTGTTGCTGAAATAGAGACCAATTGTTGTACCTTGGATGGCTGCTTCCAAACTTTTGAGACCCCAGATACTATGCACTAAGCTAGGAGGTAGAACAGAAGTACTAAACATAATGTTGTTGTTGTTGTTAGGTGCCCTTGAGTAGGTTCTGACTCATAGTGACCATATGTACAACAGAACGAAATACTGCCCTATCCTGTGACATCCTCACAATTGTTATGCTTGAGCCCATTGCTGCAGTCACTGTGTCAATCCATCTCACTGAGGGCCCTTCTCTTTTTTGTTGACCGTCAATTTTACCAAGCATGATGTCCTTCTCCAGGGACTGATCCCTCCTGATAACATGTTCAAAGTATGTGAGACATAGTCTCTCCATCCTTGCTTCTAAGAAGCATTCTGGTTGTACTTCTTCCAAGACAGATTTGTTTGTCCTTTTGGCAGTCCATGGTATATTCAATATTCTTTGCCAACACCATCATTCGAAGGTGTCAATTATCCTTCGGTCTTCCTTATTCACTGTCCAGCTTTCACATGTATATGAGGCGGTTGAAAACACCATGGCTTGGGTCAGGTTCACCTTAGTCTTCAAGGTGACTTCTTTACTTTGTAACACTTTAAAGAGTTCTTTTGCAACACATTTGCCCAATGCAATGCATCATTTGATTTCTTGACTGCTGCTTCCATGGGTGTTGATTGTGGATCCAAGTAAAATGAAATCCTTGACAACTTCAATCTTTGCTCCGTTTATCATGATGCTGCTTATTGGTCCTGCTGTGAGGACTTTTGTTTTCTTTATATTGAAGTGTAATCCACAGTGATGGCTATAGTCTTTCTTCTTCATCAATAAGTGCTTCAGTCCTCTTCACTTTCAGCAAGCAAGGTTGTGTCATCTGCACAACACATGTTGTTAATGAGTCTTCCTCCAATCCTGATGGCCCATTCTTCTTCATATAGTCCAGCTTCTTGGATTATTTGCTCAGCATATAGATTGAATAAGTATGGTGAATGGATTCAACCCTGAGGCACACCTTTCCTGACTTTAAACCATACAGTATCCCCTTGTTCTCTTCAAACAACTGCCTCTTGATCTATGCATAGGTTTCTTATGAGCACAATTAAGTGTTCTGGAAACATAATATTAGGACAATTAATTGGGATGTCTCATGAAACCATAACCCTAAACCTCCAAACCAAAAAATCAAATTCCATGAGGTGTTCACCTATACATAAGCAGCCTCAGCATCCACTCTTTTATTGTTGTTGTTGTTGTCAATAGATGTATCACACAACATTTGTCATTTCAACTTTTCACGGGTGTACAACGTATTGACTTCAATTACTTTAATCGGCTGTGCAACACTTACCCTTAATCAGTGTGAAATTTCCATCACCATAAACAAGAAACTCAGTTCTCCATAAGAAAAACTCTTGCCCTGGTAACCACTAATAAACTTTTGTCTCTATATCTTTGCCTGATTTTATATTTTTATATAAGTGAGATCATATAATATTTGTCCTTTTGTGACTGACTTATTTCACTCAGCATAAAGTCATGAAGTTCCATCCATGTTGTAACATGCATCAAGACTTCCTTTCTTTTTCTGTCTGAGTAGTATTCCATTTCATGCAAGTACCACATTTTGTTTATCCATTCATCTGTTGATGGGCATTTAGGTTATTTACACCTTTTGGCTATTGTGAATACTGCTGCAATGAACGTTGGTTTACATATGTCTATTTGTGTCACTGCTTTCATATGTCTTGGGTATATTTATAGGAGTGGGATTGCTGGGTCACAGGGTAGTTCTAGTTTTAGTTTTTTTTTTTTTTTTAATATCACACTGTTTTCCACAATGACTGTACAATTTTACATTCCCACTAGCAATGGATAAGGGTTCCAGTTTCACCACATCCTTGCCAGTGTTTGTCATTTTCCATTTTGTTGGTTTGCTTGTTTGTTTTTATCTTAGCCATCCAAGTGGGTGTGAAACGTTATCTCATTATGGTTTTGATTTACATCTCTCTGATGGCTAATGACATTGAACATCTTTACATGTGTTTGATGACCATTTAAATATCCTCTTTGGTGAAATGTCTATTCAAGTTTTTGCTTATTTTTGATTGGGTTATTTGTCTTATTGTTGTTGTCTAATTTTTGTATATATATTGGTTAACAGATTCTTATTGGATATATGGTTTCTAAAGATATTCTTCGAAACTTTTTGTAGCTTTTTCTTTTAACTTTTTTTTTTTTTTTGTAAAGTGGTTTGATGAACAAAAGTATTTGATTTTTATGAAGTCCCATTTATTTTGTCTTTTGCTGTTTGTGCTTTTGTTATTATACCAGATAATCCTTTGTTAAAAGCTAGGTCCCTGCAATTTCTTCTAACAATTTTATGTTTTTTATTTGCATATTTAGGATCTTAATCCATTTTGAATTTGTTTTTGTGTACAATGTGAGGCATGGATCCTTTTTCATTTTTCTGCTTGTGGAAATCCACTGTTCCCAAATCTGTTTATTGAAGAGATTCTTCTTTCCCTATCCAATGGACTTAACACCCTTGTCAAAAATCAGTTGACCATAGAAGTGACTCTCAATAATATTCCATTAGTTTATATATCTGTTATTATACCAGTGCCAGGCTGTTTTGATTACTATGGCTGTATAATATTTTAAAATGCGAAGTGTGAGTCCTCCTACTTTGTTCTTCTCCTTCAACACTGCTTTAGCTATTTGACGCCTCTTACCAATCCACAGAAAGTTGAGGAATGTTTTTTACATTTATGTAGAGAAGGCTGTCGAAATTTTGATTGGGATTACATTGAATCTATAAATTACTTTGGGTAGAATCGACATCTAAACCATATCAAGACTTCCAATTCATGAACATGGAACATCTTTCCATCTATGTAAGTCTTCTTTAATCTCTTGCAGCAGTGTTTTATAATTTTAACTGTATAAGTATTTCATATCCATGGTTAAATTTATTCCTAGGTATTTTATTCTCTTAGATGCAGTTGTAAATGGAATCATTTCTTTAATTTCCCTTTTCAGATTTCTCATTACTGGTGTATAGAAACCCAACTGATTTTTATTTGTTGACCTTGTACCCTGCAACTTTGTTAAATTCCTCTATTAGCTTTAGAAAATTTCTTGAGAATTCTTTGGGATTTTCTATATGTAGGATATGTCATTGCAAACAGAGATAATTTTACTTCTTCTTTTCAGATTTGAATACCTTTTATTTCTTTTCCTTGTCTTATTGTTATGGCTAGGACTTCTAATACAATATTGAATAGGAGTGGTGAGAGCAGCACCCTTGTCTTGTTCCTGATTTCAGATGGAAAGCTCTCAGTCTTTCTCTATTAAATATCACGTTGGCTGCTGGTTTTTCAAATATGCCCTTAATCACACTGAGGGAACTTCCTGCTATTCCAATTTTGTTGAGGGTTTTCATCTTTTTTTTTTTAATCCTCATTTTTCTCATGGATTATTTTCCCTATTTCTTTTAGATCTTTGTCTGTTTTCCTTAGTTCTTTGATTATGTTTAACGTTGTTATGTTGTATTCTTCCATTCTGTTCATTATTCGGGCTTCCATAGGTGCAATTTCACTTCTTCAGTCACGTTCGTTTGGATGGGCCATCATTTCTGTTATTTTTTTTTTTTTGTCTTGTGATTGTTTGTTGAGGTATTGGAATTTTCAAGGGTGTTAACTTTCTCTGTTCTCCCCAGTATTTGGTGTTTTTGTTCACATTACTTTCTGCAAGAAACTTTCAGGTGGGAAGATCCTTTGGTCTTTGCTTACCACTTCCTCTCCCTCTCTATGATAGCTCCTTTTCCCTCTCTGATTTCATTAAGATATGAAAGTTCTAGATACCGATTTTCAACTTTCAGTATCTCCTAAACACATGCAGTGACCAATCTGTCCACCAGAGGGCACAGCCACTAAGATAAGATATTGCACGACTCAATCTGTCCAACAGGGGGCACAGTTCTCTCTCTGGTTATTACTCCCTCCTCTGCACTGTTTCTGCAACCTTGTTTTTAGTCAGAAAGTACACACCCAGTGAGCCTTCTGTGGGGTTTGGTGTTAACCTCTGGTTTTGCCTAAGACTTCCTTCCTTGCTCTGTGGAGACCACTTATATCTGAGCTGACATTCAGGGGAAGCACAGGCTGACTATCTTCCCATTCAAGAGAAGCAGGGGCTGGCACTCACCAGACAGATCTCTGCTAGATCTGTCTGGTTGGTTTCAGAGCCCCTGTGTCCCTGTGGTGGTTGGGGGAGCATCTCCACTTAAGTGACCCACCTCCTAGCTCCACTGCAGGTGACCTGTAGGCATTTGTATCAGTCCAGCAGCCGACAGTTACTGGATAAGAAAGAGGCTGGCATGCTCCAAATGGACCCCCACTGCAGTGCGATGGATCGCTTTTATATGGCGTTTCTCTCCATGGTCGTATCATAGTCCCATCACTTGGGTGGGACTATGTAAATAAGGCAATTGTGGTCAACCAAGGAGATTGGATAGCTTGCTACTAATGCAAATAAAGTTCATGGCACCCATGTGTTGGTGGACAATGCAAATACAGTATATGGAACCCTAACAAGGGTATTGGTCAGTTTTGCCATTTCACTAGGCTTAAAATGAGACATCCTAGAGGCAGGAAGAGAGGATCTCACCACCACCAAGAAAGAAGAGCCAGGAGTGGAGTGTGTCCTTTGACTCAGGATCCCTGTACTGAGAAGCTCCTGGAAGCAGGAAACTGAGAGAGCTGTAACAGTGAAGACAGCAAGAAATAGTGGCAGGAGAGATCAAGCAAGAGATGGCGCAGTGGGCTTTCCAGCCCACAGAGTAAGAAAGCTGAGTGCCTGCGGGCAGGAGACTTGCTGGAGGAGTAGGATGCCTCTGGGCACTTGGTTTGTTAGGTTTGCTGACCCATGGAGCTAGAGATGAGGGCCTTCAGGCTGAGGCTTATTGGCAGAGTGGGGTACCTCGGGGCACTTATCAGTAGAGCAAGAAGAGTTTTGTAACACTTGTAGTAGCAGGGCAGAGGCTGAGGGGCCAGGGAGAGAGACCTGCTTGTGGGTACAGCTGAGAAGAGACTGCCCTGATCAAAGAACTGTATGCTGTGCATTCCTGAGCCTGAACTGTAACCTCATACTTTCCTAATAAACCCATAATTGTGAGTATGGTCTGTGAGTTCTGTGTGACCATTGTAACAAATTATCGAACCCAGCAGAGAAGTAGAGAGTGCCATGGGAGGGAGGGATAGTGTCAGAATTGGTAAAGATGGTGGAGAGAGGAGGTATGTCTGACCCTTGTCTCATAGCAATCAGCCTTGGGCTGTTGATCTTGATTTTCCTTCCCCCTTGTGAACATAGACGAGGAGGTAAGATACCTTTGCCATGTCATTTTTATACCCAAGAAGCTCTGCCTTGTTGCTGTCAGAGCTCCACTAGTAGTATGTTGGCAGTGTATGCAGACTGCAATCAAAGATCCTGCTTCCTATCACATAGCAGCCTCCATCAGCAATCCTCAGCACTGACCAGAATGGGGGCAGACAGTCCCAAACTGATCCCAGGAAGATCTGTCCTGTTGATTTAGGAAGCTTAAGCTATGGAGTGTACAGACAGGCAGACAGAGTGCATGCTATGAGAACTGGCTCCACTGCAGGTGGCCTTCGTAGCAATTCCCAGAATCCTGGCAGCTGACAGTTACGGGGTGGGGGAGGGACTGTCACACTCTGACCAGACCCCAAGGGAGGTCTGCTTTGTTGCTATAGGAGCCCCACTGGTACTATGTTGGTTGTAAGCGTGGGCTCCACTCAAGGCACCAGCTTCTTAGCACACAGCAGCCTCAGTCAGCAGTCCTCAGAACTGACTGGAAGAGAAGGCAGACAGACCTGCACTGACACTCAGAGTGATCTTCCCTGTTGATTTCACAGGCCTGAGCTATGGGGTATGCAGACAATCAGAGTGCTGACTGAAAACAAGCTCCACTACAAGAAGCCTTCTGTAGCAATTTGTAGCAGCCTGGCAACCATCAGTTACCAGGTGGGGGTGGTACTAGCACACTCCAAATGGACCCCACGGAGTGCTGCCTTGTTGATTTTAGAGAAGAAGCTTGAGGTCCTGTCTTTTTGCACAGGCAGGAGGTGTGGTGGTTAGGGAAGCAGGCTGTCTTACTGGGGTTGCTTCTGCAGTTCCAGCAGCCAGTGACCCTGGTGGCTGGGGAGAGGGGCTGGGACAGTGGGAGAAGTGCTCTTCCTACTGTGTGCAACTTGTCGTTGACTCGTTGATTCTTGCCCACCTGCAGTTCCCCATTGCCGTCCTCTGCTCGCCAATTCAAAGTCCCTCAAAGTCCCATCTTCTTGGTGTTTTTCTTGGTGTATTTGTGAAGGATGATTGAAACAATGATTTGTTTATGCTGCCATATTCTCAGAATCCTTGGGATGTTTTAAGTATTTGAGGGAGGCATAGCAAAGTCTGTTGGATACAATGCAAACTACAACTATTAAGTTGTTTGGACTTAAATAGTTGGTAAAATAAATGTTAGATTTTTATTTTGATGTAGGAGGTTCTGTAAAATAATTACAAAGACACTAAGAACACCTTGAACCAAGGAAGCTTGAGAACTTCTATTCTTCATTCTTACTTTCTTAAAATCTATTATGCATGTCACTATTTTTTTCCATAACATAAACTAACCTGCTTTTTATCCATCTATTGAAATTTTACTTTTAATTATTATGTTTTTCATTTATAGAAGTTCTGTTTGATTCTTGGAAGAGTATTACTGGTAAATTTTTATGTTACCTTATTCCTTAATCACATTATTTAGCCACTTTTATTTCTTTTAATGTAATTATTCATACTAGTGCAGTGGTTAATTGTTCAGCTACTAAGCAACAGGTTGGCAGTTCAAATCCACCAGCTGCTCCTTCAAAACCCTATGGGGCACTTCTACTGTTTCCTATAGGGTCACTATAGGGTTTGGTTTTGGTTTATTTTATATTCTGTATTTGAAAACTGCACCATTTGCAGTTTTTGCAATTTTTGTTTCTATCCTTTGCTATAAATACTGACTTTTGTTCATGGTGATTTATTTCCTCACGTATTTGGTGAACTATATTTCTTAAAAATTTGTGGAAATGTTAGTGCTCACTGGGCTAAAAGGGCATTCTTTCGGAGAGAATTTGCTTTTACTTTTACTGGGTGTTTGTAATCCTATTAACCTGGGTCCAATTTAAGATTTCATCTTGTAATCTATAGGAGTCACACAGGAATTGTGACTTAGATTAAAATCCGAGTGAGGGCAGTCTGCTGGTTAGGGATTCTCAGAGAAGGCTCTCCTCTTCCTTTGAGGGACATCTCCCATACACACAAGTATTCCCACCCTCTCCATGCACAGGGCAGATTTTTCCCCACTTGCCCCTTGAGGGTTTTGCCTCTAGGGTTCATGGTTTCAGGAGGGAATTTGTCATCCCACACCCTAGTTTTATCTATGGCCCACATACTGTCCTGTAAAATCCAAGTTTTATGAAATGAAGGATCAGAAGATTTCCTGCAGCAAAACTGACTTCAGTATATCTTATCATTTTGATAAATATCTTTTTATTGCTTTGTGCTTATTGAATTTTCTCTTGCTTTCTTGCCAGATCGCTATGCACTTAAAATATTTGTTTTAATATATTTTTCTGGTATTTTTAAATACTCTATACTGGGAGTGCTCCTCTGTACATCTAGTCTGCCGTATTTTCAAAAAATAAATTATCCTTAAAATTAGGTGGAAATACACTATTCATTTTTCCCATGTAAGCTCCCTACATCCTCACCTACATGTCTTTCCTAATTCTGTTCCCTCTATTTAAAATGTATTTATCTTTGACACATTTCTAAATTGTACGTGTCCTCAAATTCTAGGGAAATGTTGCCTCTTCCACGAAGCCTCCTTGGATCTCTCCTGCAGCTTCTGAATGTAAATATTTTATCTGCATCTTCCCTTTTGGGATTAATTCTGTTCTGCCTTATATTACCTAAGTATAGCACATCCTGCTCATTTGTGGTTATAAATATTAGAGCATTGACTATATATAAGGAGCATCAAAAGTTCATCATTTAATTTTGCTGAAGCCCCAATTTGAATCAAAGACTCCAGTGTTGGTGTTCAGAAGTGAGTCTTGTACCATCCACCTCAAATCAGACTGTGTTTATTCCATGCACATGCTGATGAATGGTGCAATGTTGGTTCTTCCAGGAAAAAAATTCCCTAATAAGAGAGTTGACTTCTGCTGCTGGTGATGAACATGAAGAGAAATTTAATAGCTCTGATCAAGTGATGGTCTGGACCGGAAAATATTTTTTAATATAAATTTAAGAGCAGAGATTCAAATTCTGCAGTAGCTCAGAAATATCATGTGAATGATTCCACCATACATTCAGCATGGAAACTGAGCAAAGTAATTCATGGAACTATTTTAGCAAGTGCTCTGGGTAGTGCAAAAATTGCTCAAGTGAGAGACAGCATGGTATAGAGTTTATGTTAATGGAAAAATTTATTTTAATAGCTTTATAAATTGCTTCAGCCCTATATTTATAGAATCATTAAGGGTCCAAAGGGGTCACTTAAAATTTTCAGCATTTTATGGAGGAAATTATATGCCATAGTAAGATTCATGAATATGGGGCTTCATGAAGGTCTCAGGGTATATCTTCTGAGAGTATCAAGATTTTTCTGAATGTTTATTATCTCCTGGAAGGCAAAATTTATGTCTTATTTAACTTTTCTCTCTAACAGTGAGATTTAACTTGACCTAACAGTGCTTTTCCCCTATTAGGCACTCATTAATATTTGTTGAAAGAAGGAAGGATGAAAGGAAGAAGGGAAGGAAGGGAGGAAGGAAAGAAAAAAGAAATAAGGAAGGAAGGAAGTTGTTTTCATCTTTATGTTCTTTTTCCATATTCTGGCATTTCTCCTGCAATGAGTTTGTTTAAGTAATGACAGAGGAGATAAGTGAGGACTATAGAGTCTTTCTTCAGTTTCTGTTTGTGGAATTATAACGAATAAATAATATTCTCATTCTTTATTTTCTAGGGATCAAAAAAGTGGATTCTAATTTCCAGTGAGTAATTCTACTGACAACTGTTTGCAGTTTAAATAAAAGGAAAGACATTTTATGTGGACAACACAAGCAGTGAATAATTAAAGTAACTGATTTCCATAAATAATGAAGATGGGAAATGATCTCTGACTTCATTTTCAAAGCTCAGTTTCCAAGCCATCCCCTGTGAAGAAGATGAACCACTTCCACTCTGTTCCCACCTCTCCATCTGGGAGGAGGAGAGCGCATTATAAATATTGCACAGTTTTGTTTCATCGAGGTGTAAGAGGGAGCTAATTTCAGCTTCTCGCATTGACAAACCAAGTACTGAGCCTGTATAAAACAAAAACCCAAACGCGTTGCCGTCGAGTCGCCTCCGACTCATAGCGACCCTGTAGTACAGAGTAGAACTGCCCCATAGAGTTTCCAAGGAGCGCCTGGTGGATTTGAACTGCCGACCTTTTGGTTAGCAGCCATCAGGGTTTGAGCCTGTATAGTTCTTTTAAAAATATTTAAAAATATTCTAATTAAGAGCTATAAATAACATTTTCCAAAATACACCTACACACTTTCTCACACACTTGTGGAACCACATATATACAAACATATACACAAAGTATGGTAACAAAATATCTAATTGAGAACTGAGTAGTAGATGAATTTTAGAACCAGCAATAAACTGTTCATTAAAAAAATACTAACGTATCTACTGCAACAAAAACAACAAAATGGTCCGTTCTTTATATTGCCACTTTTTTTCAAGAGGAAAAAAAAAGGAAATAAATTTTAAAACCTTGAGAGAAGTTAATGAGATTAAATGAATTCTAAAAGACTGCAAGTTTTTACACCTTCATATAGTTTATTTCTAACTTGGCAAAATGGAAGATGGACTATGGTGAGGCAGTGAGCAGGAAATTGTGTTTTTTGCCCTTGTCCCACTACCTCCAAGGCCTTTATTTTTATAGGATTCCCCTACTCTGAAAGAACTCTAGACACGCATTATAGTTAAAGTCAAAATTCCCATATGGAATGAGTTAACAGATTCTCTATTCACCTTTCCCTTGAAGATTAGTTATCTCAGGATCTGGAGAGTTCTGGTTTATCATGCTCACAAACATGACCTCAAAATCCATCATCCCATATTAAGAGTCCCCACACTCACGAAAAAGTTCCAGTACATAATATGCCTGGTAGCAAGGAATATTTGTGGAAATGAAAGAACCTTTGATTAGAGAAATACAGTTTATGACCCAGTTCCACAATTTACTAGCTGTGTGACCTTGAACAAGTTACTAAAACTATTGAAGTTTCTTCAGCTGTAAAGTAAAGATAATAATAGAACCTAACTCATAGTTTTTGGTACTTTTGAGGAGTAAAATTAATGCACTATGTGAAAAGCCTTGCATGACTAAATGGCTCTAAACACTTTCAGTTATTACGCAGCAATGTGTTGGAGTGCTTTTCTGTTTTGGTTCATTTATACATGCTCAAGAATTCTCACTTTCCATGCGGGAGAGCCAGGTTTGATTCCTAGCCAATGCACCTCATAGGCAGCCACCACCTGTCTGTCAGTAGAGGCTTGGGTGTTGCTATGATGCTGAACAGGTTTCAGCAGAGCTTCCAGACTACAGTGAACTAGGAAGAAAGGCCTGGCGACCTACTTCTGAAAATTAGCCAATGAAAGCCCTATAGATCACAATGGCCTGATTCACAACTGATCATGGGGATGGTGCAAGACTGGGCAGCATTTTGTTCCATTGGGCATGGGGTCGCTATGAGTTAGGTGCCAACTCCACAGCAGCTAACAATGACAATACATATTCACGGCTGCATTTCTTTTTATCTAAGTCCAATAATTGTTCATATTTTAGCACACCTACCTAATTTGTATGATATCATATTTCTCTCACAGTAAATAAACATTTATTGTGAACCGGTACTGTTGCTTTATGACGGGGGCCCATATCAGAGTGTGCAGTGTATCAGTCAAGTCCAGCACTGTCATCAGACAGATGCATAGAGGATGGAGCCTGTTCTAGCTGCCATGCTCAATAATGCCCTCAGAGACTACACCCAGATGCAGATCCTTCCCCATATCTATATAGAGTCAGTCCCAGTCAGTGTATACTTCGAAGAATCCTTTCCTTCACCAATCTTCTAGACATCCCTTTTTCACCTTTCTGGGAAACAGAGGTGTTGGGGTCCACAATGTAAATGATTCAGGACCATGTGCACTTGGGAAATTGTGGGCCTATCTAATAAGGAAATTCCATGAGAGGCAATTAGTGCCTGGTATATATCTGCTTCAGGGGCCCATCACACCTCAATTAGTGGTTTCTCACTTCCACTTTCTTAAAGAGCCACGATAACCAGGACAGATCACTTAACACTTATTATATATACCACACACCTCAATACAGCTGCAACGTTGCTCACCTATGCTCTCTTACTTGAGATGCCTTTCCACACCCAACCCCCAACACCCACATAAATTATTTGACTGCAAACTTCTACTTATTCCTGAAGAACCAACTCAAAAGTCACCTTATCTGTGAAATAGTCTCCCACACCTCCCACAATGGAAGATTTAGTCATGTGATCATCTTTTTACATTATGAAGCAATTTCAAAGTGTACACCAACTGGGACTGGCTATACTGCTACCCAGGAGCATGTCAATCACATGGTAGGTGCTAGTGAATGTCAGTGAATGGAAGAATGAGAAATCATCTATCCCTAATTAGTTAGAACACCTAACCCACATTTTTAAGAGGAGGACCATCTCAAATAGACTAAAATAAGACTTGATCAAAAAGGTAAGCTTGAGTCACATGGGTTTACCCTTGCATCCATCTGAAGTCCCATGAAGTAACAAGAAAGACGTGTGGGGGAGAAAGAGAAAACTCATAAGAGTACTGAAAACAAGATTTGCATAGTGGACCAGAAACTGTAAGGATTCTCTAAACAGTAGAAGATAGGGTCAGATTCTGACTCATGGCATCGCCATATATGCCAGAGTAGAATAGTGCTCCACAGGGTTTTTAATGGCTGATTTTTTGAAAGTAGATCACCAGGTCCTTCTTCCAGAGTGCCTCTGGTGGACTTGAACTTCTAATCTTTCAGTTAGCAGCCAAACACATTAACCATTTGCACCACCTTGGGACTCTGAGTCAGATTTATGAAAAATGAAATCAAGTAAAATAAAAGTCCAAAATATAAGCAAGAGGATGGCTGTTGCACAATGAGAAATCTGGGGAGTTACAAACCCATCATTTATAGACAAAAATGAGCACTTGAATGATTAAATTGACATGCGTGCTTGGAATCACCAAGGCTATCAAGTTCTCCACCACCACTCACCCTTCCACTTGACTAAGTCCGCAGGGTCCAGTGGTATTTGTAGCTCCATGGCAGCAGTTTCAGTGGACACTGGGCCAAAGAGACACTAAGAGGCATCCTGGGTCCTCCCAGGATGGGGGATCCTTACACCTGACATAACATACCCAACAGCACAACATGAGTTTTCTCTTACAGATGCATGAACTAGAACACAGGCAAAAAACAAAACAAAATAAAAACATAACACTAGGCAGAAGATGAGGAAAAATTGCAAATAAATAAACACACAAAACCAAGATCCACTAGCTATCTGAAGGAAATTAACAAACATTATTAAAAATAAGGTTTTTTTAAATTGTGCTTTTAGCGAAAGTTTACAATTCAAGTTAGTTTCTCATAAAAATTTACACACACATTGTTATGTGACCCTATACTACTCTCCCTATAAGGTGACAGCACACTCCTCCTTTCCACTCTAGATTTCCCTTGTGCATTTAGCCAGCTCCTGACCCTCTTTGCCTTGACATCTTGCCTCCGGACAGGAGCTGCCCATTTAGTCTGATGTTATCTACTTGAGCTAAGAAGCACATTCTTCACGAGTATCGTTTTATGTCCCATAGTCCAGTCTAATCTTTGTCTGAAGAGTTGGCCTCAGGAATGGTTTTAGTTTTGGGCTAACACAGAGTCCAGGAGCCATGTCTTCCAGGGTCCCTCCAGTCTCAGTCAAACCTTTAAGTCTGTTGTTTTTACTAGAATTTGAGTTCTGCACCCGACTTTTCTCCTGCTTCATCAGGGACTTTCTGTTGTGTTCCCTGTTAGGGCAGTCATTGGTGGTAGCTGGGCATCATCTAGTTTTTCTGGTCTCAGGATGATGGAGTCTCAGCTTTATGTGGCCCTTTCTGTCTCTTGGGCTAATATTTTCATTGTGTCTTTGGTGTTCTTCATTCTCTTTTACTCCAGGTGGGTTGGGACCAATTGATGCATCTTAAATGGCTGCTTGCTAGCTTTTAAGACCCCAGATGCTGTTCACCAAAGTGGGATGCAGAACCTTTTCTTAATAAACTTTGTTATGCCAATTGACCTAGATGTGCCCTAAAACCATCGTGCCCAGAGCCCTGCCCCTGCTAATCTGTCCCTTAAAGTGTTTCGTTGTATTCAGGAAACTTCTTAGCTTTCAGTTTAGTCCAGTTGTGCTGACTTCTCCTGTAGTGTGTGTTGTCCTTCCTTGCACCTAAGATAATTCTTATCTACTATCTAGTTAGTGACTACCCCCTCTCTCCCTCCCCACCCTCATAAACATCAAAGAATGTTTTTTTTCTGTGTTTAAACCATTTCTTGAGTTCTTATAATAGTGGTCTTATGCAGTATTTGTCCTTTTGCGACTGACTAATTTCACTCAGCATAACACCTTCCAGATTCCTCCATGTTATAAGATGTCACAGATTCATCACTGTTCTTTATCGTTGCGTAGTATTCCATTGCGTGAATATACCATAATTTGTTTATCCATTCGTCCATTGATGGACACCTAGGTTGCTTCCATCTTTTTGCTATTGTGAACAGTGCTGCAATGAACATGGGTGTGCATATATCTATTCATGTGATGGCTCTTATTTCTCTAGGATATATTCCAAGGAGTGGGATTGCTGGATCCTATGGTACGTCTCTTTCTAGCTTTTTAAGGAAGTGCCAAATCGATTTCCAAAGTGGTTATCCATTTTACATTCCCACCAACAGTGTATGAGTATTTCAGTCTCTCCACAACCTCTCCAACATTTATTATTTTGTGTTTTTTGGATTAATGCTAGCCTTGTTCGGGTGAGATGGTATCTCATTGTAGTTTTGATTTTCATTTCTCTAATGGTTAATGATCATGAGTACTTCGTCATGTGTCTGTCACCTGCCTGAATGTCTTCTTTGGCGAAGTGCCTGTTCATATCCTTTGCCCATTTTTTAATTGGGTTATTTGTCTTTTTTGTTGTTGAGGTTTTGCAGTATCTTATAGATTTTAGAGATTAGACACTGATCAGATTTGTCGTAGCCAAAATTTTTTTCCTAGTCTGTAGGTTGTCTTTTTACTCTTTTGGTGAAGTCTTTTGACGAGCATAAGTATTTGATTTTTAGGAGGTCACAGTTATCTACTTTCTCTTCTGGTGTTTGTGCATTGTTAGTAATGTTTTGTATTCTGTTTATGCCATGTATTAGGGCTCCAAGTGTTGTCCTTATTTTTTCTTCCATGATCTTTATCATTTTCGATTTTATATTGAGGTCTTTGATCCATTTTGAGTTAGTTTTTACGCATGGTGTGAGGTATAGGTTTTGTTTCTTTTTTTTTGCAGATGGATATCCAGTTATGCCAGCACCATTTGTTAAAGAGACGGTCTGTTACCCAATTAACGGACTTTGGGCCTTTGTCAAATATCAGCTGCTCATAGGTGGATGAATTTACGTCTGGATTCTCAATTCTGTCCTGTTGGTCTATGTATCTGTTGTTGTACCAGTACAGGCTGTTTTGACTACCGTGGTGGTATAATAGGTTCTAAAATCAGGTAGTGTGAGGCCTCCCACTTTGTTCTTCTTCTTGAGTAATACTTTACTTATCCGGGGCCTCTTCCCTTTCTATATTAAGTTGGTGATTTGTTTCTCCATCTCGTTAAAAAAATGCCATTGGAATTTGGATCAGGATTGCATTATATCTGTAGATCACTTTGGGTAGAATTGACATTTTCACAATGTAAAGTCTTCCTATTCATGAGCAAGGTATGTTTTTCCACTTACACAGGTCTCTTTTGTTTTTTTGCAGTAGTGTCTTGTAGTTTTCATTGTATAGGTTTTTTTCAAAAATAAGTTAATAAGGAGAAAAGATGAAGACTTTAAACTACATTAATATCTTTAGAGTTATTTTAGAAAATCCAAAATCTATAAGCAGACATAATTACATGTTGGGATAAAAAATATAATCTTCAAAGTAAGATAAATACTAAAACAATCCCCTAGTGGACATAGTTGAAGAGTGACTTAGTGAGGTAGAAGACAGAGCTAAGGGTTTTTCTAGAAAACACAACAAATATGAAAAAAAAAGAAACAGAAATTAAGAATGAAAATTTGAGATATGGAGAAGAGGTCTGGAAAAGGAAAGAAGATAAAGCAAGATCAAAAAATTTACTTCAAGCTGAAGAAAGACATAGTTCTTCAGATTGAAAGAATCTACTTGGTGCCAAGATGGATGAATTTTAAAAGGTCAACAACTTTAAACATTACGATGAAATGTCAGAACATCATACATAAAGAGAAATCTTGAAAAGTTCCAAGAGAAATAACTGATTACTACAAAAAGATTACTACAAAGATACGGGGATTAAATTTACATCTTATATCACAACAGCAACACTGGTTGCTAGAAGAAAATAAATCAATATTTCTTTTTTGAACCCAGAGTTCACACCCTGTCAAACTTACATTCAAGTATGATGAAAAACTGAAGACATTTAGGATCTGCAAAGACTTGGGAATGTTGCCATACACAGATACTTCTGAAAAAAAAAAATTATGCAAGGATAATCCAATAAGAAAAGAAATAAAATACAAAAAGGAATAGTGAGCAAAGAAATCTGTAAAAATTATATTTAAGTTTAAATAATTGTTGATGCTTGATTTTTAAAACTCGACATGGAACTAAAACTCGACATGTCCCCAACAGTGGAGTCTGGAAAAACTGAATAAATAAGTTAACAGTAGAAATTTTTTCATGATGTTCTTAAATGTTTCTATTATTTTTCCTAAAATAATAAAAGAACTAACCGCTAAAAAAAAAAAAAAAAAAAAAAAAACCAGAACTATAGGAATTTATAAAAAAAAAAAAAAAGCCAAAATTTTCAAAGAATAGGAAAATCCTATGAGGCCAGCCTAACTCTGATACCAAAACCAAACAAAAACTACAAAGAAGAAGCCAAAGGAGGAATTGCACTTTTCTAAAACTCATATATAAAATATTAGGAAATAAGATCCAGTTATGCATTAAAAGAATAACATATCATGACAAGCTAAGATTAAAAAGGGAATACCAAAATGTTTAACACTGGGAAAATTATTAATATAATTAGGTATAGTAAAAATAGATTAAAAGAGAAAACCAATATAATCATCTCAATAAAGGGTAAAAAGCATTTGATAAAAGTTAACAGTCATGCCCGACAAAGAAACTTTTTGGCAAACCAGAAATAGTTGGAAACGTCAATATTATAGAGGCGTTTTACAGAAACCTGCAGCAAATTACATATAAGATGACTGATTAACAGCATACCTATTAGAGTTAGGGCAAGGGAAAAAAAATGAACCTATTCAACACTACACTGCAGGGTCCAGCCAGTGAAAAAGTTAGTCAACACATAAGTAGTATAGATTACAAAAGTATCAATGAAACTCACAATTTTCTAGAAGAATCCAAGGATTCTAAAGATAAGCTGTTAGAATCAGATAAACTATTAGAAAAAGAAAGTCCAATAAACTGACAGAAAAATCATTAGCATAAAAAAGCAATAATTATATGTTAGCATTTATAAACTAGAAGAAAAAATGAAAAAATAAATGTTGAATACACATGCAATAAAAAGCATAAAACGCATTTGGGGAAAAAAAATGCCCAAGCAAAACACGAAATGTTTTGAAAACTCAAAAAAATTAGGAGGCACTTGGTCTATCAGTTTAGTGTCTACCATATTAAAACTAACAAACAAACAAAAACTATTATATAAAAACAATTGGAGTACTGATACAAAAAAAAGTTAAATAGAGCAGAATTTGAGAAGTAAGAAACAGGTCCATGGGCAGATGGGCACTTACTTTATAAGATGTAAATGTACCATTTAAGTAAGTGCAGAAAGGGTGCACTTGTCAAGGAAATGTTTCTAATAAACAAATAAATCTAGACCCTCTATCTCCCACCATATGCAAACAAATTTCAGAATTTTGAAAGGATTAAACAGCTAAATGTAAATATATATATATATATATATATAGACACAATTTAAAAAATTTAATTTTGGTTGGGGAAGATTTTCCTGAGTAGATAGTAAAAGCATAAATCATAGTGGAAAAGGCAGACATATTTTAAATATTTCTAACTTTAAAAACCAGTATATGCAACATTAAAGGACACATGAATATCTGGAGAAAATATTTTCAATATGTAAATCAGACAGAAGCTTAATATCTAATATCATACACGTGGGTATGTGTATAAAGTACTTCCAAATTATTGAGAAACAGTTAAAGAAAAAAACAAACAGAACACAACTTATGTAGAAAAGTAATTCAAATATGATTTACAAATGCCCAATGAATATACAAAAATGTATGCAGTCCCACCAGAATCAATAAAATGCTAATTATAATAATAATGCCTAACATTTGTTGCTGGCCAGTTACTATTTTAGGGTTTTACCTGTGCTAATTATTTAAGTCTTACAACGAAACGTGTGGTAGTACTTAGCCCGTTTCAAAGACAGGAAGGAAAGCACAGGAAGGGACGATAACTTGTCCACAACTAGACAGCTACTTGTGGTGTAGCTTGGATCTGAACCAAGCCAGTCTGACTCCCAAACCACTTCACCACTCTGCCACGTGTTTTCATTCAAGTTGGCATGATATTAAAAAAAAAAAAAAAGATAATATTCCACGACTCTAAAAGTGAGGGGACACTTTTATTCGCAAACATTCTTGCTGGAGGTGTAAACTGATGAAGTTATTTTAAAGAGAAATATGGCAGACTCTTCAAAAACTTTTTAAAGAATCCATACCCTTTGACCCAGCCATTCCACTCCCAGCAAAATACCACTAAGAAATAGTTGGCATGGGCAAAAGATGTTATAAAAGAATGTTTATGGCATCATTATTTGCAAGATTGGAAACTCAGAAATCAACATACATGTTAGTAAATAGGTTTCTTGTGACATAATTTGGAGGAATAGCCATAAAATAAAATAGTATTCACCCATTAATAAAAATGAAGTAGACCTGTGTAAACGGATATTGGAACAACTGCAAAACTTACTGATCTACTGGTTCCTGAAAAACAAACAAAAAATTGCAGAAACAAACATATTTAAACCCACTTCTATTTTAAAAGGAAAGAGAGATGGAGAGAAAGATGAATAAGAAAAAGAAAGAAGAGGAGAAGGAGGGAGAAGAAGACAGGAAGGGTAGAGGGAGGATGAAGGGAAGAAAGAAGACAAGAAAAATGGAGGAGGGAAGGAAAAAAGGAAGAGAGGCAAGGAGACGAGTCTGTGTGTGTGATGGCTTAGAAAAGAGAATAGAAAGATGCACACCAGGCTGTCACCACTATTATCACTACTGGGGGGAGGGAGTGCAGGGAAAGGAAAAAGAAACTTTCTCATTATACTTAACATCAATAGTTATTTCTTGAATCTTTTACAATGAGAAGATATTCATGTAATATTTGCAAAATGAAAATAACAGCAATACAATGGAAAATAAATAATAAATTGATGGAATTGAAACTAAATCCACAGAAAACACAGTCTACAAAATAAAAACTTTGGACAGCATATTGTTATCACACCAATTCAAATTATAATGGGGATATATACCATCTGGGATAGGAATGAAATAATCACTCTAGAGGCCCAGGGTATTATAAGAGCACAAATCGATCTTTTACATAAAAGCTTCAAGACACCGTCCTATTTTAGGAAAGAGTTGGGTTCTATGCCGGGCGTGCTTATATCATGTCAAATAATTTTGCTAAGATCTGTTGGCAGTTCAGCTTGGAGTTTTCAGATTCCCTCTCATTTTACCAATATTAAGCTGTGTCCTTAACACAAGGCTGATAATGAACTAATTCCACAGACAGATGAGAGGCAGCTGTGGCAGAAATAACTTTAGGTTCCTATTCTCTTTTCCTTGTTGAAGAATGCAGGGCATTGCTCATGACCCTTCAGACTCACAACACTCCATCCCGGGGGAAAATAATAGGCCCCACTGTATATTAGTAACCAGGTTACATTCGGCCTTCCATTGCCACGGTTAACACCCATCATTTCCTCCAGGCAACAATATTTTGGTTCAGGATCACTCAGCTCTGAAGTGGATTGAGCATGTATGCAGCACTTCTTTTGTCAGAAGCAAGAGTTCAAGGTTACGGGCCTCATTCCCTGTGCTGAGCTGCCTGTCAGAGAGCAGCCACCCCATATTTAGAAAGGGGCCTTGGTGTCGTATTAACATGTTGTTGTGCAATATGCCTGTGACTCACAAGAGCAGAAGGATTACAGCACTTCGTTGCCAGTTTGCAGTGGGGACCGCTGGGAGCAAGGGAGACCCCAAGCCTCTTTGAAATGCTTGCACACATGTCAAGTGAAGACAGTAGAGAGGGTTGAGCAATCAGGCTTCAGTGTTCCTCTGGTAGCTTCAAGCACATACAAGTAGAAGATGACATAGGGGTGAAGAGTCAAGTATTTGGTATGTTTTTAGAGAGGAAGTAATATATTAGTCACTTGAGAACATAGAAAAAAAATTATTTTTCCTGCTTTCAACAGGTCTAAAGCTATCAGACTATAATTTCAAAAAGTTAAACATGATTCTTGTACAAATATCCAGTGAGTACATGTCCCGGATTTAAGTCACTGAGAGAACCAGAGGTATGGTAAACCTCGATTTGAGAGACTGTTTTGGTTTCCTGGTGCTGCTGTAACACAAATACCACAAGTAGGGGGCTTTAAAGAACAGAAATTTATTTCCTCACAGTTCTGGAGGCTGAAAGTCCAAATCAGGTTCTCAGCAGTATAGGTTCCTTCCTTGCAGGCAGTCCCAGGCATGCCTTGGTTCCTTGGCGTGCGGATGATCCCGATACGGCGTCTATCCTCCCCGCTCAGGTGTTTCTGTGTCTAGTCTGGTCTTTTTGTAACTCAGAGACAATTAGCTTTCAGATACACCATGCTCTGTTATGGCTTCATTAACATAACAAAAAAACCTCTATTTCCAAACAGGATCACATCCACAGATTCAAGGGCTAGAAATTCAACACCTATTTTAGGGAGATGCAATTCATCCATAACACTGAGTTAGTAGTATGTACCAAAACCAAACCAATGCCATTGAGCTGATTCTGACTCACGGCAACCCCATGTGTAACAGAGTAGAACTGCTCCATATAGAGTTTCCTTGGCTATAATCTTTATGGAAACAGATAGCCAGGCTTTTCTTCTGCAGTGCCATTGGATGGATTTGAACCACCAATCTTTAGGTTAGTAGCCAACTGCAAACAATTTGCTCTACCCAGACACCTTAGTTATATATAGCCTCTGAATAAATGTTGGAATAAATAACCAAAACCCGTTGTCTTTGAGCTGATTCTGACTCATGGTGACCCTATAGGACAGAGTAGAACTGCCCCATAGGGTTTCCAATCTTTATGGAAGCAGACTGCCACATCTTTCTTCTGTGGAGGAGCCGGTGGGTTTAAATCGTTGACCTTTCGGTTAGCAGCTGTGTGCTTTAACCACTGCACCACCAGGGCTACTTCATATGCTGGAATAGGATTGCTAAATTTAATATAAAACTGGTTAATGTCCTACAGTGCTATAAAACTCATAACTTCTAGGGCTATCTTTTATGTGGGATTATATTTTCTTTCTTTGGACAAGAATAATTTTCATTGATATCAGTTTTATAAAAGTTAATATTCAGCCTTACAGTGTGGTGAAGTATCCTAACCAATAGAAAATAGTCAAACATGAAAATCATACCTGTAGAGAATTAGATAATCCTTGGATAGCTGATAGACAGTACTCTATCATAACACTGAAAAAGAACATGCAGACATTCTTTTGCCTATTTCCAGCTTTCGGATTTTTTTTTTCTTACACTGTTCTGTCCATAGTGGTCTGTGGATGGTGAAAAGAGATCATTATCATATCCCATCCACGGAATTACAGAGTAACTTTCCTACTACACAGGTCAAACGATAAAGTCAGTGGCATGTCAGGGTTAAAGGCACAAACTCAGAGCTCAGGCCAACTTCTTTTTAAGTCTGCACTCTGCCACTTTTAGCTAAATATAATCTTAAAACCCAGTTTTCTCATCATTAAATGGAAATAATAATAACACCTATCTCATTGCTGGAGTGAGGAGTGAAGAGATAATCCAAGTAAAGTGCTTTCTAGACTGCCTAGCATTTAGTTTTAAAAAATGTTGTTTGGTTGTTATACCTTGCAACTAAATTCTACCATTACTCATAGTTTAGAGAATGTGGTCAAATTTAACTTAAGTTAGATCCAACCGGGAAGAAAGAGAGAACCTTGCAAAATTGTAAAGTAAATTTCTGGATGTACAATTTCTCTTCTGGTTAAAAAGGTTCTCTTAAAACTGGCATTCCAGGGCACATCTTAAGAGTCAATGTACCTTCAGAAAAGACTGGCTCAATGAATATAATCTTAACCTTCTTTCTACAGGAAGAAAAGTGAGAAATGAAACAGGGAGTTAAATACAAAGTTGATTCTAGATATCAAGATGATTAGAAGGATGGAAAGATGGGCTTGAGCAAGAAAAGTAAGATGGACCTCCCAAGACTATTCAAAAGCCAAATATGACTCTACCTTAGTAATGTGTCTATGGTTTTATAATCTACAAGGGGACCAAAAATATCTGTTCAGCCAGCCTCACAGGGATGGCATAAAAATAAAAGAGAGAAAGGCTACACAAGTATGCTTTGCTCATTCAGTTGATAGGATTCTTCCTTTTTGACTCTGCTTTCTGGGTCAGTGGGAGGCCAGTAAATCCAGGCATCCCATTCTGAGCTACACAATGGTTATGGGATTTAAACATCTCTTTAACAAGAACAATAATTCCTGATTTTAGTTTTTTAAATCAGTTTTCTAGTTGAGATAGCAATGGATACAGTCTATATACTTTCTAGTTTTCATCAGTTAGGGCTTCAATTGTGCCACTCCAAAATATGTGGCGGAATCCTAACCCCTATACCTCTGGATATAATCCTGTCTGGAAATAGGTTTTCTTTGTTTATGTTAATGAAGCCATATCAGTGTAGGGTGTGTCTTAAACCTAATCACTTTTGACTTATAAAAAGAGAAGATTGGTCCACACAAACCACGGCCTTATCTACCCTGAGACTGGAAGAACTAAATGGTACCTGGCTACCACTATCAACATTTTTGATCAGGGCCATGTTAAATGGACCTTTACAGAATGGGAGGAAAATGTGGAACAGAACTCAAATTCTTAAAAAGTTCAGACTTACTGAATTGGTTGAGTCTAGAGGACTCCCCAAGATTACCGCCCTGAGATAAACTTCAAACCTTAAACTGAAATTATCCCTTGAGGTCACCTGTTAGCTAAATAACAGATTGGATCATAAAATAAAGAATATCAGCAGTGACTAATGAGCTTCTTTAAAAAAAAAAAAAAAATCAGCTACTGGAGACCAAATGGTCAAAAATTACTTTAAAACAAAGATGAGAAGGTAAGGGGACAAGGCAACTAGAGTACTGGAAATGGTACAACTAGAATGGAATGAATGAGAATAAGGACACATTATGATTTACAAATGTTGCCTCCCAGACTATGGCTTGTCTTAGTGTTGTCTTTAGAAGCTTAGGTTTTAAATTTTTAAAAAGTCTGATTAATCTTTTTTTTTTTTTTTAGTGGATAATGTTTTTTGTGTTGTAGCTAAGAATTGTTTTCCTAACCCTACATCATGAAGATTTTCTTTTATGGTTTCTTCTAGAAGTTTTATAGATTAACACTTACTTTTAGGTCTACAACCTATTTTTAATTAACTTCTGTGTATACTGTCAGAAAAAGGTCTATATTCATCTTTTTCGTGTAGATACCCAATCATCCCAACACTATCTGTGGGAAAGATTATCCTTTCCGCATTAAATTACCTTGGTACTTTTGTCAAAAATTAATATAATCATAATGTAAGGTGTTTTTTTTTTTTTTCTGGGTTCTCAATTCTGGTCCATTAGCTCTATGTCTAATCTCCCACTAGTACCTTTCTTGAATACGATAGAAATTTCCAGTGTTTTAAACCTCATATCTTATATATCATTATGTAGAGATTCAGGAATATAAAAAAGGAATGTTTCTAACCTGTACTTTGTATACACAATTCACAATACCAAGAAAATCACTATGAATATTATGAGTTTTTTTTAAATTATATTAACACATAAAATATAGTACTACTGACAATTATTAACAAAAACAAAACAAACAAACAAACGGAAAAAAAAAAATGCTTGGAGACTGTGAATTTGATACGTTTCCCAGAATTAAAGCTACAAGTTTGGATAATTAGCAAAGTTTAGCTTATTACAATGTGCAATACATGTTTAGCAGTCACATGTACATGAACTTATAAAGGTATAACAGATATTTTTGGTTATCTATCCATTAAATTATTTCCTCTACCCTATTTGCTAAAAGGACTCTACTTTGTTCAAGTGTTAAGAAGAAATGTGCTTATAGGAGTTGGGCCTCTTTGTAGCTCTAAAAGTTAAATCACTATTAATCTAAGCCAGAAGTCAGCAAACTTTTCCTGCAAAAGGCCAGATAGTAAATATTTTAGACTTTGCTGGCCATAAGATCCCTTTAGTAAAGGATTTGGCCTGTAGGCCTTAGTTTGCCAACCCCTGTTCTAGGCAAAACATGGTAACACCTCTTCCTTTGCCATTAATTGTCTAGCACAGAGCATAGTGAGACTAAAAAGGCTATCTATTGGGGAATCTTGGAAAGATGTGTTCCTCTTTGATTTAAAAAAAAAAAAAAAGACACAACTCTTACACTTTCCTGCCTCTAGATGTTGTCACATGAAAATATGATACTAGGAATTGAGTGGTCATCTTGTGACCATAGGGGAAAGGCAGGAGAATTGTAAGGAAGCTACAAAAAGTCTTCACATCAGTGAGATACTGAATTCACCACACTTGGAGTTTGTTAACTCTGAACTTCTTGAGATGAGAGGCAATAAATCTTTGATTAAGCCACTGAATTCAAGTTTACTATCATGTGTAGTCAAGATCATCCTAACTGCTTTTCCACAGGTATTCTCAGGAAACACCAAGTAGAGACTACAGTGGCTCCGGAAACTGTTGCTCTCCCTCCAGCAATGGAAGACAGACCAGTACAAATCCATTCTCTTTTCAAATTTTCTCACTCTGACACTTATTTACTGAGCAAAAGGACTATAACAAAACTTTTAAATTTAATTCTGGGATGTAATTTGGACACTGGACAGAGAGAGACTTGGAATGTCCCATGGGAATGGCAACAAAAGGGGACTATACAGACAGAAAAGAAGGGAGATAAAATGGGAATGATAAAAAAAGAGATTGCTTCTCTCTCTCTGGTAACTTTGAAGATTAGCCTGGTCAGGTAATAATTCCTCTGTATCCTGTGACTTCCAGAGGTGAAAAGAAAAAGAAACCACAACTTTAAGCAAAGGAGACAGTACAGGCAGAGAAGAGAGGTAGTGGTTAGATTGGAGCTAAAATAGCTGTTCTGGCTGACTAAGTACAGTGAGGTCCCAGGAATGCAGATGGAGAGGCATGCAGATCAAAGGTCTAGTGTTCCAGTACAGGTAATAAAACAAAGCCTTGAATATATAGCATATACCTTTTAAAGTAGATTCTGTTAAAATGAGGTTTATATACTTAATGTGTATGTACAGTATAAACATTAAATATACTGTATACGTATATGCAGTCTATACACTCAAAAAGGAATGTTTTATAAAATTTTCTACCACTTTTAAAAGTATTTCTCATGTATGCCTATTACAGAGGGGAAGAGGATTATAAAACTCAAAAATAATTCATAAAATTTACTTCTGAGAAGAATTCATTATAAAAATATCTACTTTCTGATTTTGGTAATGGAGGAGTAGCCTATGGTAATAATAGATCAATCCTCCCACAGGTAACAGTGTAAGATCTGAACAAATGCACGCAATTAAATTTAAGAAAAAAAGGAGTAAAAAAAAACCTGAAGGCACTGGCAAAGAAACAAAAGTAGGGAAAAAGTTGAGAGGAATTTACATTTGGAAGAAGGAAATGGCATGGCACTGGGAGAATTTTCAGTTTTTAATGGGTTTTTGCCTGAAGGCAGCCCCACTTGGCACCATCTGGAGTTACTAAAACTCAGTAGAATACCTGCAGCCTTACTGGCTTGAAGAACCAGAGAACAGATTTTTGGAGCAACCGCAACAGCTAGAAAGTGAACGTGGGAATCCCAAAGAAGAGATATCCACAGAGGGAGAGCCCTCAATTCTGCTTATAAGCTCTATTTAAATCTCTGGTTGACCCCTGAACTCCTCATGTGCAGAGAAAAATATAAGCAACCTAGATAAGGCTGAAAAAACTGAGCAATGATTGCTATGGTTGCCTGTCATAGGGGAGACAGAGCTTGGGGTTTGAATCTTTCCAAGTTAATTGCCAGCTAAAAGAAAAAAAATCAATGTATTCAGAGGTACATAAGAGAATCCATAGTCTTACGCCTCACAATGTTCAGAGTATGACCCAGAATTATTAGACTACAAAGCAACAGGAAAATGTGACCTATAATCAAGGGAAAAGGTAATCAATGGAGACCAACTCCAAGAAAACTCAAAGGATGGAATAAGTAGACAAGGATTTTTAAAGCAGCTATTATAACTATGCTCAAGAATATAAAGGAAAATAGACTCATAATGAATGAACAAATAGGAAGTCTCAGCAGAGAAATAATAACTTTTAAGATGCATATAGCAGTACTATTTTAATAGTTTATGTATTTGAGAATAATTCCACATCTATTTTCTTCTTAATAAAAATAATATATAAAGTTGATCTTCATAGCTCTGTTATCTTAAAGCTCAAAAAGCTTAAATTATATGATAGTAGATAGCCTGGCAAAGTAGTAAAAGTATTGTGCATTGAGTCAAGAAAACTGAGTCTTAACTACAAAAATCTCTATATGGCACTGAGTGAGACATTTAACCTCAATGGACTTTATTGTGTTCTTCTATAAAATATGAGGTTGGATATAAATGAGCTACAAACATTTTGCTAAAGATCTGGGTGGGATTTGCTTACATTCCCAAAACTATATAAAAGTTAGACCAAGATTTATGCCTTCCACCCACCATAAATATGTGAATGAAAAGAATTAAGGAACTCTTAACCAAACCAAACATATCTTCAGGAATTTCTCTATGGGTTGATGCAGTATACGTCTACCCCTAGATCCCAGTTTACCCAGAAAACGTGATCCTGCGTGAGACCTCTTATGGTGACTTATGAAAAGGGCTTACAGGAGCATTGGACTGGGTGTTCTAGCTGTAAGTAAACACAAACATCACCTCTCCCAACCTAGATTTAACATAATTGCATTTGGAAATCACACATTTCATATTTATGCCATTTGTAACAATATTTAAAGCATAAAGGAAAAAAAGTTTCCTTGAAGCCTATCAAGAGTAAAGTGGGTGGAGACTGAACTGACAATTTAATCAAAATGAGGTTCTGTTCTGAGAGTGTACGTTTTTTAAACCCTTGTATCCTATGTTCTGTAAGCCTACAAATGGGGCTTTGAAACTTTTGATCAGATGCTGGAATGTTAAATTCTGACTGAGGAAAAATATATATATTATTTTTCTTTCCCCTTTTATAGAGAGTAATTTATTTATTTGATTTCCCTAGAAGTTTGTTTCTTTCTCCTGTGACAAACAAGTGCCAAAAATGAAGGCAAACTAAATATAAAGATTGCTTAAAAATGGATGTGTGTTTTAAAACTTCACTGTTGCTAATTTGGCCATGTTGAGCTGACAGCCCTGGCTCCCCTCAGAGAATCTGTGGGCTGGTATGGGTGTACCAGCTTTCCAAATACAGCTCAGCCACAGCTACTTATTTTACTCCAGGGCAGCACTCACCAGCCCTGGATCCTCCAAATATTCTTTTGATGATTCTAACCTCACATGTCATGTACTTTGCCTCAGATAAGAGACCTACACGTCCACGAAGAACCCAGAGATGTATCTTAACAGACAGAGATGAAAGAAAGTTAAAATAAATATGAATGTTTAGGGACAGAGTCTACACATGAACTCAAACACGTGGGTTGCCTAAAGTGATGATATTAATGAGATATGTGGATGTAGATGAAAGGAGATCCAACCACACAGGAATTTGGTGGGAGAAAAAAATAATTTATGTTCACTGTGGTTTATTTTATGTTCACCATATAATCTTAGATTTGGAAGAGACTTTAGAGGCTACCTAATCCAGCAGCATTCCCAAAAGAGGAATCCTGACAGCTGGCAATGTGCCTTTAGATTTTAGGAATTTGCACCTAAATTCACAGAGCCAAATCAAGGCTCACTGGCTTCCAAGGTAAACAATGTTGCAGAGCTTTGAAAATCAAGACTTATTTTTATTTTGAACCTAATCACAGGGTTCTGAAATCTGGTTGTCTAAAATTCATCTTAAACACATGCATTGATACTATGTCTCAGATCCGAATTACTAAAAATCTAATGTTAATCGCTGGGCTCCACCGATAGCACAATATTGTAAGTCACTCTAGTCCTATTCCCGTACTGTTGTTTGTGGGAGATTTAAAAGGCATGCATGGCTGGTTTCTGCCCTTAAGGAGTTCACAATTTTAGGTTTGCAACAGAACAAATATAGTCAAACACAGGCCGTTTTCTCCCAGTCAAAAGTGCTTAGAATATTGGAAAATGGAATCAATATTTATTGAGCATTGACTGTGTGCTGGAAAAGGTTGAAGAGTTTTGAAATTACTCAGCTAGGTGAATAGAAGTCTGGGATAGAATATACTTATATCCTAATCTATAAAAATTGTCTTAAACAAGATGCTAATGAACCATTATTAATTTGACTTCATAGAATATAGTTGTAAAAAAAAAAAAAGTATAGAAAGGAATGGAAGCAAAACATTAGTATCCTGACTATAAGTGTGATAGAAGAGGTTATTTTAGGGAAACTATATTATGACCAGCATCTGTCAGTTTGTCAGACTGTGGGGGCTTGTGTGTTGCCGTGAGGCTTAAAGCATGCCAATGGTGTTCAAATACAACAGGGTCACCCAAGGTGGACAGGTTTTAGCAGAGCTTCCAGAATAAGACAGACTAGGAAGAAGGACCTGGCAGTCTACTAATGAAAAAATTAGCCACTGAAACCTTATGAATAGCAGTGGAACATTGTTTGGTATAGTGCCAGAAGGTGAGCCCCACAATTAGGAAGTTACTAAAAATACGACTAGGGAAAAGCTGCCTCTTCAGAGTAGATTTGACCTTAATGAGGTGGATGGAGTCAAGCTTTCAGGAGCTTTCATTTGCTGATATGGCACGACTCAAAATAGGAAGAAACAGCTGCAAACATCCATTAATAATAGAGATGTGGAATGTACCAAGTATGAATCCAGGAAAATTGGAAATGGTCTAAAGTGAAATGGAATACATAAACATTAATATCCTAGGCATTAGTGAGCTGGAATGGACTGGTATTGGCCATTTTGATTCAGATAATCATATGGTTTATTATGCAGGGAATGACAAAGTGAAGAGGAATGATGTTGCATTAATCGTCAGAAAGAACATTTTAAGATCTATCCTGAAGTACAATGCTGTCAGTGATAGGATAATATCCATATGCCTACAAGTAAGACCAGTTAATACGACAATTATTTAAATGTACTCATCAACCACTAAGGACAGAGATGAAGAAATGGAAGATTTTTACCAACTTCTGTGGTCTGAAATTGATTGAACATGCAATCAGTATGCATTGATAATTACTGGTGATTGGAATGTAAAAGTTGGAAACAAAGAAGAAGGATCAGAAGTTGGAAAGTATGGACTTGATGATAGAAATGATGCCGGAGATTGCATGATAAAATTTTGCAAGACCTTTTCATTACAAATACATTTTTCAACAATGTAAACATTGATCGGAATTCCAGAACACTTAATTGTGCTCATAAGGAACCTGTACATAGATCAAGAAGCAGTCATTTGAACAGAACAAAGAGATACTGAATGGTTTAAAGTGATCAAAGGTGTCTGTCAAGGTTGTATCCTTTCACCATACTTATTCAGTTTGTATGCTAAGCAAACAATCTGAGAAGCTGGACTATATTAAGAACAGGGCATCAGGATTCGAGGAAGACGCACTGACAACCTCCAATATGCCGATGACACAACCTTGCTCACTGAAAGTGAAGAGGACTTGAGGCACCTACTAATAAAGAAGAACGACTACAGCCATCAGTATGGATTACACTTCAATATAAAGAAAACAAAAATGCTCACAACTGGACAAATAAGCAATATCATGATAAACGAAGAAAACACTAAAGTTGTCAGAGGTTTCATTTTACTTGGATCCACAATCAACACCTATGGAAGTAGCACTCAGGAAATCAAAAGACACGTTACGTTGGGCAAATCTGCTGCAAAAGACCTCTAAAGTGTTAAAAAACAAAGATTTCACTTTAAGGACTAAGGTGTACCTGACCCAAGACATGGTGTTTTCAATCTCCTAATAGACATGTGAAAGCTGGACTATGAATAAGGAAGACAGAAAATGAATTGACGCCTTTGAATTATGGTGTTGGCGAAGAATATTGAATATACCATGGCCTGCCAAAAGTATAAACACATCTGTCTTGGAAGAAGTACAGCCAGAATACTCCTTAGAAGCGAGGATGGCGAGACTTTCTCTCACATACTATGGACACGTTATCAGGAGGGATCAGTGCTAGGAGGGCATGCTTGGGAAAGTAGAGGGTCTGCGAAGAAGAGGAAGACCCTTAACAAGATGGATTGACACAGTGGATGCAACAAGGGGCTTAAGCATAACAACGATTGTGAGGATGGCACACGACCAAGCAGTGTTTCATTCTGTTGTACATAGGGTCGCTATGAGTTGGAACCGACTCGACGACACTTAACAACAACAACATATCATGACCTCTTTGGAGAAGTTTAAGAATAGGTCAAACATCCATTTATTTTGACTGGGCTGAGAGAAACATACTTTAATAGCAAAGATAGGTCCCTTATCAAAGTCTCCTTTTTTGATGTTATGAAAAGAGATACAGAGTAGTCCAGAGTTGGATAAAGGAAAGAACAGCCCTTGAGGACTCCATTTTTTTTTCTTATCACTTGCTTAGAGAGAGAAAGTAAACAAGTACGTGAGGTCTACCATTTTTCTCACTTGGATTATTTATTTTTTACCCTAGAGAGTTTACATCAAGTGTTGTGGATGTTGTTGTTGCTGTTAATTGTCATTCAGTTGACTGACTCCTGGTGACCTTATGTACAACAGAACAAAATGTTTCCCAGTTCTGGACCATCTTTATGATTGTTGGTATGCTTGAGTCCATTGTTTCGGCTATTGTGTCAATCCATCTCACTGAGGGTTTCCCGTGACTTCCTTTCCTTAGAGCTTGGTCTTTCCTGATGACACATGTAAAGTCAGCGAGCGAAGTCTCACCATCTTTGGAGCATTCTGGTTGTATTTCTTCTGAGACTAATTTGTTTGTTCTTCTGACATGTTACAGTATACATCCACTCCTGACTTATCAACATGGTTATGTTTCAAAAACAAGATCATTGTGTAAAAATTGGTGTTATGGGAAAATTAGGGTGCAATCCAAATGGATTGGCTCATCAGATCAGATCATAAAATGGAGGAGGACTACATCGTTACACAGCCACCAAACTGCTTAGAATCATGGCCCACTCAAGCTGACATATAACCTTAATCTTCACAGCCAGCGTTACTCTCATCTCACACTTCAGCGTTCGTTATTGTCAGACATATGTCGTTATTGTGCCAAATAGTCAGATAGTAGATTTTTTTACTATTGTCGCAAATGCAAAATGTTGAATAACAAGATAGTTGATAAATGAGGAGAGGGTGTATTCAATATTCTTCACCAACACCGTAGTTTAAATGCATCAATTCTTCTTCTGTCTTCCTTTTTCATTACCCAGTTTTCACATGCCTAAGAGACAATTTAAAAGACCATGGCTTGGGTCAGATGCATCATAGTTATCAAAGTGACATTTTTGGTTTTTAAAACTTTAAAGAGGTCTTTTTCAGCAGATTTGCCCAGTGCAATAAATCATCTGATTTTTTGGCGGCTACCTCCATGGACTTTGGTTATTGATCCAAGTAGGATGAAAACATCGACCAGTTCAATTTTTTCTTCACTATTTCTTATACCACTTACTAGCAATGTATTCCCATATGACTTAACAAGCATAATCCTAAAAATAGTTGCTACAATGCCCAAAGTTCATTTTCTTGCCTCTTTGCTAAATACTCTTTTCCCACAGAGATGAGGAAAATTAACGACTGAATTTTTAATAGATTGGGAATAAAATATTCTTGTCAATGCAGATCTTAAAAGGCATTGTTTCAAACTGCTACCAGACCACCCTGACCATAGGGTCAGTCTTCTTAGACTAGCAAACACAAAGAGAGGGTAATGTAAGTTATTTTATTCTTTATTTAAACTCATCTTACTTTTGGAAGGCCATGCAGTGAAGGTGTTCCCTTCACATCTAGTGAATGTTCTCACTTAGAAAACATAACCCCCACCAAAGATGTTAGGCAGCCAAGTACAAGGAGTAAATTAAGGGGTGTCACAAAACCACATCTTCTCTCTGTGTAGTTATGTAAACTAGTTCTTTAGTTCGCTCCTAGTGCTACTTCCTCTTCTAACTCCCTCAGAAAACCACTGTGCACAGAATTGGTAAAAGATAATAATCAATACCAATGTTTTTTATATGCCAAATACTATTTAAAAATGCCATACAGATACTATCTCTGGAAGAGGGGGAGGTACTTATTGAATGACTATGCTGAGTTCTAGTCCTCTCAGCAAACATGTTAACCCAATCTATATATACATATATATATACGTATATATATATAAATTGGGCTGACATGTTTGCCAAGAGGAGCATATATATACATACATATACAGAAAGAGAGAGAGAGAGAATCTACAAAGTGTCCAACAGAGTACTTAGAATTTAGCATATAGTGTGGTTAGGTAAAGCAGTATTATAGCCGTTGTTCTCTATCCTCCAAGAAAACTAAGAAAAAATAAATAATCAGGTGAATGGTGCTGACTATATATATTTTATCAATTACATGAAAAGATTAAGGGGTACTCAAACATCCAAAGAAGGCTTCAAGAAGGTGGGGGTGGTCAATGGAAGTTGAACTGGGCCACGTTTTCCTCAACATCTCCACATCCAACATGTCTTTAAGTTCTATTGATTATTCTTCCCCCTGGTCTCTTAGCCATCTTTTTTTTTCTGTTTCAAATTTCAACATCATAATAGAGGGGCCTGCTTTTGCTTCCTACCAGATCATCTGCTATAAGGAACTTCTAACTTTAATTCATCTTGCACATAAACAGTTTCTTTTCCTACATTAACTTAGTCATGCCCCTCATCTTCTTAAAAATCTGAAACTGCTCTCTATTGTTCATAGAGTAAAGTAAAACCTTCATATTCAAAACATTCAAGGACATACACTAAAAGACTCAACTTTCCCATTTTTTTAATCATTGTATAAAATCAGTTCATATCTATTCATCCATTCATTTATTTAGCCTTTCTTTCAAAAATATTCAGTGAATAACATGCAATGTTCTAGTTACTGGGAAAGAGTTATAAGCAAGATAGAGCTTATAGTCTAGAAAGAAAAAATAAACAAGAAAATAGTTAATTAAGGGCTTCTGACAAAATGGCGCTCTAGGCAGAAGCACGACACTGTCCCTCCACAGCAAAGATCCGAAAAACTAAGCCAAACAGAGAAAACAACAATCCTGAAACCCTAAAACATCAAATGAAGAGATAAAGAACTCAGCCAAACAACAAATGGGGTGAGAAAACCGACAGAGAATGGAGAGCGAGGAGAGATTCATGCAGCGGTCCCCTATCAGCTAACACAGCACGGATCCGTCATCTTGGACTCCTATCAGAGACCAGCAAACATGGCCTATGAGAAAGCAGCTTCACGAAGCTTCCAGCAGGAGACAGAACAACTGGTAATTTACGATATACACTTTCCCAACCCCCACCCTTCTTCACAGCCACTCGGCCTCCTCTGCTTCCCGCGGCCACAGTCTCTTGTCCGGGAAGCACCGGCTGCTTGGATTCCACCAGCCCGCACTGGCTAGCTCTCTGAGTACCATTTGTTGTTGCTTTTTTCCACTCCTTTTGATTTCTTCCTTACCTCTCACCAACTCCCCCTCCTTTTACTCAAATACCTGGCTCCATGCACCATCTTTGCTTCTTCCTGATGGGCTGCAGAGCTCCGTTCAAGTGTGGAACTGCTTCCCGGTCTGGGCTGCCACACTGGTGGGATCCCACGGCTTTTGTTTGTTTGTTAGTTTTGAATTGTTTGTTTGTTTTCTTTTCCTTTTCTTGAGTTGGGAGCACGTTCTGCTGGGCAGTGCTGCGTGATTTGGAACCTACCCCCTTGGCTTGTGCAGATGTGCAGAGGGATCCCTGAGGACATTTCTTTTTCATGGGTTTTTTTTTTCTTTTCTTTTTTTTTGGGGGGGGAGGTTTCTTGTTCTTTTTTTTAAATTTGTTTTGTTTTGTTTTCCCTCTTTTTCCCTTTTTATCTTTCTTCATTACTCAGTTTCTTGTCTCTCTATAACTTTCTTCTCTTTCTGTTCCCTGAATACCTGGTGCTGAATGCCTCTACACCTTCGAGCCAGGCTGTACTGCAACACCTGAGAACAACATCCCCAGACCTCATAGATGCACCTGTGGGATCCCTGAGAGCTTTGCTGTTCTTTTTACTTTCTGATTTTTATTTATTCATTCTTTTCTTTTTTTCTTCTTCTTCTCCCCCTTTTTGTTTTTCTCCATTTCATAGTCTCTCATCTCTCCACTCCAACGGCAAGTTCCCTTAGCGCACTTTTTTGTTTGTTTGTATGTTTTTGGCTTCTGTTCCTCTCTCCTCTCTCCTATATCCATCTTAGCTCCACACATAACAATCTCCCCCCTACATCCTGCCTACCTGCACTGGGTGCTTAACATCACACCAAAAAGCAGCACAGGCACAGCCTACCAGAACCTACTCTGCACTGGTTACTGACCCACCCTGGTGGCTGTAGTGCCACAAACAACCCATTCCAGTAACTCCTGTTCAGACAGACCTGCACTGCGGTACCATATCTGAGCGACTGACCCTGCCCATTGGAGAATGAGGCAAAAAGTATTGTGCATACAGATGAGCAAACAACAAAGAACACACAGCCTGTATAGTCAAACATAGCCAAATTAAAAAAAGAAAGAAACAAACAAATCTACAATCAATAAATGAGAAAAATAACTACTGAATGCCCCATAGACAGCAAACAATATCAAAACATTTATGAAAACAGGACAGGATGGTTCCAGTAGGCATCCAAAATAAAACACCAGATGACTCTCCTCTGGAAGAAAATGCACTAGAACTACCTGATAGGGAATT
>NW_004444000.1:2532867-2549672 GCF_000243295.1 Trichechus manatus latirostris | reverse complement strand
GACACCCTTTTGGCTCATTGGTGAAGTCACTTCCGAGGTTCACCATTAAGCCAGGGAGTGGACAGCCCCATAAAAGTAAATGGGACTAATGAGGCACAGCAGTCCAGGGACAAGGACTAGAAGGCAGAAGGGAACAGGAAAGCTGGTGATAGGAAACCCAAGGTTGAGTAACGATAGTGTTGATGTGTTGTGAGGTTGTTAACCTTTGTCATAGGGCAACATGTGTACTAACTGTTTAATGAGAAACTATTTTGTTCTGTAAACCTTCATCTAAAGTGTGAATAGCAGCACATTTGGAAGAGAGTAGTCAAAGTCACTGAACTGTACATGTAGAAATTTTTGAAATGGTGTATTTTGGCTATGTATATTTCATCAAAAAAAAAAAAGGTCAAGAAGGGAGAGGGTTGACATGTCATGGGTTGTTAACCAATGTCATAAAACAACATGTGTACTACTGTTTAATGAGAAACTATTTGTTCTGTAAACCTTCACCTGACATACAATTTAAAAAAAAAAAAAAAACAGCAACAACGAAAACTAACAAGTGTTGGAGGGGGTGTGGAGAAATTGGACCTTCATCCATTGCTGGTGGGAATGCAAAATGATACAGCCATTGTGGAAAACAGTCTGGTTGTTCCTAAATACACTAGAGGTAGAGCTGCCATGCCAAAAAAAGAAAACTAAACCTGTTGCCATGGAGTCGATTCTGACTCATAGAGATCCTATAGGACAGAGTAGAACTGCCCCATAGGGTTTCCAAGGAGCAACTGGTGGATATCTACTGCTAACATTTTGGTTAGCAGCTGAGCTCTTAACCACTGTGCCACCAGGGCTCCAGAGCTGCCATATGACCCAGCAATTCCACTCCTCGGTATATGTCCTAGGGATCTCATAGAGGTAATACAAAGAGACATATGCACACCTATGTTCATTGCAGCACTATTCACAATAGCAAAAAAAATGGAAACAACCTAAATGCCCATCAATGGATACATGGATAAGTAAAATATAAGCATACATATAATCTAATACTACTCAGCGATAAAGAAAAATGAGTTCTCAAAACATCCTGGAACATGGATGAACCTGGATGATATTAGGTTGAGCAAAATAAGTCATTCACCAAAAAAAGAAAAAAAACACTTTATGAAATGACATGAACAATTAAATATACAGAAACTAATGTTCATTATTGATTACCAGGGATGAGGGGGTAGAGAGGGATTTACTCTCTAGATAGTAGACATTTGTTATTTTTGGTGATGGGAAAAGTAACACCAAATGAGGGTGAAGTGTACACAACTTGACGAAAGTAAACAATGTCACTAAAAAGTACATAAGATAAAAGGACCTGTCTGTAATTGCTATAGCATATATAATTTTGAAACAACAGCAAAAATATACGTACAGGTATATATGTATGTATGTAGGCATATATGTATATAGGTATATATACGTGAGTACATATGTGTGTATATATAGGTCTATGCCTATGTGTATATATATATATATATATATATGCATCTCTGTGACTGTATTCATATATATTCATACATATAATAAAGCACATGTGGGCAGTTACAAATACTTCTCAGATATAAGCAAACAGCTTACAGACTGGGATTTCTGGGTTTGAAGGATTAGGATCATAGTCTCGTGGAACATCTTAGTCAACTGGCATAATATAGTTCATAAAGTTATGTTCTGCATCTTAGTTTAGTGAGTAATGTCTGGGGTCTTAAAAGCTTGCAAGCAACCATCTAAGATACAATTATTGGTCTCTACTCATCTGGGGCAAAAGAGAAAGAAAGAAACTGAAGACTCAGAGAAGATGCTAGTCTACAGAACAAACAGTCTACACAAACCACAGCCTCATCTACCCTGAGACAAGAAGAACTAGATAGCGCCCAGCAACCAATTCCGATCATTCTAATCAGAACTACAATAAATAGTCCATGATAGAATGGGAGAAAAATATGGAACAGAACCTCAAATTCCTAAAAAACAACCAGACCTACTTGACTAGTTGAGACTGGAAGACCTTCTGAGACTATTGCCTGAAGGTACTCTTCAAACCTTGAACTGAAACTAACACCTGAGGTGACCTTGTAGCTAAATAACAAACTGGCTCAAAAAATAATGAATACCACTTGTAAGTACTGTGCTCTTTTAAAAATCACCTATATGAGACCAAACGGTCAATAATTACTTTAAAACAAAGATGACAATGTAAGCGAGCGGGAAAACTAGACTAATGGAAAGGGGATAACCAGAAAGGAAATAATGAGAATATTCATGCATTGTAATGTGACCAATGTCACTGAACAACTTGTGTAAAAATTGTTGAATGGGAACCTAAACTGCTGTGTAAACCTTCACCGAAAACACAATAAAATATTATTAAAAAACACACACACAAACACAATTTTATTCTTTTGCAGTTCAGGATGACAGAAGTCTAAAATCAAGATGTCAGCAGGGCTGTGTTCCTTTCTGGAGGCTTTAGAAGAGAATTCATTTTCTTGCTCTTTCCAGCTGCTAAAGACCATTTATTTGCATGCCTTGGCTCGTGGCCTCTTCATTGCATTACTCCAACCTCTTGTTTCTATCTTCACATCTCTTAAATCTAACTTTTATCCTACTGCCTCCTTCTGATAAAGACCCTGATAATTAAGTCGAGTGCATCTGGAAAATCCAGGATCATCTCCCCCTCTCAGTATCCTTAATCACATCTGCAAAGTCCCTTTCCCATGCAAGGTAACATATTCACAGGTTCTGGAGATTAGAATGTGGAAATCTTTGGGAGGCCATTGTTCTATCTCCCACAATATGTGTAGAAGACTTTTAGTTCATTTGTCTAACAAATACTTTCTGAACATCTGAGCATCAACTCCATGCCGGGCACTGTTATCAGGGCTGGGGTTATAGCAGTAAGCTGCCTGCCTTTGTGGAATTTACATCATACTGGGGAGAGACAGATGTTAAATCAATAAGCATATATGTTTTATATTATCATAGGTTTCTCTCTCTCTCTCTGTATATATATATACGTGTGTGTGTGTGTGTGTGTGTGTGTGTGTGTGTGTATCTGAGAGGGAGTAAACTTGTTGGTTCTGAACCTGGGCTCTGGAGTCAAACTCGACCTCAAACCCCAATTCTTCCACACATTGGCAGACTTTGGGCAGAATAGGTAACCTGTCAGAGCTTCAGTTTCCTCACCTGTAAAATGAAGATAATAATATTGTCTACCTCAGGGCTGCTGGGAGGATTAAAGAGATAATCCGTGCAAAATGTGTAGCAGCATCCAGTACAGAACAATGATCAGAAAAGGTTAGCAGTTATTATATTGTCACATTCAATTTTTGTCTTCATTTTGGTTATGAATATGCATGTCTATCTCCTGAGTTCTAGCCCTGGTGGCACAGTGGTTGAGAGCTACAGCTGCTAACCAAAAGCTTGGCAGTTCGAATCCACCAGCTACTCCTTGGAAACTATATGGGGCAGTTCTACTCTGTCCTATAGGGTCGCTATAAGTCAGAATCGACTGTACAGCAACCTTTTTTATTTTTTTATTTTTAGTATAAATGTCTCTAGAGGTTAAGAATATATCTTAGTCATTTGTTTATCTGCACTGCCTTGCACAATAAAATGTTTGTTGAATTAGTCAAATCAGTAGATTTTATTTCAAAACTGTGGTGTCTGACATAACATTACATATCACTTGGCTCAGTTAATCACTGCATCTAAGAGAAAAAGGGTAAGCAGCCCCACCCTTCCCTCTTCGCCTGTCAACAACGTGTCACCCTTGATAAGAGATCAAAGAGTACTTGACTTCAACTTTTTGACATTTAAATTATTCTACTTTATGTGCTGGGTATGGGACAAAGAATTCTGAGAGAGGAATCTTCTAGAAAACAAGGGAAAAACTAGAATGCTTAAACAGCATTACATTAGTAAGAACAAAATAAAGGAGAAGTCACAAGACCATTCATAATAAATGACCAATTTGTACAGACCACAAGCTTTTTGCATTCTTAAGAAAGTGAAGTCATTGTGGCTCTGTTGATTTCTTGTGCAAGAGGTAGAGCCAGAGCAAACAGGCAGGATTCATAAGCAGGAGGCCTATGGAGGCATGCTGCTGTAAGGACACCAGTTTTGTTGAAGCAAAAGGCCATTCTAGAGAAGAACAAAAAAGCTAACCAACCAACCAATCTGTGGCCGTTGAGTTGATTCTGACTTGTATGAGTTCTAGGGAAGAGTGGGAAATAAAGCCAACCAGAAAATCTAGTGTCAAACTATGAGGACGTTGAAGATTAGGCCAAGGAGTTTTAACCTCTCCTTGTAGTACAGGGCATCTTTTTTTTTTTTAATTTCTTCCTTCATATAATGTGCAAAAATATACTTCAGTAAACTTAGATGAATTTCGATTGTAATGTACTAACTCCTGTGCAAGAAGATGGGAACAGGGAGGCTAATGTCTAATGGGTTAGACAGATGGCTTCAAGACTCCCAAAGGACCATTTTGTCCTGTTTAGCCTGAGGATGACAATGGAAGCCCACTGCTGCAGAGATGCTGGCATAGTCTACAGAAGAGGTGTTTGCATGCTGCTATTGTTGTTGTTTTTAACTGGTATATATATTTACTTTGGAGCTTTAAAAAAAAGTCAACTACTGCTATTTACCCCTTCCCCCAAAATAGTTTTTTCAAGGAAGCTGCTGCTTTTTGCATCTGTTATGCAGTGAATTAACTCATTGTTGTTCCCAGTGAAGGTACACTGGGGATATCAAAAGGCCCATGTCCCCAGTGGGCCTCTAGGACACAGTGGTTTCATTCATTACTCACCAGACACCTCCTGGCCTCCTGCTTCTGCATGACCAGGCCCAGTGTTGGGCACAGGGAATTCAAAGATAAGTGAAATGCACACAGGATCCCTGACCTCTGGAGATAAAATTTTCATCTATGCAAGTGCAAAATATGATAGGATTCAAGATACGGATAGAATATTTTCATGGATTCGCTAGGCACCCTTTGGACTGTCCACACCCCTAGTTTAACAAATCACTCTCTCTACCCCAAAGCTACATTGTCAGATCTCAGAGCATGTCACAAAATCTCAAAAAAGACCTTAAGTAAATTGAATTTAAAAATTGCATATATATATATATATATATATATATACACACACACATATATTTTAATGGAATCAAAACGGAGTCATGTGGTTAACAAAATGACTTCGGGAGAGGAGTGGACAAGGCCCCTAAGACTCATCTTTACCAAAACTTAAGCTTAGCTTTACTGTAAATTAGGCTACCACGTTGACCAATAAGATTCTGACAGTGTTCCCACCCTTGCTGACCAACAAATCTTGAGAGTGTTTCAATAGTAAATTGTATAAGCCAATCAGAAATAAGCTTCTTTGCTTTTGAGTTTTGTTAATAAAAAGCCAGTCACTGCCGATACTCAGCGGAGTACCTTTTCACATGTAGTTTGGTGCTCTTTGAGTAAATCTTCTGCCCTAATAAACCTATAAACCCAAACCTGTTGCCATTTAGTAGATTCTGACTCAGGACCCTATAGGACAAAGTAGAACTGCCCTATAGGGTTTCCAAGGAGTGACTGGCAGATTCAAACTGCCAACTTTGGTTTAACAGCCAAGCTCTTAACCACTGCGACACCATAGCTCCATATATATATTTGTATGTACATATATATATATATATATATAAAACCCAAACCCATTGTCATTGATTCCGACTCACAGCGGCCCTATAGAACAGAGTAGAACTGTGCCATACAGTTTCCAAGGCTGTAAGTCTTTATGGAAGCAGACTGCCAGATTTTTCTCCTGAAGAGCAAGCCACTGGTAGGTTTGAACCACTGACCTTCTGGTTAGCAGAGAGGCTTAACCATTGCACCACTAGGGCTCCATATACAGGTATGCATCACTTAATGTCCATGATACGTTCTGTGGAATAGGATATTATGTGATTTGAATGTTGTGGGAACACCATATTATTATATACAGGCAGTCCTCATATAATTCATAGTTAAAATTCCTGTAAAGCCTATTATATTAAAACCTTATGGGAGCTCACTGGACAAAGCTCGAGAGCTGTACCCACAGGATACAGGAGGCTGGCCATGCCATGTGTGAGCCTGGAATGGGCAGGGGGAGCAGAGCAGGGTGGATGGGGGGACACCAAGAGGTGGCTGAGAGGTGGCAGTGGGGACCGAGTGTGCAGGTGTTAGGAGTGCAGCTCGTGGTGGTGGCCCTAGCTGCCGCTGCACTGGTGATTGTGGCTGCTTCCTGATCATGTACAGTCACCGCCACCACTGCCTGGAGCCAGGAGCCTGCCAGTGCCCATGGCAGGAGCAGAGGAGCGGTGGCAGGCTCTGCCCTGTGCTGGGAGTGAAAGGCTGCAGGGCTGCTGGGCAGGTAGATGAAGCCGGGGGTGAGGCGGGGAGGAGGAGGAGGTACTGCAGGGGTTGGGATGCCTCCTGGAGGCCCACTGCTTGTTCACTTTGGGAGCTTGGGGGCTTTAAAACCATTAGAAGGAGATAATTAACAAAAGGAGAGTTGTTTTCCCTTTAAAACAAAAAAACACACATTATATATATGCTGCTGTTGTATGTCATCGAGTCAATTCCGACTCATAGTAACCCTATAAAACCAAAAAAAAAACCCATTGCCATGGAGTTGATTCCAACTGCTACCGACCCTATAGGACAGAGTAGAATGGCCCCATAGGGTTTCCAAGGCTGTAATCTTTATGGAAACAGATTGCCACAATTTTCCCCTGAGGAGTAGCTGGTAGGTTGGAACCTTTCACTTAACCACTGTGCTTCCAGGGCTCCTATATATTTGTAGTTAGTCACTATTTTGGCAGTTATGTATTGAATACCTACAGTGATTCTAGCACTACGTTAATAATACTTTTAAAGGGTGGAAGGGAATCCTAAAAAATATGAAATAAAGAAAAAGACCTGAGAGGAAACTAAGAATTATTGAGCGTATCCTCCATTCCCCATTCCCCATTCCCCATCCCCTTCCCACCCCTGTGGCAGGTCCTTCAGAGGGCTGGAGGAGATAAGTCATCTTCCTGGTGTCATATATCCTTATTGGTGGGACCAGTACTGAACCAAGCTCTCTGGCTTCCAAGTCTCTTTCCACCACACTACCAGTTTGTGTTGCCCTCCCTCACTGGCCAATCATTCACTTCTTCACCTCACTCTCCAAGCTGAAAAGAGACAGTGGCAAATTAGACAGAACAAATCAATCAGTATCTGAACTTTGGAAGGCAGTATGGTAGACGGGAAAGAGTGGGAGTTTCATTTATATAATAACAGATTATTGGTGTAATAATAGACCTAGATTCTTCTCCCCCTCAGCCACTTACTGCCCCTGTGACCTTGGCCATTTGACCTGGCTGGACTCCATTTTTCTCATTTTTACAGTGAGGATGACAAACCATACCTCACATTAGGTGCCTAGTGCCCACCACACAGTAAATGCTCTCAACAAAGGATATCTTAGGGTGATAAGAGGAAGACAGGCCTCGTATTCTACTTCTGAAAATCAGCCATTAAAAAAACTGTGATCACACAGTCCCATCCCATTGTGCATGGGGTTGCCATGATTCAGGGGCCAACCTGACAGCACCTAACAACAAAAAAAACAAGGGGATAAGGCTTGGCTGTACATTCCTGTAGTCTAGTTTGAAATGAATTAAAATTTTAAAACAAATGACAAAACTTGAGAGGTCTCCCCTTTCTTTTCATTGATGGCAATTTTTAAGACTTCAAATAGACGCTTTCCCAAGGTCACATGGGAGGGTCGGAGTGGGGTGAGTGCACTTATCGAACACCTGCATGGATTCCCAGACTGCTTCCAAAGGCATGGAGGTTATTGATGTTTCTTTTTTTTTATAGAACAAACAAGGATCCTCAGGGAAGGCAGCAATGGTGAAGATGGCAGAAGGACGGATGGAAGGAAGCAATGGCAATTCCTCTGCTCTCCACACATACTTGGATCTTCCCAGGCACCTACACTTGGCATTCTGCAGCTCTAGAAAAAGAGGCTTGGCTCCCCTTATTGCTGTGGCATGGGCAGAACCTCCCAGACCTTCTAGGATTTAGCCACAGAACATTGACCACAGTGCCCCAGGTCCACTCAGAGCTGGATGACTCCTAGTGGGCTCCCAGAACCAGATATAAAGTGTCAGTGAGGCCCTCAGGAGAACGTCTAGACCAAATGGGATTGGAATACAAAACAGGTTTTGGTCTAGAGTCCTTCCAGACACTGTGAACCCAAGATAATGGGTTCCACTGAGATATCCAGGAGAAAAGGCTTCTTGATAGGCATTTCTGAGAAAACTTCACAAATGCTCTGTTCCTTCCCCTGGCTCCTTTCTCGGCCTTTGGAAATCCTCTACAGCCCTTCCTTCTGGGTTGAGGTGAAGGGTGTAGGTAATCAGTATCTGCGTTCAGAAACACTGCTCTCTGGGGGAGGGCAGAGGAAATTATAGAAAAGCAATAGCTATTGAAAACCAGGCACATGCATCCTGAGATATGAGACTCATGGCTTCTCCATGTGCATCAGAGTAAAACTATGCTCCGTGAGGTTTTCAATCACTGATTTTTCAGAATAGATCACCAGGCCTTTCCTACGAGGTGCCTCCGGGTAGACTGGAATCACCAACCTTTCAGTTAACAGCTGAACACATTAACCGTGTACACCACCCAGAGACTCCTCTCTCAGAAATCCTTGTTCCTGGATGGCTGACCAACTACCTGAAATCACTAAAGCAAATGCCTCTTATCTCATTTCTTTTTTTCTCCAGCTTCACCCATTTCAACTCATTCTATAGACGGTCACCTGTTCCTATTTTCCAAACAACTACTGTAGCTATTTGACCCCTTAGCTACAAACACTTTGGGAGTTCCTCATTGCTTTTGTGGAGAATCTTTGGTTCTAAATTTGACCTTCAGATTCCTCATTCTGAACTCAATCACCTTTTGAAGCCTGTCAACACCCTAATCCCCAACACAAGTTGCCCTCTAGCTTTTACAAGCTCATAATCCTCCCTTGCACATGCCATTCTTGTCTCTGAAATGCCTCTCTCCTTTGTGCACATTTTATTACAGTCCTACTCATTCTCAGGGACTCTTTCAAATTCAATTCTTTGCGAAACTTTCATGAACCATCTCAATCAGCAATTCTCTCCCCCTCTTCTGAACAATTAAAACAAGTACTGTTGGTGACACTTAAGCAGTTTAAATTTAAGTTTCTAAATCACATTACACTAAGCTGTCTGAAGTCAAGCCCTGAACTATTTCCCAGGCCTGAGCCCCAGAACAACCACCACAGCCCCAGAGACCACGTTTCTCAGAGGCAGCTTTCGTCACAGCACGCTGACTGTGTGGATCCGGACACAGGCTCAAGAAAGCCCAAGAAACTGGAAGGTTTTTTTCATTTGTTTTTTGTTTTTGCTATTTTAAGCCCCAGCAGCCAACTTGGTTTCCCAATTTGAAAGAAAACATGATTTTCTCACAAAAGAAAACACTCTTTGCAGCTTTTGACCATCATTCCCTTGAGAATGAGCTCTAAGACTGAACTAATGAGTTTATTAGAATTAATTAGACTAATGTTAAATTATTTATTTAATCCAGGGACAATCTCCTGGTAGAGAAGTTCCGAGGGAGAGGTGACTGGAGAGTGAGAAAGCGGCACAGCTCTCGCCCTCGAGCAGGTGCAGTTGCCATAGCTGGTCCCAGACTGCCTGGTAAGCATCACTTGGGGTGAGGGCAGGTGAAAATGCTGGTGTGGTGTTCACCACCCTCCTCTTCCTTGTCTCTGAAGCCCTGGCCAGCAGGAGGACTTCTGGGGGCGCTAATGGAGTGGCGTGATTCTGTGAGTTCTCGTGAAGTGGGCTTGGCCCCAGCACCTCCGAAGAAGAGAACTGATCCTTCTCTCTGTGCTGTGTGCTTTAGCAAACCCCACCAATTGGCTGAATTTTGAAGGAAAAACTAGAAAGAGCAACTGACTGTTGAAGGAAACAGGCATGGAAATGTTGTCCTTTATGCCTTGTCAGGACAAGTACACAGTCGCATTCTCAGAGATGCTTTTTCTGCAGAAGCGATCATTCGGGGTCAACGTAAACACACCTGTTCTATGACACAGACTCTCTGAGAGGGAGAGAGTTGGTGAATTCTGTTCCCTGAGCTGTCAATCAAATCAAGAACTAAGTGCACCCCTACTATGCATAAGGCCCTCTGTTAGGTGTTGTAGAAGCTACAAAGCAGGATAAGACACAGTCCCTGTGCTTGAGGACATCACTGTCTATCTGGGAAGCTATGAGTCAAGCACATCAAAGACAGAGCAATATAGAAAATGAGTAGTTCAGGAAACAACTAAAAAAAAAAAAAAAAAAAAACTATAGCTCAACAGTGGGAGAAATAGCTGGAGGTTGCAGTGACTAGGGAAGTCTACCCAAAGAACTAGCATTGAAATCAGAGATTGATGTGGATGCTCTCCCAGAAATATTGTTGGGAAAGGGGGTAAGATGCAACACAGGACGTATTATGTGCTATCATTTGTGTAAAGAGACAGAGAGAGAACTTGCTTGTGTGTGCTTAGAAGACCTTTGGAAGGATACTGAAAAACCAGTAACATTGATTGCCTTGGGAGAGGGGACTAGCTGGGTCACAGTGACGGAAGAGACATTTCACAGATATTTTGCTATATTCTCTTGTTTGTGCCCTTTTAATTTTGTAACGTGATTTTAAAAAATAGGGAAAATGGTATGACAAGAGCAAAATAATACCCACAGCTTATTTTACAGACCATTTGAGCTGACGCAGAAAGTTTATGCCAGAAAGATGTGGGAAAAAGAGTTAGAGTAGTAAAATGGAAAGAGATCATGGGTGCCCTTGAAGGTAGGCTAAGATGAAATAGGTTATTTTAGGAATATGAGTATGGTTGGGGAAGACAGCTGGAGTTTGAGATATTCAGGGAAGAAGGAACAAAGAGAAGGCGCTAGCAACAGACCAGGCATATGGCCCTAAGGGCCTGGATTGAGGGATGGAAGTGAGAATGGAAAGTTAACTGTGCTTTTTTTTTTTTTTTTGCTACTGGCAAAAAGACAAGTGAACCCTTTTTATACTTTCTTTCAGAGATGAGGGTCTTTTAGTTGCTTTTCTTTTCTGCACACAACACTTACAACTAATCCTCAAATCCTCCGCAAATGCTAGAAATCAGGCCAAGTGGTGAAACTTTGAATGGCACAATGTGGCCTTTTCAATAGAAACACATTTCTCTGCATTATCTTCTAATGATGACAAAGAGATAGGAGGCAATAGTCCATGCTTTTGGAAGGCAGCAACACGAGTTATATTCCTAGGTCAGGCACAAGAGACCCTGTAAGTATTTAGGAAACAGCATTTCACAGTCACTGCCACCTGGGCAAAGATAGAGAAAAGGCTCTCTACTGTGAGCCAAATCATCCTTCTTGCCCTAACAAGGAGGCCCAAGTCAGGCAAACCGAGTCTCAGGCCTGGAGCACAGCCTTGGCACGCGCTGGGGCAGGGGTGACTCTGAGGGCTGCACCACCCTGGCTTAGTGGGGTATCTCACCACGCTGTGGTGCTGAAACTGGCAGCTGAGCCCCAAATAGTCCCCATATCCTGAAATACCCTGTGGCAATTATCTTTTGTCTTCTCTCTGCAAGGAATATTTTATTTTTCTCATCTGCGAGGACACATTTTCCAGTGTTTCAGGAAAGTGATAGTCCAAGAATGACTGAAAATATCTGTGAGCAGACCCTTCAGCCATTGCCAATATCCTCTCCTGGGTGCACAGGTACTGATGGGATCCTAATAAACTGATCCAGGAGCACTGTCCATAGGCACCCTTCCTGCAGCCCTTATCCATTCCTGGACCTACTTGGCCCCTCACCCCCTCAACACACATACGTATAAGTGGCCTGTAACCGAAAACAACCAAACCTGTAGCTGTCGAGTAAATTCTGTCTCACAGTGACCCTACAGGACAGAGTAGAACTGCCCCATAGTGTTTCCAAGGAGCTGCTGGTGGATTTGAACTGCTGATCTTTTGGTTAGCAGCCATAGCTCTTAACCACTGCACCACCAGGTCTCCAAATAGTCCACAGCTAACCCATAATGGTGGTGCATTCTCTCTGCCTGGGGCTGTATCTCACCTCTAGGCCATTCTGGAAGCTCACAGAGGTCACTTACTCAGGGTATATGAGTCTTATCGAGACCACTTCTTGATCTTGACTTTGGCCTTCTTTTTATAGCTACTCTTCTACCATAGGGCAAAAGAGGAGGTCAGGAGGGTTGATAGCAGAGAATAACAGCACAGAAACCTAACCCAGTCTCAAATTTTCAATAAACAAAATATAGAGGGCTGAGGATTAGAAGATGCCTTACATAAAGAATCACATGACCATATAAATCAACACAGAAAAGGCATTTGATAAAATCCAGCTCCCTCTCCTGATAAAAATTCTCAGCAAAATAGAATAGAAGGGAAATGTCTCAAAATAATTATGGGCATATATACAAAACCAACAGTCAACCTTACTCTCAGTGGAGAGAGACTGAAAGCATTTCCCTTGAGAACGGGAAACAGACAAGGATGCCCTTTATCACCACTCTTATTCAATATTGTACTGGAAGTCACAGCTAGAGCAATAAGGCAAGACAGTTAAATAAAGGGCATCTAAACTGGTAAAGAAGAAATAAAACTAACCCTATTCCCAGATGACATGATCTTATACACAGAAAATTTCAGAGACTCCACAAGAAAAATATTGGAACTAACAGAGGGCTTCAGCAAAGTGGCAGGCTACAAGATCAACATTCAAAAATTAGTTGGATTCCTCTACACCAACAAAGGGAATTCTGAAAAGGAAATCAGGAAACAATACCATTTACAGTAGCCCCCAAAAGGATAAAATACTTAGGAATAAATCTAACCAGGGACATAAAAGATTTACACAAAGAAAACTACAAAACACTACTGCAAGAAACCAAAAAAGATCTACATAAATGGAAAAACATACCATGCTCATTGACTGGAAGAGTTAATTTGTGAAAATGTCAATACTACCCAAAGCCATCTATAGATATAATGCAATTCTGAACCAAATTCCAACAACATTCTTCAATGAAATGGTAAAACTAATCTTCAACTTTATATGGAAAGGAAAGAAGCCTCAGATAGCTAAAGTATTATTGAAGAAGAAGAAAAAAGTAGGAGGCCTCACACTTCCCGATCACAGAAGCTACTACTATACAGCTATGGTAGTCAAAACAGTCTGGTACTTGTACAACGACAGACACATAGACCAATGGAACAGAACTGAGAACCCAGAAGTAAATCAATCCAGCTCTGGACAGCTGATCTTCAACAAAGGGCCAAAATCCATTAAAGGGGGAAGACATAGTCTCTTTAACAAATGGTGCTTGCAAAACTGCATATCCATTTGCAGAGAAATGAAACAAGATCCATACCTCATGCCATACACAAAAGCTAAATCAAAATGGATCAAAGACCTAAATGTTAAACCTAAAACTATAAAGTTCATGGGAAAAAAACATAAGGACAAAGCTAGGGACAATAATTTATGACATAAATAGACTATCAAACATAATTAAATGCACAGACAGCAGAAGATAAACTAGATAACTAGGACCTCCAAAAAACAAAATACCTAGGTTCATCAAAAGACTTCACCAAAACAAAATGAAAAGAGAAACTACAGACTGGGAAAAATATTTGGCAATGACATATCTGACAAGGGTCTAATCTCTAAAATTTATAGAAAACTTCAACACCTTAACAACAAAAAGACAAACAACCCAGTAAAAAAACGGGCAAAAGATATGAACAGACATTAACCAAAGAAGACATTCAGGTGGCTAATAAAAACATAAAGAGATGCTCAAGGTCATTAGCCATTAGAGAGATACAAATCAAAACTGCAAGGAAATACCATCTCACTCTGGAAATAATGGCACTGATCAAAAAAAAAAAAAAAAAAAATAGAAAACAACAAATACTGGCGAGGTTGTGGGGAGGAATGAAACTCTTATACACTGCTATAGGAAATGTAAAATGTTACAACCACTATGGGAAATGGTATGGTGCTTCCTTAAAAAGCTAGAGATGGAGAGAGGCGGGGCCAAGATGGCGGAGTAGTCAGACAGCTTCCTATATCTTTTTACAACAAAGACCTGGAAAAACAAGTGATTTGATTATATATGTATATCTAGGAGCCCTGAACAAGGCAAAGCTGAGGAATTGGACTGAATGGTGGTAGGGAGAGGGAGATGGTTCGGAAGAAGTGAGCAGCACCTGAGCAGCAGAGGCGGGACTGCAGCTCTTCAGCCACTCCGGGTCCGCAGTGAAGCAGGCAAACAGCTGTGCATGTGCTCAGGAAGCAGTTTCCACATCGAGAGAGATCCAGCAGCAGAGATTCTACCTGGACACTCCAAACCAGTGAAAAGCAGATCCCAAGCAGGTAAAGATAAGTACATGCATGTGGCCTTTCGTAGGAATTTAAAAAAAAAAGCCCATTAGGCAAAAACCGTTCTCCCTTTTACCTCCTCCCTTGCTGCTCTGCACTGGGAGTCTGCTGGGCCAGAAGTAGCTCCCAAAAGGCACCCTGACCCATTTTCCTCACCTTGGAGAGGGAACAAATAAGCTACTGGCTCCCCTAAGCCAGGCACTCAGGGTCGGCACAGCTCCTTTGCTAGGCATAGGCATAAGGGGTCCACAGACTTTGAGTGCCTTACACCCCCTGTATAGACTTGTGTGGACTGATCTCAACAGCATTAGCCCTCACTACCACAGTACAACAGGGCAAACATTTGAAGTTTAACTTCAACAGTTTCAGCTGTGAAGTGATAGATTTGTGACCTTCAAAACAGCCCTGACCCTTAAGAAGGCACATTTACCTTTCCACAACAGGGGCTTCCGGATGGGTGGCATCACCTAAGCCACCTAGTCACCTGCTACAGGAGTCCGAGAAAAAGTGGTGCCCTCGAGTCTTTACAGCCAACAGAGTGGGGTGCTCATAGTTCAGCTGCAAAACTCACCTATCTACTTGCCTTAAGGAATAGGGACACACTTTCCTTTCAGAGTCTCAGGGACAGCTGTCAGCCCCCTGCCTGGCTCAGCGTGTGATTCCCTACCACAGCCAGATACCACTGCCTTCACCAATCACCCATGCCATTCTAAGACTGTAGGTAAGAGCCTGCACCATACACTTGGTGGCCGACTCCCGGGACACCTGAGCTGAACCCATATAGGAAAATATAACAGACTCCTGTGTACACATACTTGGTTACAAAACTAACCAACCATCTGGTGACAGGACTTTAGAGCTTCAGAGGTGCCAATAATCAAACTAGTGCACATGAGCACCCTATTGGGGAATATCAAAACAAAACAAAACAAGAAGCTAGGACTCACTAAACAAATATAAAATAAAATTATAATAACTTATTGATGGCTCGGAGACAACAGTCAATATCAAATCACATAAAAAGGCAGTCCATGATGACTTCAACAGGCCCCCAAAATAAAGAATCAATAAATTCTCTGGAGGAAGAGAATTTCTTGGAATTACCAGAGGCAGAACACAAAAGATTAATATACAGAACTCTTCTAGAAATTACAGAGGAAATTCTACAAAATGTAGAAACTGCCAAGGAACACACAGACAAAATAGTGGTGGAACTTAAAAAGTTATTCAAGAACATAATGACAAATTTAATAGTCTGCAAGAATCCATAGACAGACAGTGATCAGAAATCCAGAAGATTAACAATAAAATTTCACAATTAGACAACTCAATAGAAAGTCATAGGAGCAGAATTGAAGCAGTAGAAGTTAGAATTAGTGACATTGAAGATAAAGCACTTGACGCCAACTTATTTGAGGAAAAATCAGATAAAAGAATTAAAAAGAATGAAGAAACTCTAAGAGTCATGTGGGAATCTATCAAGAGAAATAACCTATGAGTGACTGGAGTACCAGAACGGGGAGATAACAGAAAATACAGATAAAATTGTTGAAGATTTGTTGACAGAAAACTTCCCTTATATCATGAAAGATGAGATGATATCTATCCAAAACGCTCATCAAACCCCACATGGGTAGCTCCCAAAAGAAAGTCACCAAGACATATTATAATCAAACATACCAAAACCAAAGATAAAGAGAAAATTTTAAGAGTGGCTAAACCAAAGATAAAGAGAAAATTTTAAGAGTGGCTAAGGATAAAAGAAAAGTCCTCTACAGAAGAGAGTCAATTAGAATAAGCTTGGACTACTCAGTAGAAACCATGCAGGCAAGAAGGCAATGGGATGACATACATAAAGCCTTGAAGGAAAACAACTGCCAGCCAAGAATTATATATCCAGCAAAACTGTCTCTCAAATATGATGGCAAAATTAGGGCATTTCCAGATAAACAGAAGTTCAGGGAATTTGCAAACACTAAACCAAAATTACAAGAAATACTAAAGGGAGTCCTACGGTTAGAAAATCAATAACACCAGATAACAACACAAGACTAGCACACAGGACAGAGCAACCAGATATTGACTCAGATAGGGAAGTCAAAAATACATCAAAGCTAAAACATTGAAAATAGGGAAACAGAGATATCAATATGTAAAAAAGAACAACATTAAAACAAAAAAGAGGGACTTAAAAAATGCAGACATTTATTTTTCATATGGAGGGGAAGTCAAGGCGATATAAAGTAATCAAAG
>NW_004444000.1:2528464-2529528 GCF_000243295.1 Trichechus manatus latirostris | reverse complement strand
ATCCAAAAAACACAAAATAATAAATGCTGGAGAGGTTGTGGAGAGACTGGAGCACTTATACACTGTTGGTGGGAATGTAAAATGGTACAACCACTTTGGAAATCCATTTGGCACTTCCTTAAAAATCTAGAAATAGAAGTACCATACGATCCAACTATCCCGCTCCTTGGAATATATCCTAGAGAAATAAGAGCCGTCACACCAATAGATATATACACACCCATGTTCATTGCAGCTTTGTTCACAATAGCAAAAAGATGGAAGCAACTAGAATGGATAAACAAATTATGGTATATACACACAATGGAATATTATGCAACAATAAAGAACAACGATGACGCTGTGAAACATCGTATAACATGGTGGAAGCTGGAACTTACTATGCTGAGTGAATTTAGTCAGTCACAGAAGGATAAATACTGTATAAAACCACTATTATAACAACTCAAGAAAAGGTTTAAACACAGAAAAAAACATTCTCTGATGGTTACAGGGGTGGGGAGGGAGGGTGAGTGTTATTCACTAACTAGATAATAGATAAGAATCATCTTGGGCAAAGGGAAGGACAGCACACACTACAGGAGAAGCCAGCACAACTGGACTAAACCGAAGCTAACAAGTTTCCTGAATACAATCAAATACTTTGAGAGACAGAGTAGCAGAGATAGGGATCTGGGCACCACGCTTTCAGGGGATACCTAAGTCAACTGGCATAACAGAGATTTATTTATTTATTTATTTATTTTGTTGTTGTAATTAAATGAGGTTTACATTTCAAGTTAGTCTCCCATACAGAATTTTTTTTTAACATACATTGTTATGAGACCCTAACCGCTCACCCCATTCTGCGACAGCGCACTCCTCCCCTCGGCCCCTGATTTCCCATGAACATTCAACAGCTCCTAACTCTCTCTGCCCTCCCCTCTCACCTCTGGACAGAAGCTGCCCCTTTGGTCTCTTATATCTACTTGTCTAAGAGGCACATTCTTCACAAGTATCACTTTATGTCCCAAAGTCCAGTCCAATCCTTGTTTGAAGAGTTGGCCTCGGAAATTGTTTTAGTT
>NW_004444000.1:2525341-2527926 GCF_000243295.1 Trichechus manatus latirostris | reverse complement strand
TCTAAGATGCATCAATTGGTCCCAACCACTTGGAGTAAAGGAGAACGAAGAACACCAAAGACACAAGGAAAGTATTAGCCCAAGAGACAGAATGGGCCACATAAACCAGAGACTTCATTAGCCTGAGACCAGAAGAACTAGATGGTGCCCAGGTACCACCAATGAACGTCCTGACAGAGAACACAACAGAGAATCCCTGATGGAGCAGTAGAAGGATGGGGTGCAGAACTCAAATTCTAATAAGAAGACCAGACTTAATGGTCTGACTGAGACTGGAGATGCCCCGGAAAGCATGGCCCCTGGACACTCTATCGCCCCAGAACTAAAATAATCTCCGAGGCCAGCTCTTCAGACGGATTGGACTGTACTGTGTGACATAAAGTGGTACTCGTGAAGAGTGCGCCTCTTAGTCAAGTAGACACAAGAGACCAAAAGGGCAGCTTCTGTCCAGAGGTGAGATGGGAAGGCAGAGAGGGTTAGGAACTGGTTGAATGGTCATGGGGAATCAGGGGCGGGAAGGAGGAGTGTGTTGTTGTGGAATGGGATGAGCAATTAGGGTCTAATAACAATATATGTATAAAAATTTTGTATGGGATACTAACTTGCAATGTAAACCTCGTTTAATTACAACAATAAAAGAAAAGAAAAAAAAAAAAAAAAGCTAGAAATGGAAATAACATGATCCAGCAATCCCACTCCTAGGTATATATCCTAGAGAAATAAAACTGTGACACAAATAGACATATGCACACCCATGTTCATTGCAGCATTATTCACAATAGCAAAAAGATGGAAACAACCTAAGAGTCCATCAATCAATGAATGAATAAACATATTGTGGGTAGATAAACACAATGGAATACTCCACAACAATAAAGAATAATGATGATTCCATGAAACATCTCACAACGTAGATGAATCTGGAGGATATTATGCTTAGTGAAGTAAGTCAATCACAAAAGGACAAATAGTGTATGAAACCACTATTATAAAAAGTCAAGAATAGGTTTACGCATAGAAATGGATATTCTTTGATGGTTACCAGGGATAGAAGTAAGAGGGAGGGAGAATCACTAAATAGATAGTAGACCCATGTTAATTCTGTAAAGGGAAAAGCAATACACAATATGGGGGAAGTCACAACAGCTCAACCAAGGCAAAGGAAGACACTGAGAGGTATATAAGAATAAAGGACAACTATAGAGCCCTGGTGGCTTAGTGGTTAAGAACTCAGCTGCTAATCAAAAGGTCAGCAGTTCAAATCCACCAGCTGCTCCTTTGGAAACCCTATGGGGGAGTTCTACTATGGCCTATAGGGTCACTATGAGTCAGAATTGACCTGATGGCAAAGGGTTTTAAGGTAAATTCTATAGCATATACAATCCTGTAGCAACAGTAATAACAAACAATAATTTGTGAGTGGATACATAGGTAGATATGTATGCTAAATAGGTGTAGGAGGTCGTGCAGGAGTACACCTGCATGCATATATAGGTATAAAACCAAAAACTAAACCTGCCATCGAGTTGATTCTGACTCATAGCCACCCTATAGGACAGAGTAGAAATGCCCCATAGGGTTTCCAAGGAGTGACTAGTGGTTTCAAACTGTCAACCTTTTGCTTAGCAGCCCAGCTCTTAACCACTGTACTACCTGGGATCCTATATATAGGTATAGTTGTGGATATTTCTACATACATATTTGTATCTGCTGCATGTATATTCATACATATAACGAGCACATAAGGAGCACAGTTATGGAAACTTCTTAGACATACCAAACACCTCACTGGACTGAGTTACCAAGCTTAAAGGCTAAGGACCATAGTCTTGGGGGACATCTGGGTCAACTGGCATAACATAGTTCATAAAGATAATGTTCTACATCCTAGTTTGGTGAATAGAGTCTGGTGTCATAAAAGTTTGCGAGCAGCCATCTAAGATATAACTATTGGTCTCTTCTCGTCTAGAGTAAAGGAAAATGAAGAAAACCCAAGACTCAAGGGAGCAATTAGGCCAAAGGATTAAAAGCCCACATGAACCACAGCCTCCTCTAGCCTGAGACCATAAGAACTAGATGGTGCCCAGCTACCACTACCAACCTCTGTGACCAGGAACACAATAGAAGTTCCAAGTTAGAATGGAAGAAAAATGTAGAACAAAAATCAAGTTTCTAAAAAAGACCAGACTTACTGGTCTGATAGAGACTGGAGAATCCCCCAACACTATTGCCCTAAGACACCCTTCTAACTTGGAACTGAAGTCCTGGAGGTCAACTTTCAGCCTATAAAACAAACAATAACACCCGTGAGGAACATGCTCCTTAGAACTATCAACTATACAAGACCAAAAGGGCAACATTTGCCCAAAAGCAAAGATAAGAAAGCAGGGAGGGGCAAGAAAACCAGACAAATGGAAACAGGGAACCCAGGGTGGAAATGGTGAGAACCCGTTGCTGTCGAGTCTATTCCAACTCACAGAGACCCTAGGGGAGAGTGCTGACATATTGTGGGCACTGCAACCAATGCAGTGGAACAATCTGTGTGCAAATTATTGAATGGGAAACTAGTTTTTTTTTTTTTTTTT
>NW_004444000.1:2522169-2525058 GCF_000243295.1 Trichechus manatus latirostris | reverse complement strand
CCCACTACATGTCAACACTGCCCTAACTCAACCTTGGGTTCCCTATCACCAGCTTTCCTGTCCCCTTCTGCCTTCTAGTACTTGTCCCTGCAGTGCTGTGCCTCATTAGACCTGGGGAAACTAGTTTTCTGTGTAAACTTTCACCTAAAGCACAATAAAATGTGTGAATAAAAGAAGATGCCCTCCACAGGAAACAGCACATTGTGTCTGTGTGATAAAAAGATGCTAGCTTTCTTCAGCAACATGAACATTTCTGTGAAAAAGGTTGCTCATTCTTATTTTAAAATCGTGATGCTAAATAGTTTTCTGATTTTAGAGTTGCCTGTGGTTTTAAATAAGCTAAGCCCCTTTAAAAAGTTGGATTGCTGAGTCATGTACTTAGAGAGAGCCAAGGAAATAGGGGTTGGTTTGTTAACACGCTTGCTTCACATTTGCCACTACAAAAAAATACAGAGAACAAAAGGTAAACAAAATCAGAGGAGATTCAAAGAGAAAGGGAGTCATTTGGTGAGTATTACCCAAATGGCTCCCTTTGACTCCCAAATGACAGCAATATACAAGCCACCACAGTAGGACAAACTGACAGACTAGAAGTGGAACTGCTAGAAATTCAAGCCTGATTCAGAAGAGGACGTGGAATGAGGGATATCATCGCCAGTGTCAGATGGATCTTGGCTGAAAGCAGAGAATACGAGCAAGATGTTTACCTGCGTTTTATTGACAATGCAAAGGCATTTGACTGTGTGGATCATAATAAATTATGGATAACTTTACAAAAACTGAAATTCCAGAACACTTAATTGTGCTTATGCAGAACCTGTGCATAGACCAAGAGGCAGTCATTCAAATAGAACAAAGGGATATTGAGCGGTGTAGAATCAGGAAAGGTGTGCATCAGGGTTGTATCCTTTCACCATATATGCTGAATCTGTATGCAGAGCAAATAATCCAGGAAGCTGGATATGTGAAGAAGCTGGATGTATGAAGCTGGTAGTGTTTAGTTCTGTTCTACATAGGGTCACTATGAGTGGGAACAGTGTAAGGGTTAGAGGAAGACTCATTAACATATGACACAACCTTGCTTGCTGAAAGTGAAGAGGACTTGAAGCACTTACTAATGAAGATCACAGACACCAGCCTTCAGTATGGATTACATCTCAACATAAGGAAAACAAAAAGCCTCACAACTGGACCATTAAACAATATCATGATAAAAAGAAAATATTGAAGTTGTCAAGGATTTCATTTTACTTGGATCAACAATCAACGCCCATGGAAACAGCACTCAAGAAATCAAATCACTAATTGTATTGGGCAAATGAGCTGCAAAAGACCTCTTTGAAGTATTAAAAAGCAAAGATGGACTTCCAGCAAAATGGTACTCTAGGCAGAAGCACCATGCCGTCCCTCCACAGCAAAGATCCAAAAAACTAAGCCAAACAGAGAAAAGAGCAATCCTGAAACCCTAAAACATCAAATGAAGAGATAAATAACTCAGCCAAGCACCAAATGGAGTGAGAAAACTGACAGAGAACGGAGAACGAGGAGAGATTCATAAAGGTCCCCTATCAGCTAATGCAGCATGAATCAGCCATCTTGGACTCCTATCAGAGACCAGCAAATACGGGGTACGAGAAAGCAGCTTCACAGAGCTTCCAGCAGGAGACAAAACAACTGTTAATTTGCGATATACGCTTTCCCACCCCCCACCCCTCTTCACCCCCACTTGGCCTCTTCTGCTTCCTGCGGCCACAGTCTCTTGTCCAGGAAGCACCGGCTGCTTGGATTCCACCCGCCCACACTGGCCGGCTCCCTGAGTGCCATTTGTTGGCTGCTGGTGTTGCTTTTTTCTGCCTTTTTTGATTTCTTCCTTACCTGTCACCACCTCCGCTTCCTTTTGCTCAAATACCGGGCTCCATGCACCATCTTTGCTTCTTACTGAGGGGCTGTGGAGCTCTGTTTGAGTGGGGAAACGCTTCCCGGTCTGGGCTGCCACGCTGGTGGGATCCCGGAGCTTTTGTTTGTTTTGAATTGTTTGTTTGTTTTCTTTTCCTTTTCTCGAGTTGGGAGCCTGTTCTGGCTGGGCGGCGCTGCGCAGCTTGGGACCTACCCCCTCATCTTGCAAAGATGAGCAAAGGGATCCTTGAGCACATTTCCTTTCTCGTAGTTTTTTTTTTTTCTGTTTTTTTTTGGGGGTGCTTTTCTTGTTCTTTTTTTTTTAATTTGTTTTGTTTTCTTTTCCTTTTTCCCTTTTTGTCTTTCTTCATTACTCACTTTCTCGTCTCTCTATACCTTCCTTCTCTTCCTGTTCCCCGAATACCTGGCACTGAATACCTGAATACCTGAGAACAACTTCCCCAGACCTCGTAGCCACACTGGTGGTATCCCTAGGAGCTTTGCTGTTCTTTTTCCTTTCTGATTTTTATTTATTCATTCTTTTCTTCTTTTTTTCTTCTTCTCCCCTTTTTGTTTTTCTCCATTTCATAATCTCTCATCTCTCCACTCCAATGGCAAGATACCCTAGCACTCTTTTTTGTTTGTCTGTATGTTTTTGTCTCCTGTTCCTCTCTCCTCTCTCCCATATCCAACTTAGGTCCACACATAACAATCTCCCCCCTTCATCCTGCCTATCTGCACTGTGAGCTTAATGTCACACCACCAAGCAGCACAGGCACGGCCTAGCAGAACCTGCCCTGCACTGATTACCAACCCGCCCTAGTGGCTGTAGTAAGTGACACAAACAACCCATCCCAGTAACTCCTCTTCAGCTAGACCTGCCCTGCTCTACCATATCTGAGCAACTGACCCTGCCAATTGGAGAAAGAGGTGAAAGTATCATGCCCACAGACAGGCAAACAACAAAGAACACACAGCCCGCCTGCTCAAACA
>NW_004444000.1:2509411-2519951 GCF_000243295.1 Trichechus manatus latirostris | reverse complement strand
AAGGGAGAATGAAGAGAACAGGATACAAGGAAAAGATTAGTCCAAAGGACTAATGGACCACAGCTACCAAGGCCTCCACCAGACTGAGTGCAGTATGGCTAGATGGTGCCCGGCCACCACCACTGACTGCTCTGACCAGGATCACAACAGAGGGTTCTGGACAGAGCTGGAGAAGCATGTAGAACAAAACTCTAACACACGAAAAAAAAGACCAGATTTACTGGCCTGACAGAGACTGGAGAAACCCAGAGAGTATGGCCCCCAGACACCCTTTTAGCTCTGTGGTGAAATCACTTCTGAGTTCACCATTCAGCCGGGGATTGGACAGCCCCATAAAACAAAACGGGACTAATGAGGCACATCAGTCCAGAGACAAGGGCTAGAAGGCAGAAGCGGACAGGAAAGCTGGTGATAGGGAAGCCAAGTTTGAGTAAGGACAGTGTTGATGTGTTGTGAGATTGTTAACCATTGTCATAGGGCAACTTGTGTACTAACTGTTTAATGACAAACTATTTTGTTCTGTAAACCTTCATACAAAGTGATAATAGCAGCACAATTGGAAGAGCGTAGTCTATGTTACTGAACTGTGCATGTAGAAATTTTTGAAATGGTGTATCTTTGGCTATGTATATTTTCATCAAAAAATAAAAGGTCGAGAAGGGAGAGGGTTGACATGTTGTGGGGTTGTTAACCAATGTCAAAAAACAACATGTGTACTACTGTTTAATGAGAAACTATTTGTTCTGTAAACCTTCACCTGAAGTACAATAAAAAAATAAAAATGCAAATAAAAAGAAAAAATAAAAGCAAAGATGTCACTTTAAGGACTAACACGCCCCTGGCCCAAGCCGTATTTTCAATTGCCTCATATGCATGTGAAACTTGGACAATGAATAAGGAAGACCCAAGAAGAATTGATGCCTTTAGACTGCCAGAAGAATGAACAAATCTGTCTGAAATACAGCCAGAATGCACCTTAGAAGTGAGGATGTCAAGACTTATTCCCACATACTTTGGACGTGTTATCAGAAGGGACAAGTCCTGGAGAAGGACATCATGCTTGGTAAAGTAGAAGGTCAGTAAAAAAGAGTAAGACCCTCAACAGGATGAATTGACACAGTGGCTGCAGCAATGGATGTAAACATAGCAACAGTCGAGGATGACACACAACCAGGCAGTGTTTAGTTTTGTTGTACATAGGATCACTATGAGTGGGAACCAACTTGAAGGCACCTAACAATAACAAAAACATATACATATGTTTGTGTGTGTGTGTGTGTGTATAATTTCCTCATCTATTCCACCGAAGTCTCAGAGTTAAGTCTCTGAGACAGATGTGGGCCACATGCCCATTTTTGAAACAATCATTGCTGAGAAGATTTTATGCTTCACCAGGCATCTCTGGAGCTAGGAGTGTAGTTAGTTCATTCAAACTACATTGACTTAATTGGTGGAAGAGGATTTTCCCCAGGAGCTATCCGGATACCAGAAAGAAGGAAAAATGCTATGCAAGCTTATAAAGTGTCCACTAAGTACAATATTTTAGACAGTAACACTTTAATAAGCATATAATATTAGTAATCAGAATGGATTAAAATAGTTGAGAATGGGCTGAGATAGAAATGGTTAAGGCAAATCTATTAATGCCTAGAAAAGAAACATGGGACATTGGTGGTTCAGTGGTAGAATCCTTGCCTCCCATGCAGGAGACCCACATTTCATTCCCAGCCAGTACACCTCATGCACAGCCACCATCTATCTTTCATTGGAGACTTGTTTGTTTCTATTATGCTGAGCAGGTTTTAGCAGAGCTTCCAGACTAAAACAGACTTGGGAGAAAGGCCTAGTGATCTACTTCCAAAACTCAGTCAGTGAAAACCCTATGGATCACAATGGTCCAATCCACAACCCATTATGGGAATGGTTCTTTTGTGCATGGGGTCACCATAAATTGGGGGCTGACTTGATGGCGGCTAACAACAACAAGAAAAAAACGTATACTTCTTTGGTACATAGAAGGCCCCTCTTCCTTTTTTTCTCTGTTCTGCTTGTTTTTACTTATTTTATCTCCTTGAGTTTGATAAGTAAATTAGTTATGTCTTGTCCTTATAAAGAGTTATATTCTTTATGCAAACATTGGTTTAATATTCCACAGGGGCTCTTAGTTTGCCAGAACTAGAGCACTTGGTATGCCTTCCTACCTATTGATTTCACATGTGCCTAGAAATGGGTGTAGTCTAGTTCAGAAAGTGAGAAGACTCTTTTAGGACAGGTTTTAAAATCCCAGGTTGTCATTCATTCCTCTTCATTGGATCAGATCTACATCTACTTGCAAAGTGAGCAACCAAAAATGTCATTCATTTATGTACTCAGAAAGCTTTATTAATCACCAATTGTTTACCAGCAATTCTTCTCATAAGAGTTGCTAGCATCAAGAGATTACTGCCTGATACGAAAGAAAAATAAGAACGAGACAAGGATATTGGGCTGGAGGTAAAAACACTTGGTTGGCAAAGAATGTTGAATATACCATGGACTGCCAGAAGACTGAACAAATCTGTCTCAGAAGAAGTACAGCCAGAATGCTCCTTGGAAGCAAGGAAGGCAAGACTTTGTCTCACATACTCTGGACAAGTTGTCAGGAGTGACCAGTCGCTAGAGAAGGACATCATGTTTGATAAAGTAGAGGGTCAGCAAAAAAGAGGAAGACACTCAACAAGACGGAATGACACTGTGGCTGCAACAATGGGCTCAAGCTTAACAATCACGAGAATGGCCAAGACCAGGCAATGTTTCATTTTGTTGTATATAGGGTCGCTATTAGTTGGAACCAACTCGACGGTGCCTAACAAGAATGACAACAAAAGGCTCAATCCCATACTGGGGGCAGTGGCATGGGGCAAGGTCATGATGGTTCCTGGAGAGGCAGAGTCCTGAAGAAGAGAGGAGTCAGGAGAAGCATGGAAGGGACATTTCAAAGAGAGGGAGAAACATGCAAAGGCTCATTTGGAGGAACTACAAGCAGTTCAATCTATTTAAGTGTATATAGTGATGGTTTTGGGGGGATACTGGTGCTAAGTGAGGCTGTGGAGGTAGGTAGTGCCCAGATCTCAAATGCATGCCCTGGAGTTTAGGTTTGTTCCTGCAGGTAGCAAGGAGTCCCTAAGGGATGACAAGCAGGGAGAGACATGATCAGCTTTTCATTGTAGACAAGTCACTTCTAAATGGTGATAGCACATCGCTTAGGACAATGTTGAACTGATTGAGGCAAGGAATGTTGAAGAGCTAAACTAGGAGGGTGGCAGAGGGTAGAGAGAGAAGTGGGCAAGTTCTAGAAATAGTCAGGAGCTTGAATAAGTAGGAATTGATAACAGAAGAAATGGGGGAGAGGGATGAGAGGAAATTATGTTAGTTTTTTATCTTATTTTCATATGTCACTTTTGGGAATTCCAGAGGTGGAAGATTTTTCTACCATACAGCCTAACTCTGCTCCATGAGCAATCTCAGATCCACACAACCATGAATCCCTTTCAGAACATCAAAGCGAAAAAGCCAAAAGGTTGTGTACACCCCCGAGACCCAGCTCACTCTGGTTTGCCCTCTGAGACGTTGCCTGAGCCTACTTATTTCAGGCTCATTCTCTGCCCGAATGGACAGATGGCAGGGGAGTCAGGGTGAGAGAGAAGGAGGAGAGGCAGGTAGGGAATTGTGGATGCACTAGACACCCTCCTTCAAGTGTGCACAGCCAGCGCCTGCTCTCTTTAGAGACTATGTCAGAGAAACGATGCTGAAGAGGTGCCGAATGCTTTGTAAGCACAGGAAGGGGGACATTTCTCCCAAGGACCATAACCTGCCAAGTAGCACAGATATTGACCATGGCTACCAAAAAAGTTTCAGACAATCCCTGGGACAGGCCACCTTTGCTCCCCGGCCATGAATCAAGCTGTACTCTGGCTGCTCTTCCTACCCCAGTGCTGCTCTGTGAATATTTTGGCAAACATTCTACTTATTGAAGAATAGCTTTGCAGCACAACTGGATGATTTGGAAGTATTTGTTTTTTGTGGATTTTTTTTGTCATGTAGCAGGGCATCCAAGAGAATGCAAATGTTTCAAGCCAAATGCGATGCCAATGTAACAACCAGCTGCTCATTGGATATTGCAGACCACAGGAGAAACAATTGCTTATTTCTCTTCCTCTTTCTCGTCCATCTCCTCCCTCTTGCATTAAATGGTACAGAGAGAGCAACACCCACACCAGCCAGCCCACGCCCCTGGATTTGCTGAACAAGAACATTAGACAGAAAAGTCCTTTCTATCCTGCTTCAGGAGTATGGAGGGAAAGAGAGGAATTGAGTGTTTGCAAAGGAATTAACAACATCTTCACAGAGATGAGATTACAGAAGGGATCTCTTACCTTCATAAACCCACTAACTCTTACTCTTTTTCTTAGTTTCAGAAAATAACAGAGACCTTGGCAGGAGAGCTGACTGATGAAATCCAGTCTTAACCTTTGAAAATATAATTCATTCAAACCCAGTGTATTACAGAAAGCCCGGTGTGGATGGGGATTAGGTGGTGCCAAGACAGCTTCAGTCAAAGGAACAGGGTAAACTGAGTGTCTCCCCTGAGATTACCCCTAAGGGACTAAAATATTTTCAGCCAAGATACTGAAATAAAAAGTGCTTGCCGGGTGGAGAAATAATGAGAGAGACAAAATGGCAGCAGGACCTTCCCAATGGCAATGGGTGTTGAGCATCAAGCTGTGTTAGTTTGGAAGGCTCCTGGGGAGTGGAAAGAGGATGAAAGGCAAAGAGGCTTCAAAAACTTCTAGGTGCCACCAGCAAAACCATGGCCCAGACAGAGGTCTGTCTGTATTACACAGCTGTCACCACCCAACCATCCTGGCAAAGTAAACCAGAACCCAAGATACAGGGGACAAATGACATATGGACCCAGATCCATATCAACACATAGCAATTATCAACACATAGCATTATTCTCCAAAACACTTACTCCCTTGGTGGGACTATAAATAGGTGGACAGCTCAGTATCTCGTTCTTTTCCCAAAGCCAGTTAAAATTGCTAAAGTCTCGCCTACTGGTCAAGCAGCTTGAATGGGGTATAGAGAAAGAAATCAGTAGAGAGATAGAAGAAATGCCAAGACAAATTATAAATAGACTTTTAGCTTTTCCTGATCCAAAATGGGCTTCACAGGAAAAATGTGATAGCAATAAAATGGACTCAATTTCACAGTCCAGGTTCCAAGTATTTTCCCTGTACAGCAATAATCACTAGTGAACTAGCTCTTTTCATTCTATAGGAAAGAAGACACTGGACAATCATACATTAGTTCATTCAGCAGAGATGTATGTGCATTTATTATGTGTTAGACACTATGACGGTCATGGGGAATCAGCAACAAGCAAAATAATCACAGTCCTTCCATTCCTGAAACATGTAATCTAGCAAGGAAGGCAGACTTTGCACCAGTAATGATTAGTGGCATCAGTGTTGTGAAGAAGAGCGGCAAGACAGGGTGGGCAGTGAGAAGTACCCTGGATGGCAGTTGCTCTGGTCCACCTACAATCTCTGCACAAGATGACTCTTTCAGTCATTGTTTTATGTTCTGAAAAGTGAGTATAACATCACTTACCAGCCACCTACGTACAGAGAGGAAGATGGCAATTCATAAACCAAGCTATAAATATAGAAATCATTTTTCAATTTTCCTCCATTTCTTGGGACTGGCCTAGGCTCTAAGAGGCAAATAAGACACAACTGGTACAGAGCACTGAGTTCTACAAAAAAGGGCCCTCAGGAAATACGCAGCAGTACCATGCACAATCACCACCCTATCTGTCAGTTTGTTTTACTGTGATGGCTTACATGTTGCTATGATTCTGGAAGTTATGTCACTGGTGTTTCAAATACCAGCAGGGTTATCCATGGTGGATGGGATTCAGCAGAGCTTCCAGACTACGATAGACTAGGAAGAAAGGCCTGGCAATCTACTTCTGAAAATTAGCCAATGAAAACCTGATTACAATAGAATATTTCTTGATAGAGTGCTGGAAGATGAGTTCCATAGATTGGAAGATACTTTAAAAAATACACAATGGATGCAACAATAGACTCAAGCATACTGATAATCATGAAGATGGTGAAGGACTGGGCAACATTTTACTCTGTTGTACCTGGGGTCACCATACATGTGAGCCAACTTGAAAGCAACTAACAACAACCACCATACATAAATGGCCTTATGTTTTGCAAATTAAAAGGTCATTTACAAGCATAGTGTTGAGCCTGTGCTAATTTGAGAATGCTTACATTTGACAAAGTTTTTCCCTGTTCTACTAAGAGTCCTTGTCCCTACTTTCTACTTTACCCTCTTCTGTCTTCATCACATGAAAAGTGGCCATCTTCTTTGCCTTCCATCTGACATAGCACTAGCTGTTAAAAGATGCAGAATAATAACTGTCTTTGATCCCCTTTAACTTGTTCTCTGAACTTGTCTTTGAGGAATGGGTAGCTAGCAATCTCATAAACAGTAGAATCTTTTCACTTGCAAGATGTTGGATGCTCTGGCTTCCAATCCCAGCTAGAAACTGCACAGGAATGCAACATCAGACACCTGTGTTCTTCGTTCCACCCAGTGACAAATACACGTCAGCCATTCAGAACTTCTAAAGAGCTTTGAATGCCATCCATTTTCAGAAGTCTGCTAGGACTTTTGGTAAAAGTTTGATAGGGATTTTTGTCTTTTAGTTTTAAACAGAAGAAGACACGGCCTTCCGCTACCTACTGTAATGCAAACGTGAAGAGATCTACACTGGGGGCTGGGCTTTTCCAACGTGAAGCATGGACCAGCTGTGTGGCCGTCATGAGCCAGGTATGTTTTAGTTTAGGGAAGACCATGGAAAACAGAGGAAAGAATATAGACTTTTTCTAGTCTCTCAAGCAGAAAATGTATAACTTTATGAAATATTAAACCAGCAAAAGTGCCTGTGACTCACCCTCAGTTGTCTTAGGGGACTGAAAGAGAAGAAAGCAGGAACCTGAAATCCTTATAGAGGGACAACCAAAGGGGGACTCTTATCTGCTGCTAAGAACCCAATTAGATCTGTTTTGAGGAACGGGTGTATGTATATTAGATTTTAATTAAGTAGTGTTGATTATAATTTATGAGATGTGCTTACTGCTTATCAGATAATTATGAGAAAGTCAATTTGGCTGCTGGCTTGTGACTAATTAAGTGGAATTAGTAATGATAATTATAAACTTAATTTCAGTTTGCCTTTATTGGAAAAGGGGCAAATCTGTGTAGGTCAGGGAAGATCAGGGTAAAAGGGCAGACCCACAGCCACCTGGAGAGCATCCAGGAAAGTCAGAAAAAGCAGGGGGACGAGAGACATGAGCCATCTGAGGTGGCCTCCTCCTACCTCACTCCAAACTCTGTCTTGTTTGAATGGCTCTTTCCCCCGCCTTCACCCTCCAGGGGGTCCCTGGGTGGTGCAAGCAGTTAAGCACTAACCAAAAAGTTGTCTGTTTAAGTCCACCCAGAGCCACCTCAGAAGAAAGACCTGGCAATCTACTTCCAAAAAATCAGCCATTGAAAACCCTATGGAGCACAGTTCTGCTGTGATGTATATGGGGTCGTCATGAGCTGGAGTCAACTTGACGGCAACTGGTCTGGTTCTCCCTCCAGAGGCCCATCACTTCTTCCTTTTTAGAGATTTTCAAGGTCTGTGTTAGAGAGGAAGGAGTTTGACTCTGAGTGAGAGACCTTAGTGAACTTAGCGTTTCCCCTGAATTTGGGAGAACACTGTATATCAGTATTCTTAGGTGTGGACAGTGCCATCAGCTTGCTATGTCATATGAAGATGGAACAGCCTGTAGCTTCCACACTATCCCACCGCCAAACATGCCACCTCTAGTGCTTAAGGCAATCATTGCAAATTGATTGATTTCCAGAAGTCATGTAAGACAAATGGCAGATCTATAACTGAGGCACAGCATCTACCCCTTCAAAAGGCCATCAGAGTTAACCTAAACTATAGACAAACTAAAAAAAAAAGTCAGCCCCATATTTCCATCTGATACACTATTTTGACATTTCAGTGCCACATTTCCTCATTTAACATTTAGTTTGAAAGCCATTGTTTATTTTTTACTCTATATCCCTGCCATACAATAAACTCCCTCACCTGAGGCAGTAGAGGTGAGTGGAAAAAGTCACACCATCCTAAAAGGGCTTCAGGTTATCACTTTGTAGTACTATTATCTTGGGCAAATCACTTAATCTACCTAAGCCTCGAGGTTTTTTTGGTTTTTTAATTATTACTTAGTATCTGTAAAATAGAGATAATAACAGTACTCTCCTAGTGTGCATAAGGGTTAAATAAAATAACTTATCTCAAGGGTATGACACCATGCCTTCCCATAGTAAGTGCTCAGCCTGTCTTCCTCAGTTGTCCATGAACCACCTGCATCTGAGTCACTCAGAGTGAGAGTCACAGATGGAGATGCCTCAATCCCAGCCCTGACCATCAAATCAGAAACATGGGTCAGCCTGGTGTCTGTCTGTAAACAAGCACTCCCGGGTGGTTTCCATGCACAGCACACTCAGGACCTCTGCAGTGATATTGCTTCCCTTCGGAGCACCAGTGTGGTCAACACACTAGACCAAACCCATGGAGCATTCTTGGGGGGGAGGTGGGCTCACCCCTTACCTCAGCTAAGTCAGGACCAGTGCAGGTTAAGGAAAGAATTTAGCCAGGTATGTTAACAACCTGAAACTCCCATGGTGGGTTGTCATTATTTTCAGAATCCAGATGAATGCCCTCGCTGTGTAAACTGCGGTCTGTGCAGGGATCTCCTTATGCACCAGGCCTTGAAGTGCTTCATAGGGTGCCCAGAGGACAAAGCGGTAGGTAAGGTTAGGCAAAGAAAGCAGGTCTCTAAGGCAGCACACGTTGAATCAGTCACAGCACTGAGGCTGCCCCTGCCAAGCAAGTGAATGCAGTACTCATCTATGTAGGCCCCAATCCACTCGCACATTTCTTGTGTGGATCCTTCACTGGGACTCAGTTCTGCACTAGAGTCACCACACATTGCCACCAAATAAGTTTCACCCCATGGTGGACTTACACTCTTTACACCTAACCACATCATGCCACTTCCCCTCTCAAAAGCCACCAATAGCCCTCTGTGAGCCACAGTGTTGCATCCTTGCTAGGCTGTCAATAACTTTGACATCTGATGCCCTAAGACTTTATCGAGATTAAGCATACATAGACGTAAAAATGTGACAAATTTGATGCCAAGATTTCATCATGAAGCCTTCATTAAACAGTTTCTACATGCAAAAATATATAAGGCACTTCTGGGAAACATGGCACTATAGTCAGAAGCAGCACGCCGTCCCTCTGCAACAAAGATCAGAAAAACTGAGTCAAACAGAGTCACACGTCAATCCTGAAACCTTAGCATCAAAAGAAGAGATAAAGAACTCAGCCAAGCACTGAATGGAATAAGAAACTGACTGAGAAAAGAGCGTGAGGATAGATACATGCAGAGGTCCCCTATAAGCTACTGCAGCACGGATCTGCCATCTTAGACTTCTATCAGAGATCAGCCAACAGAAGCTTGGGAGCCCCTTCTAGCCGGGCAGTACCGCATAGCTTGGAAGATAGTCCCTTACTCTACGCAGACGCACAGGGACATCTTTGTGGGCATTTCTTTTTTCTTGTTTTTTTTTTTTTTTTTTTTCATTTCTTTGTTTAGTGTTCTTCTCTCTCTTATTCCCTTTTTGTCTTTCTTCATTTCCGGTTTCTCGATTTATTCTATTTTTCTTTTACCCTTTTGATTTTTTTTTCATTTTTATTTTTCCCCATTTCTCAGTCTCTCATTTCTCCACCCCAATAGTAAGCTCTCTTAGCACTCTTTTTTGTTTGTGTGTGTGTTTTTGGCTTCTGTTCTTCTCTCCTCGCTCTCATCTTTCCCATACTCATCTTATCCACACATCACAATCTACCCCCTCCTTCCTGCTTACCTGCACCATGCGCTGAACATCACACTCCCAAGCAACACAGGAATGGCCTACTGGATCCTGCCCTGCACTGATTCCCAGTCCACACTGTCAGGCCTTGTACGTGTGACAAAAAACTTATCCCATCAACTCCCCTTCCGCTGGACCTGCCCTGCTCTACCATACCTGAGTGACTGACCCTGCCCATTGGAGAAGGAGTTGAAAAGTATCATGCCCACAGACGAGCAAACAACAAAGAATGCACAGCTGGCCTGCTCAGATATAACAAAATAAGACAAAAAATCAGGACAAAAAAAACAAATCTACAATCAATAAATGAGGAATATAACCACTGAATGCCCCGAAGACAGCAGACAATAGCAAAACATTTACAAAAACAGGACAGGATGGTTCCAGTAGGCATCCAAAATAAAACACCAAATGACCTTCCAGTAGAAGAAAAGGCACTAGACCTAACTTATAGGGAATTCAAATCTCTAATATTCAG
>NW_004444000.1:2451665-2509201 GCF_000243295.1 Trichechus manatus latirostris | reverse complement strand
ATGCAGGCAAGAAGGCAAGGGGATGACATATATAAAAACTTGAAAGAAAAAAATTGCCAGCCAAGAATAATATATCCTGCAAAACTCTCATTCAAATACGATGGTGAAATTAGGTCATTTCCAGATAAACAGAAATTAAGAGACTATGTAAAAACCAAACCAAACTTACAAGAATTATTAAATGAAGTCCTTTGATTTGAGAACAAACAACATCAGACCACAGGCTGAATCTAGGATGCAGGATCATACCAGCCAGATACCAACCTAAGAAATGTTTCAAATCTAGCGAGATAAGGGTAAATTGCAAGGTAACCACAAAGAAAGTTAACAAACCTATTCATCAAAATAAAGAAGAAAAACATAACATCTCAGTAAAAACAAAACCTACAAAAACAAAAGTAATGAAGAAAAAATCCACAAACAAAGGGAACTCAGCACAGGAGAGTAAGAGGGACAAAGAAAACGTCAGCACCACAAAAAAAAAAGCACTACAAAATGCACGCCGCTCCTAGGAATATATCCTAGAGAAATAAGAGCCGTCACACTAATAGGCATATGCACACCCATATTCATTGAAGCACTGTTCACAATAGCAAAAAGATGGAAACAACCTAGATGCCCATCAACAGATGAATGGATAAATAAACTATGGTACACACACACAATGGAGCATTATACAAAGATAAAGAACAATGATGAATCTGCAAAGCATCTCATAACATGGATGAAACTGGAGAACATTATGCTGAGTGAAATAGGTCAATCACAAAAGGACATATATTGTATGAGACCCCTACTGTGTAACTCATGTAAAAGTTTACACACAAAAAGAAACAATCTTTGTTGGTTACGGGGGATGGGGGAGGGGAACCAAATAGATAAGTGGTAACTTTGGTGAATGGTAAGACAGTACACCTTACTGGGGAAGTCAGCACAACTTGTATAAGGAAAGGTCATGGAAGCTCCATAGACACTTCCAAACTCCATGAGGGATTGAATTGCTGGGTGGAGGGCTATGGGGACCATAGTCTTGGGGAACATCTAGCTCAACTGGCATAACAGTTTATAAAGACAATGATCTACATTCTACCTTGGTGAGTAGTATCTGGGGTCTTTAAAGCCTGTGAGCAGCCATCTAAGATACTCCGCTGGTCTTACCCCTTCGGGAGCAAGGGAAAATGAAGAGAACAAGATACAAGGAAAAGATCAGTCCAAAGGACTAATGGACCACAGCTACCAAGGCCTCCACCAGACTAAGTCCAGTACAGCCAGGTGGTGCCCGGCTACCACCACTGACTGCTCTGACCAGGATCACAATAGAAGGTCCTGGACAGAGCTGGAAAAGGATGTAGAAAAGAATTCTAACCCACAAAATGAAAGACCAGATTTACTGGCCTGACAGACTGGAGAAACCCCGAAAGTATGGCCCCCGGGCACGCTTTTAGCTCAGTGGTGAAGCCCCTCCAGAAGTTCACCGTTCAGCCAGGGATTGGACAGCCTCATAAAACAAAACAGGACTAATGAGGCACAGCAGTCCAGGGACAAGGACTGGAAGGCAGGAGGGGACAGGAAAGCTGGTGATAGGGAATCCAAGTTTGAGAAGGGACAGAGTTGACATCTCATGGGGTAGTTAACCATTGTCATAGGGCAATATGTGTACTAACTGTTTAATGAGAAACTATTTGTTCTGCAAACCTTCATCTAAGGTACCAAAAAAAAAGAAAAAAGAATTATCTATATGAGATCAAATTGACAACAGCAACTCAAAAGGTTTGATGGGAAGACTAGGGGACAGTGAGTTGAAGATAATGATGATGGAATAATTTGGAAATGGATAGTGAGAATAGCAGCACAACTGGAAGAATGTAATCAGTGTCACTGAATTGTACATGTAGAAGGTTTCAGAATGGTGTAACTTTGACTATGTATATTCTCATCAAAAAAAAGGTCCTCAAGTTCGAGAAGGGAGAGTGTTGACATGTCGTGGGGTTGTTAACCAATGTCATGAAACAATATGTGCACTGACTGTTTAATGAGAAACTATTAGTTCTGTAAACCTTCATCTAAAGTACAATAAAAAAAATTTTAAAAAAATGTATAAGGCTGTCTCTGTCCAAAGAGCTTATAACCTTGCCTCTCACTAGTCACTCGAACAGCCAGCCCAGGGTGCCTGTCGCTTCAAATGAAGAAAAGAAGCATAGTTTCAAAAGGATGCTCTCCTTGACTAAGTTACTTCTGCACATTAGCTCTGTGGACACCTACCCAAAAAGAGATATTGTTCCAGGCTTCCTACTTGACTTTCAGCTCCCAAATTGATTTTCTTTTTAGACAGGTATCCTGTGCATTCCACCATCCTCTTCCTTTGATTTATATCTACAGAAGCGAAAGCTCATTTAGTGATTGTTCCAGCCAGACACTGGTAGTCTTTTTACCTCTTACATCTTATGAGGTAGGTACTATAATATTATCTCTATTTCACGGATGAGGACACTGAGGTCCAGAATGGTGAAGGAGCTTGCCCTGGTTCTCAGAGCCAAGAGGTGGGAGAAGCAGGTTCTGAGCCTCACAGCTTGCCCTGCATCTCCCCAAGCCTCTGCACCCCACTGCTACCTGCCACTTCTGAGCTTGGCGAGGGGCTTCCCTCCTATGCACCAATTCCCGGGCCCTAAAGTGAAGGAAAGCCCACTTTGCCCCAGTTGATGCCAGGGCTAAGGTCACCTGCTGCCTCCTGAGTGCTTTGATTGACTTAGGAGTCACTGCAGTTCCAGATGTATGCACTGTCCCCTTGCTGAGACCTGCAGTCGTCTCCTTGGTTAGCAAGCCCTCAGTCTCTTTCTGACTGTAGGATCCCTCCATTCTTTTCACGGTCTGAATTAACCTACACCACCCATGAAGCCTTTGCTGACCACTCTTCCTGGAAGCATGATCTCCTTCCTCTGAATCTTTTGAACTAACTTACTGTACATGCCTTGTATTGTTAGGCATCTCCCCAGGCCCATCCACAGCTGGCTTTCTTACACTGATTGCAAACTACTTACAAAGGATCACACTATATTTGTCTTTTTAACCTCTATGGTACGTAGCGTGGGGCTTTGCCTATAGCTGGTAAATATGAACAAGATGATTGAGTAATTCTGTCATAAATTGCCTGCTTAGTCTTGGGGTATGGACAAACAATCTTGTCATCTTGTCTTAGTAGGGTTATTTTCCACTTAATCATGTGCCACAGCACCCAGAATGCAAGGCCTACGTTCACACAGAGGGGAGCCAGGTACATTTGGGGCTCTAGCCAGTCCTGTGCATGCACAGGTGACAAGGAGAATTGAGGTTATTACTTTGATAGTACAAAGTACCAATTTTAAATTACTTTGTACCAATTTTAAATTACTTTATTGAGATTAAGCATATATAGGTGTAAAAGTGTGACATAAATATGAGGCCAGGATTTCATTATGAAGCTAGTTCAATTCAAGAGACTTTCATCGAATAGCTTCTACATAAAATGCATAAGCTGCCTCTGTCCCAAGGAGCTTAAGCTCATCAAATATAACATCAGAACTTAACAGTCCCCCAGAGAATAGTAATCTAATCATCATTTTACAACAGAGGATGGGAAAGCCCAGAGAAGGAGTATTACTGACCTATGGTCACACAGATATCTAGGGGCAGATTCAGTGTCAGTAACCAAGTCTGTTTCATTATTCCACAATACTTCCTCCCTGAATTACAAAAACTATCACAATTTAGTGTCTAGTTAGTGAAACAAACTCTTTAAGCTATCTAGAGGAGTTATTTAATGGTGAGCGTCCACCAAAGATCATGTCACTTAAGTCCCTGCTGAAATCCATTGTTTTGTTTTTGTAAGTTCCAGCCCAGTAGGAAAAACAAGCTTTGCCTGAAGTAAGTGCTGTATTAAAGGTATATCTGAGTTAAGCCTTGAAAACAGTTGAAATCTCAATAGGTTGAGATGGGAGACAGAAAAGGAAGGGACAGCTAAACGGAGAAACGTACAGGACGGTTTTCATAAACTTTACAGAAGACAAGTCCAATGCCAGCACAGACTATTCCAAGGGGAGGGAACAGCACAAAGAAAGGAATGAGTAGGACATTGAGGGCCTTCTACTCAGGGCTTGCAAGTGAAATGGCCTAACTGGATTCCTAGGAGGAGATGAGGGGCAAATGGAGGCAGAGTTAGAACACAGTGGGCCTTGAGGACATGCTGGAGACTGCACGTTGTCTCTATGAAGAGACTTTTGAGCACGGGGCTGGCATGATCAGAGTGAAGTAGATAGTTCTGCAGTGAAAGTGCACAAAGTATTGGAGGTAAAAGCCAGGTCAGGCAGAAGAGGCAATGGAGTCAGACTAAGTGCAGGAACTGTGAAAAACTGCAAGAAACTGTGAAGCCAATTGTCAGCTCTTTTGCAGCTGATTGAATGGCTATGAATGGTGGTGAGAGGAGAAGCACACATATTTGGAAGGATAATGATGATGCCAACAAGAATAAAATAAAATTCAACAGCATATTAACAATTATGCCATAACCAAGTAGGATAGCAGAAGGTTTCAATCTATAAGATCTATCAATGACAAGTCATTACATTAAAATATAAAGAGACAAAATCAGGTAATAATGTTGTTACATGCCTAGTGAACATTTGTTAAAATTAATAACCATTCATAAGGGAAATAAACTAGGCAAAAGAGGAATAAAAGAAAAATTCCTAAAGCTTGTAAAGTTTCATACCAAATCTAACAACAAATGTCATTTTAATGTTGAAACATAGAAGGCAATTCTACAATCACAGGTACAAGAAAAGGGTATCCAGTACTGTTTTAGATGTTTTAAATAAATAGTAGGGGGAAAAGAGATAAGCTTATCAGTATCTGAAAACAGTATAATTATCTTCTTAATAACACAAACAACTTATTTAAAAATTATTAAAACTTACTAAGAGTTCAATATAGTCACTAAATACAAAAGAAATATACAAAAATCAATACCTTTTCTTTATACTAGCATTAAGCAGTTATAAAGTACAATGGGAAAGGAAAATCCATTTAAAACAATATAAAAAATTATAACATACGTAGGAATTAACTTAATATGATATGTATGTGAATAAAACTATAAAAAATTACAGGGCATTAAAAAATAAACATACCTGAATGAATGGAGAAGTCATCTATGGTAACCAACTACTGGATCCTACCTCTTCACATCCTCTCAGACTCTCCTCTCTCAATGGTCCCCCTCCCTTCTATATCTTCAAGTTTCCCTCAGCACCAGACCAGTCCTCTCATCCTGAAAACAGGCTCTAGTGTCTCCCTTATTATTAACATCAAAATGAAATAAAACCTCATTACCATACCACACTTCCAGCAAAACATGTCAAAAATGTTGCCTGCATTTAGTGTTTTCATTTCCTCATTCCCATTCCTCAACTCCAGTCAAGCTTCTGAACTCATCATATCATTGTAATTATTCCAGCTGATGACTTCTGTATTGCCAAATCCAACGGTCATTTCTCTGCCCTCATCATACTTGACTATCAGCAATATTCTACACAACAATCACGCCTTCTTGAAACAATTCTCTCTTGTCTTCCTCAGAATGCACTATCTGGGTTTTGTTTCTATCTCAGTAGTTGGTTGCTCCTTCTCATCCTTCTTTGCTGAGTCTTCTTTTACTCAGAGCTGTCTTATCAGCTACTTCCCATCTACACTATTTCCCTGAGAATCTCATCCAAACCAACAGACTTAACAGATATCCATATACTGATGATTCTCAAATAGATATCACTACCAGAACTCTCTCCAAAACTTGGGACTCCTTTCTCTAGCTTTCTTCTTGACATCTCTGCTTGGATGCCATAGTAAAGTAAACACAGAGTCCGTGAAGAAACTCTAGAGAGCTTTGCCTCTCTCCTAATCTTCAGTTAGTTTCTCAAACCAAAAGTCTTTGGAGCCATAACTTATTCCTCCCTCTCCCTCACTCCAAGCAACCAATGCATCAGAAAATTTTCTAGGTCTACTTCCAAAATATATACTAAATCCATTAGCATCTCTCAATTCCAACGCTACTGCCATAGTCCAGAGTTTCATCATCTTTCATCTCAATTATGGTAACAACTTTCTAAATAGTCTTCTACCTCCTCTCTTCTCTCCCCGACACACGAGTAATCTATTCTCCTCACAGAAGCTAAAATGGGCTTGTAAAAATGTCAGTCAGGCCATCCCCCTCCTTTCTAAAACACTCCAAAGGATTTCTATTGTATCTAGAATAATATCCAAACCTTTTATCACAGCCTATAAGACTCTGCATGACCTAATCCTTGTCTAAGTCTCTGAGAGCTGGGAGAATAACTCCTCTTGCACCACAAACATCTTGCTCAGTCTCTTCTACCCCCTACTGGCCTTTTTCCTTGATACTGGCAAGGTAGTTCTTGCCTTAGGACCTTGTACTGGCTGTTCCCTCTGTCTGGAATGCTCTTCTCCTGGATTTTCCCTAAGCTGACTTCTTGAAATCAGGTCTCAGCTAAATGTCACTCCTCAGAGAGGATTCCCCTGAATATCCAATCCAAAATAGACTCCCTCCCAGCTACTTTCTATTTTATTACCCTGTTGTTCTTCTGTTTATAGTACTTAGACCATTGTGAAATGATTTTTCTTTTCTTTTTTTGTTTTCCTACTCATCATGACTTCTACCTGCCCCCACACCAGACTGTAAATTTTGTGGGAACAGGAACTTTGGCAGTCTTGTTTATCCCAGAGATGAGGACAGTTCCTGGTACGTAATAGGCTCTAAATAAAAATTTATTAAATGAATGTGTGGTTCTACTGGGAGTCTGAATATCATTGAGATGCCAAATGTATGTGTCTGTGTATAAATTTAAAGTAATCCCAATTAAAACCCCAGTGAAGCTGGTGCAGTTTGTAAGAACATTTATGAGACTAACCAAGAATGATTTGGAAAAAAATAAATACACCTACTGCTCACTTATTGACTATCTCATTATCCAACATTTTGCATTTACGACAATACTAAAGAATCTACTAATTAACTATTTGTGCATTGACGATTACATCTGGCAGTAACAAATGCCTAGGTGCCGGCTTTGATGGTTAAAGTTATATGTCAATTTGGTTGGGCCATGATTTTCAGTGGTTTGGCAGTTATGTTGTTACATGCCCAGTGAACATTTGTTAAAATTAATAACCATTCATAAGGGAAATAAACTAGGCAAAAGAGGAATAAAAGAAAGAGTTATGTAATGATGTAGTCATCCTCTATTTTGCGATCTGATGTGATCATCATCCATTTTTGCATCACACCAATTTCACATAACAACCTGATCTTTGAACCTAACTATGTTGATCAGGGAGAACATGTTGAATAGATCAATGAACTCAAAGTGAAAGTCCAGAAACAAACACATTGTTATATGAGAACTTAGTATATGGCAAAAGTGGTATTTCATATTGGTGGAAATGAGGTACCTCACACTCTATACATTGGTAGCTTCAGATCAGCCATGGCAGGAGCATGTATACCCTAGAATCATTCAATGTTACAAATCAGGACTTTTTTTTTTCCTTTAGAAAGCTGATTGTTACCAGCATACCACTGTGTAAAGTACCCTGCAAGCTAAAATTCTGAGAGTAAAAGTGTAAAGAAGAGAGATGAGGATGAAACTCTCATTAAGCACCCACATTTCTGGAATCGTCATCCACACCTACATACCAGCGGTGTGAAAATTCCAAAGGATCTGCTATTTTATAGTTTAGTGTTTTACTCATGCTGTATTTTCTTTGTGTTTATATGCTGGTATATCTGAGTAGTTTATGCTTCTAATTTTTCATCTCATGCATCTCATATTCTGTAAGAAATAACTTTAGAAAGGAATCAGTGAAGTAGAGTGGAGGGATTGGATGGTGGTAGGATCAGTGACATAAAATGAGATTCAGGAGAGCAGTCACGGAAGCCAACAGGAGAGAGAACATCAAGAAGAGACAGAGGGGCTTCTAGATGTGCCACCCTGTGGTTGCCTCTCAACACAGAAGCCTGTTAAATGCAAGTCAGACCATGTCACTGCTCTGTGGAAAAGATCCCACTGACTTCCCATCTCAGAGTAAAACCTGACACTTGTGCCATCTCTCCTCCGTGCTTGCTTTTCTGTAATCATGCAGACCTCCATATGGCTTTTCAAAATACCAGCCCTCCTCCTATATACAGCAGCAGGCTGCCCCCTCAGACTTCATGACCTGCTATTTCACCCTTTTTAATTTTTGATGAAAGGTCATCTTCTGAAGGAGGACGTCCCTAGTCATTTTGGTTAAAATGGCACCAATCTCCATCCACCCTAAGCCCTGCCAGGTCTATTTTGCACTATAGCTCTCGTCATCTTATAACATACTATATAATTTATCTACTTATGTTTTATTGTCTATCTCTTCTCACTAGAAGGTAAGCTCCATGAGGGCAGAGGTTTGTATCTATCTTGTACACTGCTATCCCTAGCACCTAGAGTGGGGCCTGGCACAGAGTAGGCAGGAGTCCATGAAATATTTATTAAATGAATGAATGAAGAGTCAGCAGTGTGAAGTTCTGTAGGAAGGTTGAGCAAAGGCCAACGAATATGATGAGGGGTAGGAATGTGCTTAGCTGCTAACCGAAAGGTTGGAGATTCAAGTCTACCCAGAGGTACTTTGGAAGAAACTCTTAGGATCTACTTCTGAAAAATAGCCATTGAAAACTCTATGGAGCACCGTTCTACTTTGACACTCACGGGGTCACCATGAGTCAGAATCAACTCAAGAGCAACTGGATGGAGAGATTGAAGGTACTCAGGCTAGCTTTTGCAATAGAGCAAAGGATCCAGAGCCAGACTGCTGTGAGGCTGAGAAATGAGTGAGCAACAACAGGGAGTAGGTGGCTGCAGAAGAACGTCTGCCTGCTCTGCCTGTTTGCTAGTCAGGCCCACTGTTAACTTGCCCCTGTGTGGAGGTTGGATGGTGCCTGCCCCTGCCTAGCCTCTTTACCACCTTACCCTCAGTATCACTCAGCTTTGAGAAGTGCCTCTTTTCACTCACTTTTGGGAGGTATAACCACACACTAGGTAAGGGGAGGAAAACACCTCATTTGATTGACTTCATCCTTAATAGGTCTCTTGGGAGACACCAGGCTGGGAAAATACCTACTATCTGGTTATTGCTTAATTCCTGCTCATAAACAAAAGTTTCCTTCATCATGTCTATCTATCCCTGTCTGAGCAGTTCCTACTTTCTTTTTCACTGAAAACATTAGGGAAGATGGAAGAGAGAAGACACAGGCAGGAGCACCCGTGAGGAATCCTGGGGAAACCACCCAGAGGCAGACTATGACATAGGCAGATTGTGGCCATACAGCAAGTTTTGAGATACTGTTGTGGACCTCATTCTGTAGACTGGAGCCTCTGCCTTGGCCACAGTGCCATGGAGAGGGAGCTGCCTCTGGTAAGTTAAGAAATAGGTGACATAAAAGGAAAAAGGGAAGCATTGAGTACTTGCAACTCAATTGGCAGAACAGATATACCAGAGAGAAAATAGGGTCAAAAAAGAAGGATCAGGAACCCACCTCAGGGAGAACCTAGAAACAGCAGAACAATTTTCTTCCCTCTCACAGAGTGTTTCTATCCTGGGATCTCACAGAGTGTTTCTATCCTGGGCTCTCACAGCAATCTTTACACCTTAATTAAAACCTACTGTGTCCTGGAGTATGCTGGAGATGAGGTGTAATAGTGCCCCCAGGGCTGCCGCAACAAAAACCACAACCTGGGTGGTTTAAAACAACAACATGTATTTCTCACAGTTCTGTAGCCTAGAAATGCAAAATCAAGGTGTCAGCAGGGCCATGTTCCCTCTGAAGGCACTACAGGAAGATCCTTCCTTGCCTCTTCCTAGCTTCTAGTGGTTCCTGACAGTCCTTGGTTTTGCTTGGTTTGTAGATGCATCCCTCCAGTCTCTGCCTCTGTCTTCACATGGCTGTCTTCTCTCTGTGTCTGTGTCTCTTCTCTCTTCTGTAAGGACACTGCTCATACTAGATTAGGACCCACCCTATTCCTGTAGGACTTCCCATTAACCTAACTGGTAACATCTTCAAAGATCCTATTTCGAAAGAAGGTCACGTTGGAGCTAGGAATTCACCATGTCTTTTGGGGGGACAAAATTCAACCCACACCATGAGATAAGGACATTTGAAACAATGCACTAGAATCACACACAGGATTTTGCCAACAGAGGGAATATTGGGACCATGTGTCACTACTAGATACCCTGGTCTTTACACTACGTGGATCTCACCTGTTTCCTGGCCAATTTTGTGGCCTCAGTGGCTGTGAGGGGTGAAGGAGGCTGGAAAGAAGGGAGAGGTGGGAACTAAAGATAGCTGTGGATGGCCTAGCCTCAGCCTTGGGAGAAGAACCCCGGGCACAACTGGTGGCCCCTCCAAGGCACTAATCTGTGTCCTCTGGGTGAGCCTTCATTCCACAAATGTATGCTGAGTCGTCAGGCTGCTTTGTGTGGGTGCTTTCTGTGCCTTTTCCTTTTAGTACTTAGTCCTCTTAGGAGACAAACTCTCATTCCAAATCAGCTTTTCACCCTTGATAACAGCTAGCATATGAAAGTAAAGGAAGGAACAATCCAAACACCATGAAGCTTTTAAGTCATTGGTAAAAAGCTGCTCAGAACGTTTTTTTTTGTGACAAAATAAGACATGGCCAGATGAACAGAAAGATAAATTATTAGAGAATAAAAGAGATGCCAGGGCTGCAGGAGAATTAAGTTCGAGACAATGATGCCAAACAGTCAAAGGGAAAAATAAATATTCACCCTGATTCAATATCAGAGAGATAAGAGCTAAGCGGGCAATTACTGTCGAACAAGTCTAAATCCAGTGCCCATTAAAAATTTGGAATAAATATTAAGGGAAAAATGTATGCACACTTTGTGGCTAATGGAAACTTGAGGGCGAATATCCTCACAGTGAGGCCCATTAGACAGCAGAGTAGTCTGTTAGGCTCAGGAGCAGTGTCCTTGGGGATATGGCAATAGCTGTCACTTGGGAGTCACTTATAACTGGATGGGGAAACGTGCCAGAGAACATGCCATAGAAGAAATCTAGCACCACCGGGGGAGGGGGGGGCTCGATCAAGACCCCCCTCTCTCTGGGAATCTCCACCTTGACCCATTGGTTGTCACACTCCCTTTTCAGACTGATGGATCCTCTTCCCTCAAAACTCTCAGAAGTGCCTCCTGAAGCCAGCAGTGACAGTGTGACCTTGAATGGCTGGCATTGCCACCACAGAAGAGCCATCTCTACCCTGTCTGGGGGCCTGTGACCCCTTTGTAACATTTCTGAGAGAAGAAAAGAGGACAGGAAGCAAGCTGACTCTTTGGGTGGACCCCACTCAGGTCTCCTGCTGCCGTCATTACACAAGCCATACGTATAACTGTTGGGGTAATTATAATGAGAGTCTAAACAGAGCAAGACCACTCTGACTCCCATCATCCAGTCATATGGTGAACATCCTTTGTCTGCATGCATGCAGGAGGATATATACCTTTGAGTTTACCTACACACAGTGTCTTATAACCTGTGAACATATTTCAAATCAATAAAAACACTACATTTTTCTAATAACCACCATTCCATTGCATAGATACAGTATAACTTATTGAACTAATTCGGTATTGTTACACATCTCTTTGCCCTAATTTTGGAAAAAAAAAATCTTTTTGATGGACATCTTTGCATACATCCTTAATTATTGCATAGGATAAAATTATAGAAATGGAATTGTTGTGTTAAAGAGTATATACAATAGTTTCAAGGGGTTTGATTCTTGTTGCCAAAATGCTTTTCAGACAGGTGGTAGCAATTTATGCTCCCACCAGCAAAGTATGAGAGTGCCCATTGTTCTTGCTCTCATCAACAGCGAGTCCCTCCTGCCTTCCGTTCTGAGTACACATGAAGGACACATGGTCACCTTATTCTAGTTAGTGTTGAGGAGAAAAATGGGAGGAAGTCACCTTTAAAAGTCAGCTTGAGCTATTTCCCCAAAGAGAAGGAGCTGAGCAAGAGCCTGCAAACTGTCTTAGAAAGAAGAGGCTATCTGCTTGAAACAGCCAAGACCTTTAGCTCAAATCCATTAATCCTCTTTATTAAACCTGGGTCACCTCCGAGTCTTGGCAAATTAACCAGCATCTCCCCACTGCAAGTACATCAAGAGGCAGTGCACTGTACACCGCCTGTAATTTTCATGGACCAGGGCTCCGGGGTCAGAAGGCTTCCCAGGCTCCAGTCTCTGCCTTTGTTAATTTAAAAGGGAACATCCGGTGCACTTGTATAAATTACGGACAAGGCTGTGCAGAGACCCGGGGCAGCGGCACATCTTTGCACCCCTGGGAGAAGCGAGGAGGGGAGAAGCAAGGAGAGGGAGAAGCCAGGATGGCAAGAAGCGAGGAGGGGGAGAAGCGAGGAGGGGGAGAAGTGAGGAGGGGGAGAGCAGGGCAGATGTGGGCATGCTGTGCTCCCTCCGCTGCTTTCCTTCATCCCAGACACCTGAGTCATACAGGAGATAAGGAGGCGCCCAGTTCAGCGCCTCAGCCTGGGGTCAAGGATGAGCCTGGGCCTGTCCTGGTGCAGCTCTCCTGGCTAAGAGGCTCCTAGGAAATGTGGAGCACACCTTCTCTGTTCAACCCCTCTCAAAGCCCACAAGGGTAAACTGAAATTATCCCTCTGCTGTGTCAGAGCATGAAGCAGAGGCCATATCTGAGCCAAATGTGGGAAGAAATAGAGACAGAGAGAGGCAGAAAGGGAGAAGAGAGACTAAGACAGTGAAATAATACAGAAAGAGACCAGAAAGAATCAGACTAAGAGAGGAAATCAGAACGAGAGCAAGACCAAGAAGTCTGGTACAAAACCCACAGGCCACCATCTCTGCAGCCTTCCTAGTACCATCCCAGCCTCCCTGGAGCAAAGAAACTTCACTTTGAAATACAGCAACTCCTTCTCCCCACATTCGCACAAATCTGGCTAAAGAGTGACAGTTATTCAAAGGACAGGTTCAGGGGACTCTCAGATGCAAGACAGAGGAAGAACTGTGGGCTCTTTTGCCACTGGCCAAGCTCTATTAGAATCCCAATCACACTAGAGTTCTGCATCTGGGTTCATGTTCCACTTGATATGAAGGATATGGGAAGGTCCAAAGGAGAAATGCAAAGAGAATGTTAAGTGTTAGAAATAAAACCTATAAGAAAAGGCAGGGCAGAGGAGTGACTGTGAGTAGTTGTATATGTAAGAATAGCTGACACAGATGGAATTATGGACCCTGACCTGCTCTAAGCTCTTTACATGGAATGATGTATTTAAGTTTCATAAGAACTCTACTGTTAAAAACTGCAGAGAAATTCCAGAAATTAGCGTAACAGGATATATTTCTTGTGAGTAGATACGATTCAAATCAGGCGGCGTCAAATGGAAGATATTGTGAAGGCGCTCAGAAGAAGGGATAGTGAAAGCAGGTTATGTAGGCGGGTCTGGGCAAGGTTGCCTCCGAAGGTCACTATAAGTTCCTTTCATGTTAGCTTCTCAGGAGATAGAGCGCGTGCAGGCTCTCGGGGTCAGTCAGTTGTCAAAACAGAATCATTAAGGACATGCCATATAACAAAGGACATTTGGAAACATTGAACCATCAAGGAATTTTACTATAAGAGAGGATACTTGTTCCTGACCTCTAGTCAACCTCTTTTAGTTAGGGCCCAGCACAGCTTGTTAAAGATTTGGGAGTGTCTGCATTATGTGTACCATCTTACATATGAAAAAACTGAGGCCCAGGGAGGTTATGTTACTTGTCCAGGTCCACAGATCTCAAAGTAGGAAGAGAGAGAATCAGCCTTCAAATTCAGACAGTTTGGCTCTGGGGCTCTGGCATTTAACTGCCCTGTTGTACCATTGCCAGAACTGCAGGCTGGTGACTAAATGCTCTCATCTCCATTGAGGACAAATTAAAGGGTGATCCGGGTCCCTCTAGATGCTAACCTTTTCACTGACCTGAAACCAAACCAGCTGTTAAGCAGAATGGAGAGTGAAGGAGAGTCTGGAAGCACTGATACCACGTGGAGGAGCAGAAAGGGGAAGGTAGCAGGGATTAGGGCCATCAGCTTCATCTATGAAATCTCTATCTGCATTGCAAACATTAAAGAAAAATAATTTCTGTGAATTTCATAATTTCCTAGGCTGTTGAAATATTCTACCAGTAATGTTGTGTTACTTTTCTAATCAGGAAAAAAAAAATATATATATATATATGTTCAAATGGTCCTTTTTTACCTTTCCTGGAGCTGGAGTACTAGAAAATTAAAACCTTTGGCCACAGTGCAAGCTCATTGTTTTGACCTTTCCTTGGCTCCAAGGGAAACCATTCTTTGAAATTCTGACTTTCTTTGTGAATCACATCCAAAGTTCATCCCTATCCTGGAGGCAGATTCCTTGATGGATTTTGGTGAGAAGAGAGATCTTGGGCCATGAAGAAGAGGCTACCCACCTACTGCCTGGATGTAGAATAGCTTTTCCCAATAATTGGAAAATCTTCCAAGGGATCGAAAATAAATGTTCAACAACAACAGCAGAAAATAATCGTAAAATGCCCATCTAAGGACTAATTCAACTCGTAAAACAGAGGAGAAATAGCAGAAAACATTGTTTCCTCTTGTCTGGGCACCAGCAGACAGTGCCTGGGATAGAGAACCAGGAGTGGGACCAGCCGCTTGTGACCCAGACCAACGGGACTGTGTCTGCCACCCTGGCGTGAATCGTGGATGGATTAGCTGCTGTCACCAAGACTCCTGGCTTCCGTCTGCTTCTCTGGCAGCCATTATGCTATTAAAACAGGGGTGTTGTGCATATTTAATCACATCAATGTCATTTCTCTGACATCATGCTTTTTCCTGGTGCTGCCTGCATCCCCTTGAGCAGGGGCACCTGGGTCCCCAACTTCACTCTCTGGGCTGAGGGGCTGGGAGGAGGGTCAGGCAGGGAGTCTCATTTCCTTCCCACCACCTCCCCTGTGGGGCTCCTATTAAGGGACCAGGGGACAAAGGAGGTGCCTGCTGGCCAGCTCAGAAGACAGGTTCCTGCTCAGCGGCTGCTGGTACCTGGAGGAGAGAAATTACACTGCTCCAAGTCCTCCTACCTGCTTCTAGCCAATTTCGACTCCCTTTAATTCAATTCAGCTCTCCCTGACCCCAGCAGGCTGCAGTTTCAGAGTTACTTTCAAGGGATAGCACCAATTACTGAAGTGTGAAAATAGAAACCTTCGAATTTTGAGAACAAACCCAGAGACAGGGACTTAACTGAACTGAGAAAGAAGGCTAATAGAATAGAGGGAAGAGTCTGAGCCAGGAGAGCAGGACTCTGCAATTAGGAGGCCTACAAAGGGTGAGTGTCAAGCCAATGGCAGGGGGACTCAGGTGCACAAGGGGGCAGGGGGCAAATGCACCCGGAGCTGGGAGGGTCTTAAAAGGAAATAAAAAACAAGCTCCAGCACTGAGGCCCACTTGCCACTAAGCCAGATAGAAAACACTGGAGAGACTTCACTCTCCCCATGGCGCAGTGTGGTCAGTGTGCTTTATTACAAGCTCCAGCCTACAGCCGGGGGTCCAGCCAGAAAACAGGACATGGAGAATGACAAGCTGTAAATTCACTGCTGCAGCTTCTGTGTGCTGCCCTCAATGCACCTGCTTGCTCACTCAGGGGAGGCTGTTTACCTCAGCACAGCTTTTCTAGAGAGTTCCCCACTGTGCAGTGCAGCATGGGAAAACCAGTATACATGAAGACATCGTAACAATTACAAAGTTAAATAATTATTGCTCCGGTTTATGCTTTTGTAGTCAAAATTAATCAATTACCTGTCCTTTTAATATTTGTCTACCATACCCTATAAAACGCCAATGAAGTAGGTACCCAACAAATATTTGGAGTCATGTTTTAAATAAGGTGTTCTGGCTTTCTTAAAGCTATTCTTGTTGCTGTTTTTAGGTTCCATCAAGTCAGTTTCAACTCATAGGGACCCCATATGACAGCGTATAACTACACCATAGTGTTTTCTCTGCTATAATGTTTATGGGAGCAGATCGCCAGGTCTTTCTCCCGCCGAGTCATTGGGTGGGTTCAAACCGCCAACATCCCCTGCAGGGTTCCCATTAAGGGACCAGGGAACAAAGGATTAGTGGCCACTCACTTAACCATTGAGCCACAGGGGGATAAAAAGACTTTCCCATGGGATTAGCTCTGGGAATGTAAATCAAATAAGACTACCCTTCCCCCTGCCCCAATTGGATTGATAAGGAACTATTTGGGGAGGGTTACTGTATTGCCACCCCCTACCCCCAAATCATCAATTTACTGTCAGGGGAACTTACTTTACCGGGAGCAGGACCATAGCGTCAAATCACCTGAGCCAGGTAAAGACTCAGACGCTTCCAGAAGCATGTGGATAATCTCCAAGGTGAATAAAAAATTCCTCTGCCAGGCATTTGAGGCCTCTATGAAGTAACCTCCCTTTTCCCACTGTTCCAGGTTTCTCGCTTCTGCCCTCACCCACTCTCTGCTCTCATCCAGTGTCCTCTTTGCCCACAAGCATGACATGCTCGTCCCTGTCCTCCCTCCCTGCGATATGCCTTCCCCTCTCTCCTCAGCATTTCCACAAGCTTCCACCTTGAGGACCAGCTAAAAAGTCCCTTCTCTTCACCAGCCTAACCATTCCTTGTCACCCACTTCTTATTCACTGACTCACACCCTTCTAAGACCTTTCAATCATCAAACTGTATCTCTTATCATGGAGAATAAGTGTGCTTTTGGAAGAAACATGGCATAAAAGGAAAAGTAGATAGAGACTTGAGGCCTAGGTTTGAAGCCTGACTCCAGAGCTGACTATCAAGCCACCACTGGGGGAGTTTTTTTAACCTCTCTCTAAGTTTACTCCTTATCTGAAAATGAAGAGAATCATGTGACTGAGTTAAGATTTAGAGTCCACTTCTCTCTCCTGCTCTACCCTGCAAAGGGGACAGACAGATACTAGCTGGGTGTTGAGTACTCCCTTCCGTCACTTATATGAGGCTTCTCTTCCAAACCAGGGAGAAACCTGGGTGGGGACACAAGGAACTTCCCTGCCTCTGCCTGGAGTGTGTGACTTGAGCTCAGTCACTTCATGGTGGATTGAGGGGTGCTCTGGCACTGTTCTGAGAAGCCAGCTCTGTATGCATGGCATGAATCTATGGACTGACTCCAAAACCTCAAAGTGATTAGGAAAAAAGAGATACAAATACTTCATCTCACTTCCAAATGTTCCCAAATCAACACAATATTCAGGGAAAAAAATGAACTTAAGAACTTTCTAGCCAGATCCTTCAACTTCCAGTCCAGTCCCTCAGGCAGTTCATTGCAGGATCCATTGTCCACCAGCCTGTCAAACATCCCCACCGTACTCCTTTACAGGAGATGTCCTTGCTACTGCTGATGTATTATGTCCAATGAGATATGTGGCCAGAGCTCTGATACATAACCTGTAGCAATGCCTGAGCCATCACCTCTGAAAGGAGAAACACTCTGGACCAACCATCCAGCTTGCCTGGGACTGAGGGGATTCCCAGGATGCAAGGCTTTCAGTTTTAAAATCAGGGCAGTTCTGGGCAAACTGTGACAAGGTGGACAACCTAGCTTGGGCTTTACTTCTGAAATTGCTCCCAGTCCTTTATAGAGTAGATAGGGCAGTAATGACATAGTCTGAAAGGACACAGTCTGATTTGGGGGCCAGAAACTGCAAAGTGGCACCATTTTCTGACCTCTCTAATGATTTCATCATCTCCTTTCTACAGATGGGGAAAATGAGTTTCAGAGAAACGTTTGCTTAGGAGTCATCTTTAAGTGACAGAGTTGAGTTTGAAACTCAGATCTATCAGATACCTAATCCTGTGTCCTTTCCCTGACCCCATGAGCTCTCTGAGAACCACCACTATCTCCCAGCCCCAGGAGCCAGCATCTTGATACAGTACAAGGGGCTGCCTTTGAGAAGTTTCAAAAACATGCAGGGTCAGTGTATTTAAACCCAGCCAGTCAACATCTCCTCCCCAACCTGCCAAGTTATGACCATAGCATCTCTAAAAATCAGCTATAAATCTTTTCAGTCTGTAAACACTCAGATACAGTTCCCTCCATTGCTTAGCAACTTTTGACACTAATTGCTCTGTGGAGTATGTGCAACTGGCAACACCTTATTAAAAGTGAAATATATTATACTGTCCACTTATTGCTGCTTTATAGAGATAAATGTCCTTACTACATGGAAAAGCTAGCAAACAACTTGACAAAGAGGCTTCTAAACAGAAGCCTGCATGAGGGCATTCCTGTGACACAGGCTCCATCTGGGCTGCACTCAGAGCTCCCTTGATTTGGCTACAAGATTCAGCCACGCCGAGACCACTCTTTTCCACTGTTCTTATTTCCATCTCAGAGCTCTGCCTTGAGAACAAGCCTCGGTGCTGAAGAGAAGATGAATGTGGTTGCCCTCAGAGCTGAGGAAGCAGCATTGGCCCCGTCTGTAGAGATAATCCATCTCCTTCCTTCCAAGGACAAAGCATGGGTGAAGGAAGACCGACTAAAGAAAACACTGGGCAGGGAAGGGTGGAGGAGAAAGACAGGCAAGGCAAGAACGAGGGAACTCCATATTCAGTCCTAGTACTGCCTTGATTTTTCAGACACAGATGGGGCAACACGGAATTCCTCAGGAAAGCCCAGACCCAAGAAAACCAAACCTGTTGCCATCGAGTCGATTCTGACTCATAGTGACCCTATAGGACAGAGTAGACCTGCCCCCATAGGGTGTCCAAGGAGCGGCTGGTGGATTTGAACTGCCAACCTTTTGGTTAGCAGCCTGAGCTGTTAACCATGTGCCACCAGGGGTCCTACCCCAAATCCCACATTTAAAACAAAGCTGAAGTCAGCCATCTCTGGAGAGAGACTTGTTACATACTTATACCATCAGAGAATTTACCATTCAACCCAGGCAAAGCCAACTATTTTGGGTTCTGTGATCTAAGATAGATACTCAAATAACTTTCATGCTGAAAAGAAACTGGATTAAGCTCTTCTATCTAAATCCCCCAAAACAGATGTTCACTGAACACCCTCCAAATCCAAGATTGCTTGACATGTAGGGCTTGTGAGCTAACAATGGTCTTTACATTTTTGAAGGGTTAATGAAAACAAGGAATAATATGGGATAGAGACCAAGTGTAAATATCAAAGCTTTAGATGCTTACTAGCTAGTCTTTACAGAAAAAGTTTGCTGTCTCCATCTTAAAGGAAACAATTGGAATCCTCAGAGAAAGACTCCACAGAAAATACTTGAATGGATGAAAGGACAGGGATTGACACAAAAATGCCATTAGAAAAAACAGTGCCCTGCTTCTATCACAGCAAACTTAGCTTGAGTGCTGCGACCTGATTAATTGTGTTAAATGCACTTGCTGGAAAGAGTCAGTCTGCTGGAACCCTTGCCTTTTGTCTTGGCAATGTTTTACTGCTGATCTCTGTCCATGCCAGCTTTGAGAAGCAGCCAACTGGGGCAGTGTGGCCCCAGGAGCTAGCAGATAACAAGGGAGATGGAATGATGGAGAGAGGAATCTATTGTCCCCGCCATGTTTTGTGTTTCTGAGATACCAAATTGCCTGATTACTTTGACATTTCTGGAACCAAATTAAAATGCGCCACCATGGAGACAAAATGTCATTAGCCTCATTATAAGTGATTATGTTAAAATAAATACAAAAATAAAGTGGAAATTAGTCCAAACCATTAAAATACAGAAGCAAAAATGGCCAACAGGGACCTTATATGTGACATACTGAGAAAGGTTGAGGCATCCCCTAAGGAGACAGGAAAGATGAATGTAACAGGCACAGCGATTGAGCAACAGGCTTCCAGTGGCCATGGCAGAGCTTGGGAGCTAAGGCTTTTGCAGGGTCTTCCACCACCCTGTGCTGCCTGACCGTAGAGGGGACACTTGACTGCACCAGGCTCTGAACTCCCTCCCTAGGAAAACAGGAGAGTAACAGCATCTTTTTCATTCATACATCTGTTAAGTGTTCTACTTCTGAGTAGCAAGGAATGAAAGAAGTGGTCTTTTGAGACGGATGCTGTCTTGTAGATGGTTCCCTGGAAGGAAGGGGACAGGAAGCCTCTTTGGGCATCTGATCAGGAACAGGGATGTACTCACATAGTCACCTTCATTTTTTCCCCAGAGAGCTGAGTCATGGCTACGGAACAGAATCTTCTACAGGTAGAGAGCCCAGGTGTGGGATAAAGCCAAGGATTCTGATTATGACTCAGCCTGACGTAAGCTCAATGCTTATGACAGGAACCTCCTACAGTCCAAATGGTTTCGTCCACACTCCCCCTATCCATTTACTCTCTACTGCCCCCTACGCATACACTCTCTGCCACTTCACTTCATTTGCCCTTTCACCCGCTTACCCTTCACTGCTTCCTTCTCCCACACTCATCTTCCACTGATGCCTCAGACTCTCTCCCAGAAATCTAGTCCCAACCAAGTATTACCCATCTATTGAGTTTCTCATTCCCACCAATGGACAATTGCCTTTTATGCCCTAATCATATGTATGTTAACCATAAACAAACTGTGGTGTAAACTGATGGCCCCCAAAAGGAAATCCTTATCTCACCTCCTTAGAAACACAAGATTACTTCTAACTACCACCCTTCGTCACCACCCCACCCCCATGAAAGCAAAATGAAGCCTGTTGCTCTAGGATAATGACCGAAGCCATGGAAAAATATGTTGAATCCACTCTGCAGCTTCCTCCTTCACACCTTTGGCAGACATTCCTAACCAATCCTGGCCCTCTTTCCCACTGAACCTGAGAGTCCAGAGAACTACTACCTATTAATTAGGAATTGGCACCATTTTCTTTCCCTTGAGATTGTTGTTGTTGTTGTTAGGTGCTGTCGAGTTGGTTCTGACTCATAGCAACCTCATGTACAGCAGAATGAAACACTGCCTCGTCCTGTGCCATCCTCACAATTGTTATGCTTGAGCCCATTGTTGCAGCCACTGTGTCAATCCAACTTGTTGAGGGTCTTCCTCTTTTTAGCTGACCCTCTACTTTACTAAGCATGATGTCCTTCTGTAGGGACTGATCTCTCCTGATAACACGTCTAAAGTAATGTGAGATGTAGTCTCGCCATCCTTGCTTCTAAGGAGCATTTTGGCTGTGTTTCTTCTAAGACAGATTCGTTCGTTCTTTTGGCAGTTCATGGTATATTCAATTTTCTTCGTCAACACCATAATTCAAAGGCATAATTCTGCTTCAGTCTTCCTTATTCATTGTCCTTTTTTCGTATGTATATCAGGCAATTAGAAACACTATGGCTTGGGTCAGGCACACCTTAGTTTTCAAGGTGACATTCCTTGAGATAGGACTATGATTTTCACAATGCACTAAATAAGTCTCTCTAATAAACGTGAAACAACTCAATTGAAAACACAAAGATAGAAGAATATCTTGGATATGTTATCAGGAGGGACAAGTCCCTAGAGAAGGACATCATGCTTGGTAAGGTAGAGGGTTAGCAAGAAATAGGAAGATCCTCGAGGAGATGGATTGACACAGTGACTTCGACAATGGGCTCAAACACAGCAATGATTGTGATGATGGCACAGGACTGGGCAGTGTTTCATTCTGTTGTTCATAGGGTTGTTATGAGTACGAACCAACTTGATGGGACCTAAAAACTATATATATATATATATATATATACATATATATATGTGTGTGTATATATACAAGTATATATATATATTTGGAGCTCTGGTGGTGCACTGGTTAAGAGCTAAGGCTAGTCATGGCTGCTAACCAAAAGGTAGGCAGTTCAAATCCACCAGCTGCTCCACACTGTCCTATAGGGTTGCTACAAGTCAGAACTGACTCGACGGCAACAGGTTTAGTTTTTTTTGGTATATATATATATTTCCATTTTCTAAATTACCTCTCCATTCAATAGTACCCGGGACACATACAAAATTTCTGTACTGTGACTACAGCAGATAATATCATTCCTTTCTAATACCTGAAAAAACTGAGGCCCCATAGCAAAGAGACTAGAAGCCTCATATCTTAACTCTAAGTTCAGTACAAATTTTTGAATTACTTTGAGTTTTAAAGAGTAGAACTCAGAACTCCCTTGAGGTATATGAGAGGGTTAATTCCCAGATGCCTGCAAATAGAGTAGCATGTGAGAAGAGCTTCCACAATGCTCAGCAGTAATGAGCAAGGGACTCAGAGAGCTTTGCTAACATGAGCTCACTAATCTCAAAAGCTTCCCACACAATCTGTGGCCTTTCTATCTCTGCCTCTTCTGTTCCTCCATCAGTTCTATCATCATGATCCCTCACGAAATATGTGGATAGGTTAGCAAAAAATTTATATGTATATTTCACATGAGCCTGAGATAAAGATCCTGGGAGCGCTGTGCGGGAAGACAGAAATGGGAGGGGAACAGTGGTCAGTGGAAGAAACAAGGAGATGGTGCTAACCATTTCCAACAAAATCAGAGATAACAGTTGCTGCAAGAGACAGCTAATGGCATCACCCTAACCACATAACCAGAACAACTATTCTAGACCCCAAAACACTGTTTAATTGGTATGTGCAAATGTTAGTGCCTGTGCACTTGTGCTGGGGTGGGGCAAGAGAAAGTACTTTGTGCTTGCCTTAAAAGATGATGTCTGTGGTCTGTGAGGGGCTCAGGGGAGGCTGCTTTCCTCTGGACTGGATCACATTTCTCCATCCTGATCTATGGTGTCCATAGTGTTTCCACTCACCCGCTTTCTTCCCTCCCATAGTGTGGGAATCAGGACAGAGCAGACCCTCTCCTGCTGCTTCACGACTCTTTGAGGGCCCATCTGGTCTCTGCTGTGCTGAGGACCAGGCAGCACCATGGACAAAGCTAAGGTTTGGTTAAAGTTGCCTTGTAGAAGCTCTAACTAACACCCAGCTGAGGAGACACATCTTCAGAGGGGAAAAAACACCAGCATTTACTTCTGTGGAGCAGGAAGACTGCAACCACATGCTAAAATGGGTCAGACACCAGGCTTTGAAGCAGAGGGCTGGCCGCAATCAATGCCCATTTTCTGAGTGCTCATTAGAATTACAAAACACTAGAGCTGGAAGACACCTTAAGGGATCATCTAGTGCAGCCTTCTTTGCAGAGGAGGGATTTGAGGCTGTGAAAAGTCCAGTGATGCATACAAGGTCACACAGGCAGGCCATTCCATGAAAGAGAACTGGGTTCTCTCTGTCCTGATTCCTACTGCTCCTCCCGAGGGCCATGTGTGCTCACTCTTGGGGAGCAAGAGGAGAGCATTCCCGTCCCCATGTAGGTGACTTCCTGGTTAAGGAGACAAGGTAAAGAAATATTTTTAGTAGTAATGATTGAGATAGTAAATCATTAAAATCCCAAATGAGTCAGGGCCAATAATGTATGCTTCAAGACAGTTTTTCTCAGCACTAGGTATTAGGAGCACTAGGGGAGCTTTTAAAACAATATTAGTATCTGCAATCTTGCCCTGACCAGCTACATCAGAATCTCTGGCAGTGCGGCTGGGCATTGATGTTGTTTTAAAGGCCTCCAGGTGGTTCTGACGTGCAGCCTAGGGTTGAGAACCACTGTTCTGAGAGGGAAGTCAGAGAGAAAAGATTCCTATGGGTGAAAGTGGCCAGGAAAGTCTGCCTGAAAGACAAGGTACTTGAGTCTTGGGTAGAAATCAGATAGGTGGGGCCCAAAATTCTATATTTCTATGTTGCTTGACAAGGAACCAGACTTTGAGTAGCAAGGCTAAAGGCAACAAGGAGCCATTAGACTACTATCTTTCTCTGAGCCTTTGCTTCTATTTTGTGCAGAATGATCCAGGGTGATTTCTTGCTCCTAGTTTCCTGCATGGGGTAGGGGAGGCAGTTTTGGAAAGAGCCCCATGCCCTTGGATAGAGGTGCCTACAAGCTCAGCACACAAGCTGGGCCCTGTACGTGGCTGACGTGCCTCCACACTGCAAGCTTAATCTACAGGAATAAAGGGCTCTGTTTCTTCCACAACTGAGGAGAACGGGGTGGTGGTGATGGTCACTCTAACCTAATAAGGAATTGGCCCCAGCCTCCTAATCACTTGGAGGAGTGAGAGGAACAGAATTAATTGTGGAGAGATCCGTTAAATGCCATCTCTTCCATGGCTTTACACCACAGATCTCATCTGCCTATGTCAGCAGCCTCATCCCTCCACACCAGATGTAACTGGGCACACACCCAACAGCAAGAAAGAGTTGAAGGCTACTCAGTGTGGGGTGGAAGGCATGCTGTGGCTCCCACTTCTTGCTTGGCCTACCCTGCCCCTCCCACCACCCAATCAGGAGGACAGGACAGATGGACAGGGCCATGCTCCCTAACATCCCTCTCCCAACTTACCCAAGGCCTCTTTTCTGGAATTTGGTAGTGGTAGTAATGCTTTCAGTATTTACACTGAGATTGTCTTGAAAATCCGTGAAAGCTTCCTATGACTACCCTCAACCTTCTCCTATTGGTCTAAGTCAGGAGCTCCAATTTCATTTCTAGTCACAGAGAGTTATCAAGTTGCCCAAGATCATATGTGTGGTCAGCAACCAGGTCCTCTCCTCACTGGCTAACTGCTTATGTAAGATGTTTATATCAGGTGGAGTCACACGTTGAGATAGATATTTACTCAATAAGTACTTATTGAGTACCTTTTAGTAAGAGGCATGGGTGCCTCCTCTTGAAGGCTGCTGGGACCTCCTCGTGCCCACATTCACTCTGCACATGTTGGCCAAACTGCTACGGGAATCTAACTGCACGGGAGGCAGCGAGGCCAGGCAGGGAGGTTCGTGGATTGAGAATTCTGCTAAAGGTTTGCTCATAATTTCACACTCCTGAAAATGTACGTATGCATCTCTGCAGTCACTCATCTGCCATCAGGTGGTCAACTAGCCAGAAGTGCTCACTCATCTGGGAGCTGCAGTAGGAGTTGCCAGGGAGCACTGCCCAAGCTGCTCTTGGTGACTAGGAGCCCCTTTGTGTTGGTGATTCAAAATCTTGCTGTTTCATGCTAAGCAGACAGGTTTGAGACTTTCAGAGTATTATTTCTTTGGTATGGCATATAATAAGTTCCCAACAAGAGGAAAGAAGGTATATAGAGAGAAGCACTCTGGCCTGGGAGACCTCATTTCTGTTCTCGATTCTCCCATAAGTTTCTGTGTGAACCTGGTTAAATCAACTCATTTTCAAGACATCAGCTTCCTCATTTGTAAATCAAGCCATCTCACATTCCCTTGTGATGCTAATCATTGTGGGCAGAGAGTTAGTCCCCTCCAGTCTTGGGCTTCTTTTCGTGCCCTAGACATAAATGCATGGAGACCTATACTTCAATAGCACCACTTTTTTTCCTTTAGTTGCACTGCAGTGATTTGGGTTGATATATGGTCAAGAACTTTGTGCCTAAAATAAGGCCTGCTTGTCGCAAACCTATTGGTTGTTGCCTTAGCCCATCTACCAGCCTACCCATGTGTTAACATAGATGAACTATTCACGTTTCTATGTAAATTCAATCCCTTCCCCTGTACAATAGATCTCATCCTCTCCCACTTAAGGCCCTGATCCACCAATTCTTATTTTGTTTACCTATTCCATCATGTTTTTACTCTCTACTGAATTATTATCATCAGCAGACATACTTGCTGTATCTTAGCGTTTCTGCCTAGAAAAGAGATTGGAGCTCCTGACTTAGACCAATGGGAGAAGGTTAATTGAGAGTAGCCACAGGAAGCATCTACGGATTTTTAAGACAATCTCAATGTAAACACTCAACAGCATTCTCACCACTGCCAAGTTGGAGAAAAGAGGCCTTGGGCAAGTCGAGAGGGGAGTGTTGGGGATCTTGGCCCTGTCCATCTGCCCTGTCCTCCTGATTGGGTGGTGGGAGGGGGCAGAGTAGGCCAAGTATAAATGCTTCTCCCATTTTAAAAACAACATTTCCCTAGGCCCCACTTCCTCTGTCAGCCACTGTCCTATTTCTTTGTTTCCTTTGCAGCAAAACTCTTTGCAAGAGCTGCTTGTATACAGTCAATCTGAATTCTCATTTTACTTGACCTCTTGGTAACATATGACATAGTTAATCACTCCATTCTCTTTATAAACTTTTTCAGTGGCTTCCCGGTACCACACTATCATGATTTTCCTAGCTTGGGTCAGTTGCTCTTTTGCAGGCTCCTTGACTGATTTCTCCTCATCTCCCTGAACTCTTTGAAAGTTGAAGTTCCCATTAAGAGGGCTGATGTCTATCCTTCTTTTCTCTTTTTGAATTCCCTCCCTTTGTCATATTTTTCAGTCTTTTGGCTTTAAATATCATCTATATAACAACAACCCCAAGACCTTTCCCCTCACATTCCAAACTTACATTTCCAACTGCCTGCTCAACATTTCTGATAGAAGTACCAAGCTGAACATGTTTAAAAGTAAACTCCAGCCCATCCCTTCCAAAAAAATCTTCCCCCTATCATAACTTTTCCATCTCAGGTGATGCCAACTTTATCCTTCCAATTGTTCAGGCCAAAAAATTTGGAGTCCTTCTTGTATCTGCTCTCTCTTACTCCATATCCAATCTGGCAGTCTGGAGGCTCTGATTTCAAACTATAGCTGTGATCAACCACTTCTCTTCATTTCCACTGCTATCACACTCTGAGCCACCATCATCTTTTACTGGGATTATGGCAATAGCCTCCTAACTGGTCTTCTTGATTCTACCCTTCAGCAGCCAGACATATTACTGCTCTGTTCAAACATCTAAACGAACTCCTCATTTAATTAAGAGTAAAAGCCAATTCTTTACAGTGAACTGCAAAGCATATTTAACTGGTCCTTCCAATACTTCTCTCACCTCATCTCCCACTGCTCTCTCCTCATTTGCTCAGTCTGCTCTAGCCACACTTGCCTCTTTGCTCTTCCTTGAATAATCCAGGTATACTCAGACGTCAGGGTCTTTTCACTAGCTAATATCGCTGCCTGGTATGCTCATTCCCCCAGATATCCTCATGGCACACTTCCTCACCTCCTTCAAGTGTCTGCTCAATTGTGACCTTCTCAATGAGGCCTACTAAAACTGCCCTGTTTAAAACTGTAGACCATTTTCCTCATTATTCCCAACGTTCCTTATTCTTCTGTTCTTTTTCTTTTATTTCCTTCCTTCTAACATACTGCGGAGTCCTGGTGGCACAATGGTTAAAAGCTCAGCTGCTAACCAAAAGGTTGGCAGTTAGAATCCACCATTCACTCCTTGGAAACCCTATGGGGCAGTTCTACTCTGTCCTATAGCGTCACTATGAGTCAGAATTGACTCGATGGCAAAGGGTTTGGTTTTTTTGGTTTAACATACTATGAATTTTACCTATTTGTTATGTGTACTTCTTATTACCTGATTTTACCGATTAGTATATAAGCTTCATAAGGGCAGTAATCTTAGTCTGTTTTATTCACTGATAAATCCTAAGGTCCTAGAACAGTCCTTGACCCATACTAGGTACTCAATAAGTAGTTGTTGAATGAATGAAGTTAAACAGCAATAGCCACGAACCCATTTTCAAGAACTTAAAAAAACAATTGAATATAGCTTTATCCTGAAATTTGGGCATACCATACAATTAAAACAAGTCCTACAGGTCATAAAGAAAAAATTAATGCTATTTGTCAAGCTTTCTCGAACTCATAAACCCAGAGGTTGTAATTCTATTTTGAAGCAAATGGAACAGAAGATTCTGAGAAGAAATGCACCAAGTCTCTGAGAACATGTAGATCCACAAACATAAAAAGCAACAAGGTTTCTTACCCCCTTTGACTCCATTGGTAACATGGACATTTAGAAACTTGTGGGGTTATTAAAAGCTCATATCTCACCAGCACCATCCATTGCTTTTCTGACATTTAAATTACAAAAACTAAATCAGCAACATGGTGAGAGTTTTGCTGGTTAGGTTATAAAGCCTTGCCATTTTCCCAGCAATGCAAGTTGAAGGATTTTTTAAATCATCCCCCACCTGTATCCCACTGCGTTACCCTATTTGTCCTACTTTCTGCCAAAATTGTCACCAGCACACGGGATAGATAAATACTCAACTCAGACGTCACTTCCTCTGGGAAGTTTGGTGAAACCTAGCAGAATTTTCTTTCGTGTCAGATTGTTTATGCAATAGATCGCATAGGTAGCACGCCACATGTGTGAATGTGTTTTCATGACTGTGTCTCCCTGTGTGAAGTACTCAAAGACAATGACTTGTCTTAGTCACCTTGTTTCTGAGCCTCCAGTGCCTGGTAAAGAGTAGGAGCATGGCTAATGCTGGTTACATGAATGACCTTGTAGAATGAATTGCTCTATATGGAATGAAGTAGCTTTTACCTAAACCAAATTTGGTATTTATAATGGTTCATGAAAGATCCTAATCAGTGAGCTAAATCACAGAAATTAACAATTTGGCCTTTAAATTTATTGCTGTCAACAATACAGCAGCAGAGAAATCAAGCCATAAGGGTCAGCCAAGTACAGAAAAAATATGATTCCAAATCTCATAGGATTCCTTCTTATACACCAAACCCCTTCATGGCTGGGAATGATTTTGCACAGTCAGGAAATTCCAGAACATGAGAACTCTTAAATTCTTAAGAAAGACATCCCAGAACTGCTGTAATGGTTCACATCACCTGGCATCTGCAGTAGAGGTCAAAAGTGGCTTGCTTGCAAATAAGATGTCAATACAGGGGAGCCATGTCAATCATTACCAGCCAGGCCTTCCATAATAATTGCTTACAGGGGAGTCACTGTGGCCACTCCTTAGGGTTGGAGCTGTTAGATATTGACATCTGATGATTTGGCCCACAGGTCCCTCCCTAAAGGGGTAGAAGAAAGTGGAAACAACCAAAAACCCTAGTTCATTTCTGCCAGCTCCTCTCCAGTCCACCTGTGTCTACCCAATTCCTCCTCACCTGGACTTCTTGGCATCCCTTTCTACCAAAATGATTTCAGGTAGGTACAAGGTACTCTGAAGGTCCTGCTAATGATCCCTCCTAGGAAGTAACTCAAAAATCCTAGTCAAGCCCTTCTTTAATATTCAGAACCATGCTCACTTCTTCAGACTCCTTTCTTTTCAAATTGGCTAAAAGTACACTTAATTAATCTTGAAACTCTACTGCCATAATTGTACACATATCTACACTACTATTTACAACCGACTGATTTTTAGATACAACATTTTGTTTAGTTTAAGGTATTTTTCTACAGGAACCATATCAGAACTATCACTCTCACTTCTATTACTCTGAAGCTACTAGACTGAAATCGAAGTCTGTCCTAAAGGATGTTGCTGGAACAGTTTGGGTAGTAACAATCACATGCAATGAGAGACACAGTCTAGCTAAATTAATAATGTAGTTATGGCTTAAGACTTTCCATATCTGTTTTATTCCAGACATATCTGAGGGCATAAGAAAACCACCTGACTAATACTATCTTATAATACTTATTTGTGTTATCATCAAATATGTTTCTATTGTTAGACATTCTTATAAAGTATTCATCAGAGAGCAAAGATGAAGGAGTCAGTGGCCTGATTTACAGGTTCTGGATAAACCCAATATTTAGGCAAAAAATAATCTGAGAACCAGAAGCTTCTCACAGCCTAGAAACCAGAACAGGTCAGAAGTGCAGGCCTGTGACATGAGAAGAGAAGGCCATCTTTCACCAGCTGGAAGGCAACCGACATAGTTAAAGGAGTTGCTAGGCCACTGTGCTGACCATTTAAAACTGTAGAGCAGTGATTCTCCACTGGGGTAATTTTTCCCCCAGAGGACATTTGGCAATGTCTGGAGACATTTTTGATTGTCACAACTTGAGACACACTATTGGCATCTAGTGAGTAGAGGCCAAGGATGCTGCTAAACTTCTTAAAATGCATAGGGCAGCCCCCCATCACAAAGAAGTATCCTGCCTTAAATGTCAATAGTGTCAAGGTTAAGAAGCCCTGCCATAGGAATATTAGGAAAATTGAGTTCAAGAAGCTAATACAGAACCATAACAATTAAGAAATGGAGCATCATCAAAGGGTAGAGCCAGCTTTATGGACCAGATAATGAATGTCCTCCAGATAACAAACTAGGAAAATGAGAAATAAGTATAGGGCAGGGATTAGATTTCCAACTGAACCCAGTCTTAGAATGTCAAGGGGGAGGGAAGCACCTTTATGATCAGCCCAAAAACGCCAGAAGCCTAAGTGAGAAATCTTGACAGACTGGTTAAAAAATGTCTCATTTACTCAAGGGCCAGGGCTCCTGAATTCTGCCTCAGAGTTCTATATATATAACTGGTATTGAAAATTGCACCAGTCACACAGCTTTGCAGAGTGGAGTGGAATAGCATCAAATCAGAAAGGGTTGCATGTGGTGTAAAACATTGGCTTACATGTCCATTTACCTCTGTCATCCCAGCAATACTTTGTTAGTCTGGGTCCCTCAAGAACCAGATATCAGACAGGACTAAATGGACGAGAAATTTATTAGAGGAAGCGCCTGTGAGAGAAAATGGGGATAAGCAGGGGCTGGAAAAGGCTGGGAACACCATCATTTCTGATCCCTGTGAAGGCAAGAGCACAGAAAGGAGGGAGGGCTGGGTAGAGGCACTGAAACTGTGGTGTTGTTGTAAGCAAAGTTTGGCAGAGCTTCTGGGGAGTTCTCAAGGTTGCCCATCAGAGGAGTCTACCTCTCCCAAGAATAAAAACTAGTCCACCACATGTGTGTCAGAGTAGAACTGTGCTCCGTAAGGTGTTCAATGGCTAATTTTTCAGAAGCAGATCACCAGGCCTTTCTTCCTAGGCAACTCTGTGTGAACTGGAACCTCCAACCTTTCAGTTAGCAGCTGAGCGTGTTAACCATTTACACCACCCAGGGACTTCCTCCCAAGAATGGACATGCCACGCTCAGTGGCTGCCTGAGGGCAGCCGTGGGGAACATGGCCTCAGTGCAAACACCACAGCAGATTCTGCAGTACAGAAGCTGGAGCTCTTGATCAGTTACATTTCCTGCAGTCAGAACCTTGAGAGAGAATTCTCACAGCCACTACAGACACTGGGCTTCACCTGAGTCACCTCAGGATACAAATTGTGCTCAGGAAAACACATCGTTTTCTATTTTTTCTATTTTATCATATTCTGTGTATCTCCATTAATATGTTCTAATAATATGTCTTTTGAAATGTCTAGCCCTACCTTTACTGAACTTTTCCTTAGGGCAAAAGAACTTGCTAAGCTAAATCAGAAGAGCTAGAGTCTCAGTGTCTCTAGGATGGTGATCCCTGGGAAAGAGCTGGGACACAGGGAAGAAAATGAAGAACTCTGGAGATAAGAATTTTGACCAGTTGGGATGGATAGTCCATGTCCTTGGCTTTTGTTTCTTGGAATAACTGTTCTGCATTTTTTTCCCTGTAATATTTTTGTTGTTGTTGTTATTGCTTTTTTTGTTTTTTGTTTGATAAAGAAGAGGTATTCTGGATGTTGGTCTATATGCGCTGACTTGTTACTCCTTTTTACCACAAAGATGGTATTGTTGAAGAACATTGCAGCTGCTCCAAGATGGGGTCTACCATAGCAACTGTATTGTACCAGTATCTAGCACAATGTGTGGCCAAGGACACATCACCATGCTAAGTCCCAGAGATTGCCAGCCAGAGCAATGTCATTAGCAGTGTCTTACCAAGAATGATTTGACTTTTACATCTTGACTACAGCACCAAGGACCCAGCATGTCTCCAAATGAGTGTCCACCCCCAGGAGTACTTTGAGGGTTACATTGATAAGAAGGGAAGAAATACCAGAGTTCCAACTTTTATTTATGTTTATCTTATCCTTATAAAACTATTTTTTTGTCATCATATGTGTGCAGTGGCATGTATATAATTTATACACAGATAAATACATATTGTATGCATATGCTTAAAACTATTTACATGTAGGAATTTATGAACAAAAAAGTTGGGAGATCACGGGTAGTACAGTTGATTTTAAGTTTTTATTTTGTTTTTACAGTGGAAACTGATGGTATAAAACCAGTGAACATGGGACTACTCTGAAAACTGTAGGGCTCTGGACAACACAAGCAGAAAACTTACAGGCTGCAGGGCATGGGGTTATGGGACTTGGTCTGAGAGGCATGAGCTTGTGGGAGAAAACTGACTAGGGCTGGGAAAACTCCTGAACAAAGTCATCAATGTAAAAGGCCAGATAGATATGGGATAGCCAGGCAATAGCACGGAATATGGAATAATTGTTCAGGACCAGCGTGAGGTATTCCTGAAGAAGGGAAATGGGGATTGCAGGAATGTTCTGAGCCAAACTGAGTCAGTGAGTAACAACAGTGCGTTTTTAAAGGGGTGCCTGTGACCTTAGGTGTGAGCAGGGCAGGGAAATCCAAGGACTTCAGCCTGGTCTGCACATCACCCACCAAATGAGCAAGGTAAACTAAAGGTTTCTTCAATCACCTCTACCCCCACACATTTCTGATGTCCTAAGATTGGAAGACCACAGAGTCCTGGAAGCAATGCTTTTCTCTACAAGTACCTAAGTGGAGTTCCATGGTATTTCTCCTGATGTTGCAGAGAGATAACCTTCAAAAACCACGTTACTAGCATACAAGGTTAACCAAAAGGAGGAGTGGAAGTGGGAGTGGGAGTGGTATGTGTGTGTTTAAGGTGGTAAGCAGGGGCAGGTTGGCAGGTAAGAAGTTGTACAAACCAAGGGTTTCTGATGTTTCTGAGTTCCTGTAGTTTACCCTTGATGCCTAGGTCAGGGGTTTGCCCACAGAGGCTTAAGTCCCAATGGACAACAGTCACTGAAAGCCTCTGTACTTCCCATCAGCACACAGGAGATATTTGGCCAACTCTGAAGCACTGTCGGGGCTCAAATTTCCTCCTCCTGCTGCTCTGCCAGCACTATTTGCTGGGTTGCTGAATTACCTTCTTGCCTCAACCTCAGTACCTGCAAACTTCTTGCTTGGTGGCTTGGTGCCTCACTTTTATCCTCCTTGACTTTGGCCCCCAGGCATTTCTAGATCCATTTAACTTCCATTCCACCTGTAACCTGGGCTCTCTGGCTTCACACTGACTCTGTCATCCACCACAAGTGTGCAGTGGAATCCAGACTTCAAGGAATTCTGAGAGAATAGCTAAGATATTTCTTACAGGACTAACGATAGATCTGCTGATGGTAAACCAAGCCCTACAGTCATCTGGGAGGGATAACAAAAGGGCAAGGTAAATTACAGACTTTCGCTGACCGAAAACGCTATCACTGCCACTCCCTTCCCAGTTGTCGCCATAAAAAAGCAGCAGACAGAAATAGCCATGAAAAATTAAAAATAAAGAGGAATAGAGAATATAGGATGTTTTTACAGGATAAAAAAGTCATAATGTATCTTCTTTGATTTTTCTCCTTCCTCTATCCTCTTGCACTCGCTTCCATTGCTTCTACTCTTAAACCACAACTATAAAATCTGACTTTTGATACCAGAAAAACCACTTGGCCTCCCAGGAACATACACTCTAATATATGAAAGATTAACCTAGTGGGAAAATCAACAGTTTCTCTGCCCCTCTGATCTACAAGTGAACGGGCGTGCCAGACAAGCCTGACGTCCATGCTCTGCTGAGGCTAATTGGCTTCCAGAAAACACCAACTGTTTCTGTGACTTGATTCCATCAATACAGCTTCAGATGCATGTTAATGAGACCTAGGACTGGGGATCAGGGGTTGAGCAGTTCAACACTAAAGCTAAATGGTGTAGCCCTGTATCTCTGAGAATCTTCCCATCCAAAGATAGGCGCAAAGACATTGATGGATATTAAAATCTGCAAAACTAATTTTCTAGTTGCAAATGGGAGCTAGAACATTTCCCCACCCCACCTAAAATGAGACAAAAACTCAGAGTATGAGTAAGGTAGAAGCAAGCTGTACTGTTCCCCAGAAAACCAAAAAAACAAACCAGTTGCCTTCAAGCTAGTTGCGACTCATAGTGACCCTATAGGACAGAGTAGAATCACCCCATAGGATTTCCAACGAGCAGCTGGTGGATTTGAACTGCTAATTTTTTTGGTAGCAACCAAGCTCTTAACTACTGTGCCACCAGGGCTTCAACTGTTCCTCAGAGCTTATACTCAAGGCCTTCAGGCTTTAACTACCCAGAAGATAGGGCAGTGACACGGATAGAAGCACTCTCATGAAGTGGAATGTCCTGAGGAGGTTCTTGGTCTTGAGGGACCATTCAAGACCTGTGGGCCAATTCATCACCTCAGCTCAGTCTGGGTCTTTTTCTGCAGCTACCAAGAAGTTGAGCACATTGGACTAGGGCAGGGTACAGGACAAGTATGTGAGCCTGGACATCCTTTCTGACTCCCAAGCACACACTGCATTAATGACTCTCACTCTGGACTCAACCCAGCATAGGCTGAAAAGGTTTCTGAGAGTTTCTGCTGTAACAGCCGTTGGGACTAGGAAAAGAAGAACTTCATCTCTAGGGATACATTAATCATCCTCTATGGGGAGGAATTAGTCCTCTCCCTAGCATGTTTTCCAGAGAGCCAAAGAAGACCCCTCTTTCCACAAAAGAATCTTCTCCATTCATATACTGCTCTCTGAGATTCTACTTTTGCTAGTGATAGAAAACTTTAGGAGGTTCGTGTCATTAGTTCAAGGCCTGGTATTCATAGGGCTAAGAGAAACTTTGACCTGACTTTAGGCTTCATTTTGGGGTTCTTTCTTGACCCCACCATGTCTCTCTCATCACCACACAAACAGCAGAGTTCACATTCTCTCGCAGGGCCAGAGTAGCTCAGCTGGGGAAACATAGACCATTTTCAAGCCTCTCCATGGAAAAAGAAAGAGCAAACCAAACATTTCTCCATGTCTAGGGAAGTGTCTGTCAGTTTATCATACTGTTGTGCCTTCCATGTTCTGTGATGCTGAAAGCTATCCTATCAGTATTTAAATACCAGCAGGATCACCAATGTTGGACAGGTTACAGACTAGACAGACTCAAAAGAGGGAATTTACTTTGAAAAAATTGGCCAGTGAAAACCTTATGAACAGCAGAGGAACACTGTCTGATATAGTGCCGGAAGATGAGCCCCTCAGGCTGGAAGGCACTCAAAATACAACTGAAAAAGAGATGTTTCCTCAAAGTAGAGTCGACTTTAATGATGTAGATGGAATAAAGCTTTTGGGACTTTCGTTTGCTGCTGTGGCATGACTCAAAATGAGAAGAAACTGCTGCAAATATCCATTAATAATCAGAACGTGAAATGTACAAAGTATGAATCCAGGAAAATTGGAAGTCATCAAAAGTGAAATGGACCACATAAAGATTAATATCCTAGGCATTAGTGAGCTGAAATGGACTGGTGTTGGCCATTTTGACTCAGATAATCACATGGTCTACTATGCCAGGAAAGATAAATTGAAGACGAATGGCATTGCATTCATTTCAAAAAGAACATTTCAAGATCTATCGTGAAGTACAGCACTGTCACTGATAGGATAATACCCGTATGCCTACAAGGAAGACCAGTTAATACCACTATTATTCAAATTTACACAACAACCACTAATGCCAAAGATGAGGAAATTGAAGATTTTTACCACCGTCTTCAGTCTGAAATAGATCAAGCATGCAATCAAGATTCATTCATAATCACTGGTGATTGGAATGCGAAAGTTGGAAACAAAGAAGAAGGATCTATAGTTAGAAAATACAGCTTTGGTGATAGAAATGACACCAGAGATCTCATGATAGAATTTTGCAAGACCAACAACTTCTTCATTGCAAATACCTTTTTTCAACAACATAAATGGTGACTATACACATGGACCTCACCTAATGGAAAACTTAGGAATCAAATTGACTACCTGTGGAAAGAGACGATGGAGAAGTTCAATATCATCAGTAAGAACAAGGCCAGGGGCTGATTGCACAACAGACCATCAATTGCTCATGTGCACGTTTTAGTTGAAGCTGAAGAAAATTAAAACAAATCCATGAGAACCAAAATACAGGCTTGAGTATATCCCATCTGAATTTGGGGACCATTTCAAGAACAGATTTGACACATTGAACACTAATGACTGAAGACCAGACAATTTGTAGGATGATGTCAAGGATATCATATATGAAGAAAGCAAAAGGTCATTAAAAAGACAGGAAAGAAAGAAAAGACCAAAATGTATGTCAGAAGAGACTCTGAAATTCGCTCTTGAATGTCAAGTAGCTAAAGCAAATGGAAGAAATGATGAAGTAAAAGAGCTGAACAGAAGATTTCAACGGGTGGCTCAAGAAGACAAAATAAAGTATTATAATGAAGTGTGCAAAGACCTGGAATTAGTAAACCAAAAGAGAAGAACACACTCGACATTTCTCAAGTTGAAAGAACTGAAGAAAAAATTCAAGCCTCAAGCTGTAATATTGAAGGATTCTATGGGGAAAATACTGAATGACGCAAGAAGCATCAAAAGAAGATGGAAGGAATACACAGAGTCATTGTACCAAATAAACTGGTGGACATTCAACCATTTCAAGAGGTAGCATATGATCAAGCACCGATTGTATTGAAGGAAGAAGTCCAAGCTGCATCAAAGGCATCGGCAGAAAACAAGGCTCCAGGAATTTATGGAATATCAATTGAGATGTTTCAACAAATGGATGCAGTGCTGGAAGTGCTCACTCGTCTATGCCAAGAAATTTGGAAGACAGCTACCTGGCCAACTGACTAGAAGAGATCCATGTTTACGTCTACTCCCAAGAAAGGTGATCCAATGAAACATGGAAATTATCGAACAATATCATTAACATCACAGGCAAGTAAAATTTTGCTGAAGATCATTCAAAAGTGGTTGCAGCAGTACATCAATAGGGAACTGCCAGGAGTTCAAGCTGGATTCAGAAGAGGATGTGAAACGAGGGATATCATTGCTGTTGTCAGATGCATCTTGGCTGAAAGTAGAGAATACCAGAAAGATGTTTACCTATGTTTTATTGATTATGCAAAGGCATTTGACTGTGTGGATCATAGCAAATTATGGATAACATTGCAAAGAAAGGGAATTCCAGAACACTTAATTGTGCTCATGAGGAATCTGTACATAGGCAGTCATTCAAACAGAACAATGGGATACTGCATGGTTTAAAATCAGGAAAGGTGTGCATCAGGGTTGTATCCTTTCACCATATTTATTCAATCTGTAACCTGAGCAAATAATCTCAGAATTTGGACTATATGAAGAAGAATGTGGCATCAGGATAGTTGGAAGACTCACAAACAACCTGTGATATGCAGATGATACAACTTTGCTTGCTGAAGTAAAGAAGACTTGAAGCACTAACTGATGAAAACCAAAGACTACAGCCGTCAGTATGGATTACACCTCAACATAAACAAAACAAAAATCCTCACAACTGGACCAATAAGTAACATCATGATAAACAAAGAAAATATTGAAGTTGTCAAGGATTTCATTTTACTTGGATCCACAATCAATGCCCATGCAAGCAGTAGTCAAGAAATCAAAGGACATAGTGCATTGGGCAAATCTGCTGCAAAAGACCTCTTTAAAGTGTTAAAAACGAAGACATCAGTTTGAGGACTTATGTACGCCTGACCCAAGCCATAATATTTTCAACTGCCTCATATGCATGCAAAAGCTGGACAATGAATAAGGAAGACTGAAGAACTGATGCCTTTGAATTATGATGTTGGTGAAGAATATTGAATATATCATGGACTGCTAGAAGAAGGAACACATCTGTCTTGGAAGAAGTACAGCCAGAGTGCTCTTCGGAAGCAAGAATGGAGAGACTTTGTCTCATGTACTTTGGAAATGTTATCAGGAGGGACCAGTCCCTGGAGAAGGACATCACATTTGGTAAAGTGGAGGGTCAGCGAAAAAGAGTAAGATCCTCGTTGAAATGGATTGACACAGTGGCTGCAACAATGGGCTCAAACACAGCAACGATTGTGAGGATGGCGCAGGGCTGGGCAGGGTTTCATTTTGTTGTACGTAGGGTCACTATGAGTCGGAATCGACTCAAAGCCACCTAACAACAACAGAGAAGCGATGCAAGACTTCCCTGATGTATGTCTCCTACTCCAAAACAAATGTTACAGCCATTTGGTACGTGTTACACTGATAATTATAATTGCACTCAGCCTAGTCAGGGAGACAGAGAAAATCAAGAGTAAGGAGGTTGACACAAAAAGAAGAGAGAAACACCAGACAAAAATGGCACAGCCAAGTGATGCAACAAGACCTGGCAACCTGGAAGTGAATAAGCCTTCATAGCTACCCTGGGAAGATGGTAAGGCAGTTCTATTCTCCTATTTTACAGAGAGGGTTAAGAGTCTTGGAGAGGCTAAGCCATTTGCCCAAGGCCACACAGGTCTTAAGTGCAGAGACAAGCCAGAAGCCATGACTTCTGCTTTTTAGGTCAGTGTTTCCAAACACTCTCACAATGTGACAGCAGGAAGGGCCAATTGTCTCCTTTTAAAATTAACAATTTAAGTGAAAAGAACAAAAGAAAGAAATCACCATCCTCGTCATAATTAGGAAATGGTTCAGTCTTCATGAACATCATGGGCTAAACTGAGGGCAATCAAGAGGCAATGCCCTTTTACTTCCAAGACTGCTCCCCAAACAAAAGTAGTGAAAAGATATAGAACACTGATAGTATTTTTCACCATCCCTTCTCCTCTGGGCCTCACCCAAACAGGTATCCATCCCAGTGCCAAGTAAGACTGGGTACTCTCTTCTCCATGGAATAAAGCCAAGGGAGTCCCAAGAAAACTCCAGTTCTCTTGAAGTCTGTAGGCTAATGGGCTATTTCCATCTGCCACATTCTCTGTTTAAACATTCTCCTCTCTTTGAGGAGTGTGGGACATCCCTTGGCACTGGGCTGCTCATAACCAGGTTGCATGTTCAGAGAAGTCAAAGGTTTCTGGAGGCCTGTCTTCCCAGGAATGGAAATGTAAATCGGTGCTTTAGCCTCACCATCTTTATGTCTTAGCAATTCTACCATCTTGAATATATCATTGCATTTACCCTAGATCACATCAGGCATGACTGTATATCTGGACTCTTGCCTTCTACTCTGCATTTGTCTACAGCTCTTTTGGACCTATTGTTTTGATTATGGCCATGCCCATGTTGTCAACTGTGAAGGCAGTCTGGTGGTGGCAAGATTGGGGAGGTAAGAAGACTTAGCTTTTTCACTTATTGGCATAGAGGATAGTTCTGAGGTATGTGAATCACTTTTATACTGTAAATCACTATTTAACCATGAATCCTTAATATGGAGACCATGGCATTCTCTGTATGGACTGTCTCTTGGCTCAGTATGGAGCCAAACCCAAACAGATAACCTAAAAATTAATGTTTTGATGGTATAGTGATGATGAAGGCAGTTGCCTTTCACAGTGTGTAGACCAAACAAGTCAGGCTGACACATATCTGGCATTTGGTAATATATCACACTGAGCATATCTTTCCACATATCAAGAAAAATTTATTTCTAAGAGTCTTCCAGTTCGGTTATAAAGGTCATTCAAAGTATAAGAGCCTTTGTAAGGGATAAGACTTCTTTGTTTCTGCACTCTTCACCCTAATCCTTAGGTAAAAGATAACCCTGCAGTAGCCCTGTTCCCAGATGTTCTTTATGCACATGGGGAGAGAGCATCAGGGAAACAGGGTAGTGGCCAGGGTTACACGCCTGTTTTTCCAAAGGCTTCAACAGGTTTCATACTGGGTAGCAAAGTTCAGGTCAACCCTTCACTATTGGGTTGTTGAGACCACATCAGAAAGGTTACGTAAATATCTGTGCTCAAGTGTTGGCTCAGTCCCTATCTCTAACTAAATGACTTTGGAAAATATGCTCAGACTCCCTTGCCTCAATTTCCTCATCTATAAAATGGAAAAGATATAACAGATGATCTCCAAGGACCTCTACTTTTCTCAATAAATTAGTGTAATTTAAAAAATGTTTGCCTGGCAGCCATAGATGACACGCTATGCTCAGAGGATATGGGTGTTGGATCTTGAGAGGAGGTAATACATATTTTTATGTCATCGTGATAGTATTTGTTAAGTGGCTGCCTCTTGGCACCCATGAGTCACTCTATAGTCTGGCCAAAGCTTCCCTACAATGCCTGGTTTTTCCAGGAGAAAACAATCACGGGCAGGATCCAACAGATAACACAACTAGGGCTCTGTGCGATCTTGTTGATAGGTAGGGAAGTTGAATGATGCAATTTTAAGTCCCTGTATTAGACCCTGAAAGGACACCAGTTAAGGAGCTCAGATTATTGGACTGCTAGGAATTATGGCATTTCCAAAAACAGTCTATTCCAGCTCCTGTTCCAGGGCTAAACACTTAAACTGAGTCAGTCAAGCAGGAATTTGAAGACAGATACGCTTTTCAACTCTCCCAAAAGGGTTTTTGGTGCTAGCTGTGGGTTGACTTTATATTCAGATTCTGCAGATGTGTATGGAGCACCTAGACATTCCTTGTAAAGACTCTCAAGTTTACCAGTGTCTGTCCATTCCAATCGCCACCTCCAAGTTCCACGACAGTGCCATTTCCCATCTGAACTACTGCAGTAGCCTCCCAACTAGCCTACTCCTTCCAGTTTTGCTCACCCTTAATCCATTCTGCAAAATGCAACAAGAATGAGATTTACAAGATATAAATCATGATCCTACCTCCCACCACATGAATCACTTCAGTAGTTTTCCATCATTTCTAGAATAAAGAGCAAAATGATGAACATGTCCTTCAATGACTGTCTTCATCTGCTGATCCCTTCCCATCCCTATGATCCAGCCAAACAGGAGGTTGTGCTCTGATCTCTCATGCCTTTGCACGTTCTGTTCATGCATCTTTTTTCCCTTTGGTTTGGATAATTTCTGCTTCTCGTCTTTTATCCTTCTTATCTTAGATCAGTTGTCACTTTCACAGGGACAACTTTGCTGGCCTCCAAGGCAAGTTCAAGCCCTCCTCATAGGCCATTATATCACCACACCCCTCCACTTCCATAGCTGTTATCTCAGTCATGATTTCACATCTCTACGGGTATTTATTTGATATATGCCTGTCTCTCTCACTAGACTGTAAACATCACGAGAGTAGGGACAAGAACAATTTTTGTTCAGGCATTGTGTTCCCAGCACCTACCATAATACTTGTCACATAGTAATCACTCAATAAATAATATGTCAAATAAATGAACGTGCTTGGCCCTGCAGGGCATTCAGAGATGAAAAAGCAAGACCTCAGCATTCAGAATCCCACACTCATGACACAGCAACTCTGAAATAGGGTAGAGTATGAAAAGTGATTAGGTATGAGAAATGATAAGTCCTCTTTTCTGTTTCTTCTGATTCATTGAGCCCTTGTTTACCTTTTCCATATGAACATCAACCCATTTAAGTATCAGTTGATAAAATCGATTCACTTCCATGCCATTGAGGAGCCTTGGTGGTACAGTAGTTAAAGTGCTCAGCTGCTAACTGAAAGGTCAGTGGTTCAAACCCACCAGCCGCTCTGCAGGAGAAAGATGTGGCAATCTGCTTCCATAAAGATTACAGCCTGGGAAACCCTGTGCAGTAGTTCTACTCTGTTCTATAGGGTTGCTACAAGTTGGAATTGACTCATCAGCAACGGGTTTGGTTTTGGTCACTGTCATTTGCATTTTCCTGTTCCAACCAAGCATTTTTTTTTTCTTCTAACCAGCACAATTCCTTCTCGTATTGCCACAATTTGTACCTGTTGGAATCAAGGGCATGACTCTAAATTTCAAGCAATTATGGCCACTGCCCCAGACACCCTGATGGTATCATGGAGTAATTTTAGTTTGATTTAAACCAACAGCACACCTTAGGGCCCACATCTGGGTTCACTAACAACTCGCACCCTCATATGTGTCTGTCAAAACACGAAATGTGAGATCCAAAATATGCAGCCCCAGCCCTGAGCCACTCTGCACATGTGTTTAGTCAGTAGCTCAGAGCTGGTGTTTATTGACAATCATGAACACTAAAATGAATAATCACTATAAGAATTCTTTGCATATTTCCATCTCTGACTAGCAAAGCCTATCCCCAAGCCTCTCTGTAGGCATTGCCCTGCAGATGGGGAAGCCAATGGGCAGGCCAGCCAGAGGCCCAGATTCCTCCGAGGATTCAGTGAGATACAATGTAACAATTGGAGCCCTGACACTCAGTATTTGTCTGATGCTTACTCTTTCATCTATCCATTCATTCATTCATTCACTCATTCATTCATTCAACAAATGTTTTTTGAGTACTTGTTTTCTATCAATCACTATACTACTAGGTACTGAGGATATGTTGGAGAACAAAATAGATGTGGTCCCTGTTTTTGTGAACCACAGTCGAGGGAGGAAAGAGAGGCATAAAACAAAGAACTGCTTTGAAATATGGATTCACAGCATTAGAAGGAGGAGCCCAGTTCTGTGGACTTGCATAATAACTAGGAAGACCTCGTCTACTACAGGACTTCAAGAATGCCTTCCTGGGAAAGTGATGTTTAAGCTGAGCCCTGAAGGATGGAAAGGACATTTAGCCAGAAACAATATGGTAAGAGGATCAGAAATTTCCATCCTTAGATAACATCCTCTTCCTCCTTGAGAGGGAGGGAACAGGGCGTGTTTGAAGAACTGAGAAAGTCCAGAGTGACTACAGCCAAGAGCTGGAAGGGGAGAGACATGTGAGACAAAGCTAGAAGGGAAGCATCAGCCAGATCATGGCCTTCCAGATCATGGTAAGTATTTTGAACTGTATTCTAAAGGCAACCAGAAGTCTATGTAGTATTTTAAGCAAGGAAAAGATCAAAATTGAGTAACACCAACACTTCTTACCTTGCAGTCTCTTGAGAGGAACAAACAACAACAAAGATAAGTTTTCCACATAAACCATAAAGCGTGAAACCATAAAGCATGCTACTCTTGGCATAACCACTAAGCAACTTCCCAAAACCAAACCAAACACAACAAAACCAGTTGCCGTTGCGTTAATTCCAACTCATGGCAAATCTCATGTGTCTCAGAGTAGAACTAACTGCTCCACAGGGTTTTCAATGGTCAATTTTTCAGAAGCAGATCACCAGGCCTTTCTTCTGAGGTACTTCTGGGTAGATTTGAACCTCCTAGTATTTTGTTTGCAGCCATGCACTTAAATTTCAGTTAGCAGCTGAGCACTTAACCATGTGTGCCACCCAGCAACCTCTCATTTGTAAGTTTCCTGGATGGAAAGGCTCAAGAATGACCTCTCAGGCCATTTCAGAGACTCTGCTCCTTGAAATGCCAACTGTGCTGGTTTTTCCACAGCAGATTACTAGTGCAATGCTACTGTCTCTTATCATTTCCCATGAACATGCAAGCAGCCATTCCAATCAATGGCCTGTGTTCTAATGCATCCATTCATCCTGGCCTTTCCCAGGGTCTCTCAGCAACAGCGTCTCTGCTCATTAAAAGCAATGTGCCTGCATCATAATGATAATGCTCTGCACTTACCCAGCACATTGCCCAGGGGTGTCTCAAAGCATTTGGCAAACATTTAATTAAGTTAGTCTAGTAACTGCAGGGGCGTCCCCAGCCTCTCAACGCCAAGGGGTCTGGGTAGGAGGGAGGTGAAGAAAACAAGTGCTGACTCGTCTCTAGTCCAGGCTTTGGGGCACATGGGTGAGTGGGCAGATATGCGTGAAGAGCTGGCGTGTCCGCATGGCTGGGAGGAAACACGCACCCATGTGTGGCAGCGTCTGGCACAGAGGGAGTGTAGGCTGCAGCCATATGCGCCCACCAGGGAAAGCACCAAGCCTGGGTATGTGCAGCTGGGAGTTCTGGAAAGGTCGAGATAGAAGTCAGGGGAAGGGGCTTGCTTTCCTTAGGGAGCTGTGACTGTGACTAGGAGAGAAGTAAAAGTGTGTGTGTATGTGCTGACATGAATGGGGGAAGGGGGAAGGGGAAAGGGAGGAGGGATGTGTATTCACACATTGATGTGAACTTAATAGTGAACCCATTTGTCTTCAAATTCCCCTCTGGTCATAGGATTTATTTCTGCTTCATTCTCAGAATACCTTTAGTCCCTCCCCAGGCCCTACAAATACCACTGTCTTGGTCATTGTTGAGTGGTGCAGAAATCTATCAAGTGGGGCCATATTTATTACCTACTGTGTCACACCTTCCCCTCCCTTGAAGAAATGCAAGGGCAACCAAGGCCTTGCAGATTAAGCAGTAAACTCTATGTCTTGGACTCCCACCAGCAGGAACAAAAGGCAGGAGGGACAGTGTCCCAGGGCCTAGAGCTGTGCTGAAGGATGTGATTCTGAGTCTTTAGCAGGGTCAGAGGGGTGGGAGAGTAGAGCAGAGCTGCCCAAAAGTCATGCCAACCTGCCTACTTCCCCCAGTGCCTGTCCAGCCCTGCATTCTGGGAGGTGCCGCTCTGCATCCAGAGGTGCTAACATTCACACTCCTGACAGGCTGGCTTGTCAGCAGCCAGGGGCCTTCTGTGGGCCAACACTTGAGTTCACTGCCATGAAGGCTGGGGTGTGCTTTCCTTCCCTCCTCTCTCCCCAGCCCCAGGCAGCTGCAGGTTCATCTGCAGGAGGTCTGTAGGCTGCTGGGCCCCATCCAGACAGCAAGGAAAGTCACAGCTCACGGTCCGAATGTGACCACAGGCACAACCAGCTACTAGACAGGTTCCTGAGCACCGACCGCCAGGACTGATACACACATCTGTGTACCAAGAACCTCATCAAAAATGTTGCAATGCTTTAGGAGACCAAAGGGGCCACATAGGCTGCCTTAGTTTCTGAGCAGAGAAATCAAGGCCCAGGAAGCTAAAGATCAGCAAGTATGTTCTTATTGGGAGTCAAAAAGAAGGAAACAGCTGCATCATTTCCTATTTTACTGAATTTATGTTTCTTGAGGCAGGAGAGTATCTTAACTAATTTATTTTGTTTTATCAGAACCTGTATAAGTTCTTATTGGATAAGCAAATGGGTGAATTGTATTCTGCTAAATTCTCATCACTGGGTCAAAGTCAGTACCATTCTATCTAGTCTTCCTCCTTCAACAACAATAAAAAATGCCCTCTTCCCTTCCCCTAAAAGCAAGCAGGCTTCTCTCTTTGCCCTAGTACCAGGAGACCAGGATGAGTTTTCTATGATAAAGATTCATAAATGTTCACCTTGTTATCACCTAAGTGAGGATTTTGGCTGCTCTGTTCAATTGGAAACAAGATGCACTTATCATTGGAACCCAATCAATAGATTGCTAAACAAGCCTCAAAGAATGGCTTGAACCAATTAAATGAACCACAGAGAGCCCCCAAATCAAAGAGTGCCACTTCTCAGCACTCAGCTGGCTCAGGGGCTCAGATCCAGGCCCTCCGCCTTCCCCCCTCCCAGGGTAAGAGCTCTGCTCCCCAGAGCTCCAACACAGGTTTAAGGTTAGTTCTCAGTGGCTGACACGGGAGACTCAGGCCAGAGATGATAAATAACACACCCAGGAAAGAGCCAGCTGTTTAAGTAATCTCCTGCTGTAATTTTCCAGGCTATAGGGACATGGCAGAGGGTGCTAATGATGAGACAAAACATCAAGACAGACAGGACTGAAGCAAGACATGAGAACTTAAAGCCACTGGGAATCTCTGATTAATCTCCGATTGAGGAACGCTGTCCAGCTCGAGGCTACTGGAGTGCTCTTTCCAAGGCAGCCTACACCTGTCTCCTTCTCCATGCCTGCCACTGCCCCTGGGCCAGTGCTGAGTGCCGACAGGAGGTTGTTTGATCTTATTAATATGTCCATCACTTTCAAGGCATGAAGGCCACAAGATAGCGTAGTGGGTGAGGAGGAGGGGACATGAATCTATGAGTGGCAGAAAGATAACGAGTTCTGATCATAAGCAGACACCCAGCCCTGTTTCCCATCTCTTTTTTAGTGAGTCTGGGAATTATATTATCCCAATGGCTAGTGATTCTCCTGTTTGATCCCTCTCACAAACCAGGAAATCTTAGCAGATTCCTCAGCACTGTGATGGTGAGAGGAAGTGCATGAGGAGATCTAACCTTGGCTGTAGAGTCCCCACCCCCAGATCCAATCCAGCAGGTCTCTCCTCAAAGCCAAACAGCCGTACATCAATGCTGTCACAAAGAGCCCTAGGCTAGGGGGCACTTCCCTGAAGGAAGATGTGAGAACATGTGTGCTGGAGAAGGAAGAATCCTAAAGCTCAGATTGGATTCTTCACCCAAGACCAGGAGTTTCTAAAGCTAATAGGACAAAGCCTGACTAAGATACAGGAGATAGGGCTGTGGCTGTGAAGCCAGGCTCATAGATCTGTGCATGAGGACACAACAAATCCTGGCCCAGGAGATGGACACTCCTCATGGCCAACTCTCCTGTTTTGAGGTGCAGAACAGAAGAAGATGCAAACAGGATGGGCTGAGGAGAAGGGGACGAATGGGAGGTAATGGTCTAGACTTGAGAAAAGAAGCCCTCCAGATTAGAACCCAATCCCCCATCACTGACCCGGCCCTTCTGGGCCGCACTGTGCTGCAGGAACTGAGCCTTAGCTGTTCTCCCATCCACCCGCCCAGGTTCATGAGCTCATTTCTCAGAGGCAAAGGAGAAAAAGGCTGGCTGAAGAAGGGTTTTGACTCAGTGTAGCAGGTTTTGGACAGTGATTTTGAAGTACAACGTTTCTTAAAATGTGGTCTAAAAGTGCCTCAGAATTACCTGGGATGCTTATTAAAAGTGCACGTGTCTGAGCTGGGGAGGGGAGCATGCCTTTTTAACCTACCCCGAGATGCCTGATGCAGATGGTTGGCAGCACCCAATCCCCGGGAACTGCTTCCCCAGGGCTTGTCTTGTTCCTCATTCTAGCCATCTTCCCCCAGGAGCTCCCAGATAAGGTCAGATTGCCCTGCACAGACCTGTCTCCCCTCCTACCAAAGACAACAGACATGCCCTCACCCTTGGTGTCCGGCTTCTCAACAGCATCTTAAGCCTGTGCCACTGGCATGACAATTCAATTGTCCAGCTGCCCTCTGCTCCACCTTGGTGTGGGCTCATTACAGTCTTCATTTTTACTGTCCTTCTGTCACAGGAATTCCACAAGGAAAGCCATTTATGACGGACAGCCTCCCCCTGGAAGGCACCAGGTGACATTAGCCTTAAAATTATCCTGGAATGGAAACGTATTTTTCCAAGATATAGAAGCTGTGGAATGAAGTGGTACTGAGGCCTAAGCAGATCGGGGTTTCATTATTACATTAACCTCTGTCTTTAGACTCAGGGAAAGTAAATGGCTAATGAGCCGGCATTTACCCCTTTGAGAGGAGAAAGCATCTTTTGGAAAAAAAAATAAATCTAAAGATACAAGAGAAGCAAGAGTAGTGAGGAAGGCGAAGTCATAAGTGCTCCAGTGCAGCCAATAATAACTTTTGGGCACAGCCAGCTTCCATTTCCACAGCAGCCCTTTAAGACGTGACGCTTTTCTTCATCCTACTTGCACCTCTGTAACAGCAACTTTTCCTCCTCCCTGTCTGCAGTCTCTCAGGCCAGGCGTCTGGCCTAATTAAATAAAGAGCAGGCCCTTGGAGCAGGAGACAGATTATGTGCGAAGGAGTGTCCACTGTGGAGGGACGCTGGGCTCTAAGAGTCCCCTGGTCTGCTCATCACCCCCCATCCCCCATGCTTCACCTGCCCGGGGCTGATGAGGCTTGTTCCCCTTGAGCACAGTTGATTTCCTTAGGAATGGATGCATCTCCCCAGGCAAGGTGCCCCTGGCCCAGTGCAGTGGGGCTGGATTTAGGGTGTCAGGGTGCACCGCAGTGCAGTGTCAGCAGCAGCAGCAGCAGCAGCAGCTCACTGCCCTCCCTAGTCAAAGTGTGATTTCCTGAGCTCTGCCCTGAGGGAAGATCATGAGAATCCAGATTCTCTCGGGGCAGGGGTCCTGATTCCTGATGCCATTCCCCTCAGGCCTCAAGCAGAGTTGGGAGGACGGGGACGTGGGTGCTGGGAGGCCCCCAGTAGCATCCAACCAGTCCAGGGACACGCATACACATGCAGGAAACTTTGTCTTCTTACACCAAGGACCCAAAGCACCCACCTGGCCCCCTGGATCAGGCTCAAGCAGGTACTGCACCCTTTCTGCCTATACTGCCCCCCTAGCCCTGTCCTACTGAAATCCCTACTGACCCTGACTTGAAGCTTGAATTTGGAAGAAGAAGAAGAACTACAAAAAAAGGTTACACCCCCCCAAATGCTTATGCAAAGCCCACCATGCTTGAAAGAGCGCAATTGAAAAGGAGTGTTACAAAACATTCTGCGCTCAGGTTTCTTCTCTTTTTAGTCAGTCCCTTCTTCTTCTTTCTCTCCAATAAACTTCCATTTTCCTGATTTCACTTTGGTAGCTTAGAAATACATAAGACTTTATACTCTTAAAACAAACAACAAAAAAGACCACCTTACCTAGTGATTCTGAATATAAAAATGTGTGTATACCTGTATAAAGATATGTAAGGTTAAAGAATCTTAGCATTTACGCCTCTGTGTGTGTCTGTACTAATGTTTAACCAAATACAAGCATCTCAATTTGAAAAAAAGAAAACCTTGGGGTTTAGTACAGAAACCCCACAAACCCTTTGATGCTGCCTAGAACCTTGGCAAGAATCACCCAGCCACTTCAGCATTGTTTGACGGGTACCTGCAGGCTTTCAATTGTCCGCTTGTGAATGGCATGTGAATGGCATGTTGAATTTTGTAACATGTTCACTAAGATGATTGTCCTTAGGATTGCAGCATCTTACCTGTGTCACTGCAGATTTTGTTCTCCCCAAACAAGTCCTGCTCGCATTTAAACCATTAGGTAAGGTAGGGAGGATGCCAGGGAAAATCAGGTAAATCCAGATTCCCAGCCTTTCCCAATTTAAGGATATTGCAAATGCTCTCAAGGGAAATTAGAATTTCCAGAGTGAGGAGTGGGAGGGAGAAACAAGGAGGGTTCTGAATTCCAAAGACATCATCTGCCCATTTGGTGGAAGGAGAGAGCAAGGGTGAGAGGTGGTAGAAGATGTGTTATGACCTGAAACGCCTGAGCAAAGGGAAGGAAGGAGCCGAAGTACCAGACGGTAAGGCAAAAAGGGCTTGGCTGGCAGGAAGGGAGAGAGGGGAGAGGGAAAGAGAGAAAGGAAAGAGATAGAGAGAGACAGAAAAAATAGAGAGACAGGGAGATGCAGAGGTGGCAACTAACTGAGAAACAGAGGGAAGACTGAGAGAGAAATAGACCCAGGGACCCTGCAGGTCCTGACACAGCTGCAAGAAGGATTTATGACTGAGTTTAAATCTCTCTTCTCTTAGCCCTGGGACACAACTGGTTAATGTCAGCTGGTATCTTCCATGCCTCCCAGCATGAAGCAGATCTCGCACCCAGCTCACTGGTGCCCTGAGCAGGGACTAGCCCGGTGCTGCCAGCATGTGTGGGTATGGAAGTGAAGGGAGCGGGTGTGTGTGTGCCTGCACACAGCAAACCTGCCCCTTCACTCACTGCATCTCTCATTCCCTCTCTTCTTCCCTGCCGCCTGCGCTCCCTTCTCCTAATTCCTGGCTCCAGCATCTTCAACTCTCCCTCTGTCCCCCCCACCCCAGTAGGAACAAACCCTTCCAGGTACCTGGGATGAAGAGTAGGGCAGTTGTTGCGGAAAAGACGATCCAGCAGGCAGGATGGTTCATCTTGGGCTGAGGTGCTCTTGGTAGCTAGGCTGGCTACTGCTGCTGCTACCACCACCGCAGCTCCTTCCTCTGGCTGAATTCTGAGCAGGTTTAAATCCAGTGTTTGCAAAGGGAGGGAGAGAGCTGAAGAGAGAGGGAGTAAGAGAGTGCGCCTGAGAGAGATGGGAGCAGGCAGTAGCGTCTCTGGCTGGTTTTTTCTTGCACATACACACAACTGGTAAGAATCATCAGCACCAGTCTGCTCAGGGCTCAGAGCCGACCGCCTCCCAGGCACGCATTGGCTCCACTCTCCTGAGTGACACACAGACACTCTCCTATTCGGAAGGCTTGACTCTAAGGGGAGTTGAAGCCCAGCCCTTACTCACTCCCTGATCCAGAACATTGCAGTGCGCTCAAGACCAGCAGTGTGTGGTATCTGTGTAAGCAGGCAAGTGTGGGGCGAGCATGGGCACAGATAAGCTCCTCCTCAGTGGGCAACAGGGGCTCTGGCAAGGCCGGTTAGACCTCACCCACGAAGACCAAGGGCATCACAAGAAAGGCATATGCTTCTTGGTAGTATTGTGGCTACTGCCCAAGCTGGTTTCTTCTCTCTGGAGTACAGACAGGTGCGCAGCAGGGATGCTGGGCATTTGGGTCTGCACCCCGCTCCCCATTTCTGACACTAAGAGTATTGGAAGAAATTTGGTTTTTCCAGTAGGAAGATGGGTATATTGAGGCATTTTCACCAAGGATGCAAAGTAAATTGGCCAGTTCACCACAATTAGAGCACTCTGAAACTCCACCCAGACAAGATGCTATGGGGACCTAACAATGGCTGTGATTACAGTATAAGCAGAGATATATTCAAATTTGGTCTCAAGGAGGCGGAAACTTGCTGAAGTCACTGGAAATCTTTGCAACAAGGAGGCCATTGAAGGGTACCTGTGGCTTTCTGACTTCTCCTTGTCTCAGTCCAGCCTGCCTTTCCTCTGGCACGATGGTTTGTGCAAACAGGATTTCTTGCTGTGATGTATCTCAGAATTCTCCACTGCTGAACACCTGCTCCAAAACTGTCTGCAGCCCCTCCCCAAAGCGTGCTTACTAGTATTGCACTTTGCTACCACTTATGTGGAAGCTCTGTGATAAGACGGGCCTAGGCATTACAGAAGGAGCTGGACAGACCCATTCAAACACTACTTCTGCCCCAGGGTGCCCTCCAAAGACTCCACATGCTTGTCCAGCTCAAGGTGTGTGCACAGCCTGTGGTGTGTGGGTGATGGCCTCAGGTGAGAGCATCCTTCCTTCCCCGTCAGCTGAATTCCTGATACTCTCCTGCGTGCCTACTGTGGGGCAGGTACATGCACTGAGTTGATCTTCGCCATAGCCCTGCTGAATGGGCATTGTCATCCTGGATTTTAAAGAATTAGAAACTGAAGTTCAGAGATCTGGAGCAACTTGTTAACAGTCACACAACCAATAAGAGTCAGGACTCTAACCCAGATTTGTCTAGTGTAAAATGCACACACTTTCTATTAGCAGCTATGCCTACAATCTACTGGCAACAAGTTATTTAGGTATAACTGAGCTCTTCCCTGTCTACAAAACCAAGCCTTTTGCTGTTAAAGAAGGAAAACAATTGATTACTTCCCTTTGAACAAGCAACAGTCAGCTTTGCAAGTAAAGTAGAAAACATACCATGGTATCATCAACCGACAGTTATGAAGTTCCTACTTAATATAAAGTCCTTTTTACATGGCTGGGACTGTGAAGAATATGATTTGTCCATGGTGTAAAGGACACACAATATATTTGAAGGAACCAGTTAAAAATGAACATATTTGTGAATATGCTTAAAAGATAATAGGACTCATACATACCAAGTATCGAGGTCAAATTCTATAGAGTCAATAGTTGCAAACATGTTACAAGCAAATTGACCTGTGAATCTTCTAACAATGCTGAATTCCTACAGAAGTACAGAAGAACTTCACCAGTGGCTGAATGTGCTAGAGAACAGAACTGGTGTAAAGTGATGGAAGGCATCAAATCAGCATGGAAATAAGACCCATGGCCCAAGTTGAAACACAACAGCCCATGCCTCACACAGAGACATCCTTCGGGGAAACCAGGAGAGAAATGGGGGCAGGCAGAAATGGGAGACAGAGCATGAAAGGTCTTGAATTCTAGACCAGTGATATTTAGACATTATCTACTCCTGCAGGAAAAAGTTCACTTCTTTTTGAGCAGGGGAGTGATATGAAAAGGGGAGTTAATTTATGGAAATCAGTCTGAGTGAAATGCACAGGATGGGCAGGGGCATTAGCAGGCCTTTACCCAGGTGTGATGGATTCTGGGACTAGGTGGTGACAGTAAAAACAGAAAAGGGGACTGTGTGCAGAACACAGAAGAATTATTAGGACGTGGTGACAGCAGGCATCAGATAAATAGCAGGCATCATTTATTCACCCTCTGTGGGAGAAGGCTTTTTAACATATCACATTTAATCCGTACTCTTATCCTCTAAGAAATGTGCTATTATGCCTTTTTGAAAGGTAAAGAAACTGAGATTCAGAGAGGTTGGGTAATTTATCCAAGGTCACACAGCTAGTTACACAATCAAAATTCAAAGCCAGTTTTTTCTGTTTCCAAAGTGAGTGTTCATAACTAATGCTTCTTTATTAAGCACTATCATTTTATTGACTATTAATGTGCCAGGTACCATTATATGCCTTAGATATTGTGTATTTATCTTCTCAACAAACCAGTGAAGTAGTCATTGTTATCCTCATTGTACAGATGGAGGAACTGAGGCTAAAAGAGTTTAAGTAACGTGCCCAGAGTCACAGAGTGGTTTGGGAGTGGAGTCCAAATGTGAAGCCAGGCCTGCCTCATCTCCAGTGCTCTTAACCACAGGAGGAGGAGGTGTGTAGGAGCCTACGAAAAGGCCAGGCACCTCCTGAGCACCAACTATGCACTAAGCATGGGGATGGGCTCTGAGGATGCTGGGTGCATGTGGCACCCCACCCCCTGCCCCACTGTCAGGAGTGGTAGACAGGCATGCTACCTCTCACTGAGCATACAGCTGAGATAAATCCAATTCAACTCACCAGAGATTAACCTTTATTGGACTGGGCACAGTGCCAGGAACTTTGTGTTATTTAGTTCTCATTGTAATGATACTGCTATCCCCATTTTACAAATGAAGAAATAGACCAGGTGATATAAATTTCCAAGTCCCTTCCCTAAGGCTAATAAGCAGCAGAGAAATCTAGGTCCTTCTCACTCCAAAATGTATGCTCTTTCACTACTCCCTGTCAGTTATATTTTTTCCTTTAAAACATCCCATTTGTTCTGCCAGCCACATTCCTAATACACACACATACATATACCCTGCATCCCTTAATTAAATTTACATTTAACAAACATCAGTGTATATTAATAAATAATTTATTTTTTAAAATTTCTGTCTAGTAAAATCTTTCTTAAGGAAACCCATAAATATGTATTTTTTACTGATCAATTCTTCCAGATCTATTATATGATTAAAACATGTGTCTTTTATTTAAAAAAGTAGAAGAAAAATGTATAAATGCATATTTAATCAATAGATGGCACCAACTCTGAAAAGAGATATTATGGTCTACTGGGTCTATTTAAACATCTTAAAAATATAAATAAAAATAAAGCTGCTTCAATGCATATTTACTAGAGGGACTGTTCTCTGGGGTAAATAATATGCAATTTTATACCTTCTATGAATTTTTTTTTTTCCTCTAAAGCAAACAAAATCATCAAAACTGTATTTAAACAGCAATAAGGCAAGGAAACAACCAACAGAAATCAGGCAATCATGCAATAAGGTTGATTGTCACACTTAAACTTCTGCCGACGCGTTTGTTTTCCCTCTGGATCAGTGATGGCTGTACGGCAAACCTCTTTCAATGAAGTGACTGGCTTCTTAGAGGTTGAGGGAAATGGGGAGAGGCTAGCAAGGGCTGGGCCCTTCACCACAGGTCCTGGGAGAAGAGAGGGGAGAGTTGTGCCCTTGGCACCAGAGATTCAGGGTCACGTACTAGCTCTTCCGTATTAGCTGCATTAACTCAGGCAAGTCATGGAAGGACTCCTCTGACCCATTTTTTTCTTGTTTATGCAAAACCCAAAACCTGAATCTGTTGCCTTCTTATGGATTCCACTCATAGCAACTCTATAGGACAGTGTAGAACTGCCCCATGTGGTTTCCAAGGAGTGGCTGGTAGATTCAAACCATTGACATTTTGGTTAGCAGCCAAGTTCTTAACCACTGCGCCACCAGGGCTCCTGTATATATAAAAGGAACACATTAATGAAGAGATTGTGTCTTAGCACTTTGTGTATTCATTCATTCATGAAATAAATATTCATTAAGTGCCAACTCTGGGCCAGGGGTATACCTGCTATGTGTGATGTACAGCAGATGAAATGTAAAGCAAGATAAAAAGGCTCTTCTCATCCACCTAAAATTTACAGTGTTGTAGGGGAGCCCCTGGATGATTAATATACTCAGCTGCAAACTGAAAAGTTTGTGTCTGGAGTCAAGACCACCCAGAAGCACTTCGGAAGTAAGGCCTGGTGATCTGCTTCGAAAAAATCAGCCATCAGAGACCTTATGAGCACAACTACACTGATACACATGGGGTTGCCATGAGTCGGAGCTGACTTAAAGGCACTGGTTTTTTTAGGGAGACACATTAAACCATTACTTGCATAAGTAATTATATTTCTGATAAACCCTTGTAGAGAAACTATAGGTTGATAGGCAAGCACCAAACAAAGATAATAACTCTAGTGGGTGATGGGGGTTGGAGAGTGTGAGGAAAGCATGGAGGGCCCGGGTGATTTTAAACTGGGATCCTAGTAGGGGTTTAGCCAGGAGGAGAGATGGCTGAGGTGTTCCTGGCAGAAAGGACAGCACGCACAAAAGCCCAAGGCAGGAACCTGACTCGTGCAGACAGTAAAGGCTCTTTAGTGCAAGTCACACTCACCAACGTTTTGCTGAAATCAGCTCAGTGATAAACAGCATCTTGATGATGAACCAGGACACTCAGAGCCTGACCCAGGGACAAAGGGTAATGAAATTGTAGCTATGGTAATGCATTTTTTTCCCATAAAATATAAAAATAGAAAGATGATAAAATACTACAGATTAAAATTTGACTCTGTCATTTAGCTCTAAATATTCCAAAATGAACTGGAACCTCCAGGGACTTCCTGGAGAAAGTGATTCCCTGAGAGGAAGTCAAAGACTCTGGAAGGCACATTAACTCCATTAAACCACAAAGGTGCCATTTCATTCACAGGACCATCATTATCAAATGGCCGGTTTATGAATGGGAGAGTAAACCTTTCTCCCACAGTCCCAGGGACTTGCTTACAATAGGTATGTGGGCTCAGGCCTGAATCCATCCCTGAAACTTCTCCAAATTTATAATACATTCACGAAATAACTTGGTTGTGCCACAACAGTCTTAATAATAAATACCACCTATGAAAGACTCAGCATGTGCCAACTTCCCTGCGAGATGTTAAATATGCATTGTGTCTACTCTTCACACCAATCCTGCCAAGTGTGATTGTGACCCAGTAGACTGAGACTCAAGATAGGAGAATAATTTCCCCAAGACCACACAGGTAATTGGCAGAGCTAAGATTCACACTCAGATAGGTCTGAGTCAAAGACTTATCACAGTGCCTCAAAGGTCTTTGATGCATTTATGTGAAGCAAGGATTTATGGCAGGGATGCTAGGGTGACAACATTTTTTTTTTTTTTTTTTTACATTTTAATCAAAGTAATGTATTATATGCTTTATCAAGTTACTAGTACTAAAGGGTCAAGACCGAAAACAGCATACCAAATCCCACTCCTCAGAGGCAGCCACTTGCACCTCTTTTAGCTGTTTCTTTGGATATTTACTTCCTTATTTAAAAAAAAAAAAAGTGCTTATTCTGCTATTTCTTGATTTAACTATTCAAAATTATCTACTAATTGATTCCTGCTACAGAAGATGAGGATTTAGCCCTGTTCACCACCAATCCTCACACCTCTCCTCCCTCCATCACCCAATATTCATATATATCATAATTTTTTATATCAATATTCAGTGTTGGCATTATGGTTATTTAAATACCATCTTTCTTGTACAACTTTTGCTTTTCCTGGAGACAATGTTTGCCTGTTTGTTTCATTTGCTTAATTTTCTATGGACCTATCATTAAATCTCCCTAAACTTCCTGCAAAACTCTAAAATTCCTCTCAGTAGAGTTGAATAAATCTAGTACTGTATTCAGCATCAATTTTAAAAAAGACATTCTTCCTGGAGCCTCTAAGCCCCAACGCCCCCTGCTCCTCTGCTTTCATCTGGCCTTCTCTTTACAGAGAGCATAGAATCCCCTGTGTCTCTCCCTTGTTTCCTGGGTCCTAGAATTTCCTCTTTCTTGGAGTCTACCTTGTTTTAATGCAATACGTGTTTTAATAGTTGGCTGAAAAAGCATAGATAGATGGTAATTTTAAGGGGACCTTGCATGTTTGAAAATGGCTTTATTCTAACCTCATTCTTGACTTATGTATAATTAGTTCAACTGCATATAGAATTCTAGATTTATTCCCTCCACATTTTGAAGCTATTTTTCCATTTTCTTCTAAGTTTAAACATTGCTGTTGAAAAGTCTGATGCATGCTAATTTGTGTTTCTCTGTATGTGATATGGCCTTATTTTATCTCAGTAAACATTTAGAATATTCTCATTATCCATGGCTTCCTTAAATTTCATAATGATGTTTCTTAATGTGGATCTGTTTTCTTTCTTTTAACCTGTACAATTATGTGCTTCAATTCTGGGAATTTGTTTTTTTTTAATCATGTCTTTGAATTTTTTCTCCCCTCTATTTGATTTACTTTCTATTTCTGGAATTTCCATTATAGATGTTATACTCTAATTTACTTATATTTTCTCCTCTTTTTTTCCCCACATCTCTTTATCTTTTATTCTTACTTCCTATGTCCTTCATTTTAATTTCTAATTCTCCTACCGATTTTTAAAAATTTCTACTTTCAGATTATTAAATTTCAGGCAGTTCTTCCCTGATGCTTGATTTTTTATGGTGCCCTATTTTTGTTCCATGGTTGCAATGTCTACTCATATCTCTCTGAAGATATTAATCACAGGTTTTTTGAAGTTTCCATTTGCTGACAGTACAGTCTCCATTTCTTCCCAGTTTTTTGTTGTTGTTGTTTTGTTTTTATCCTGTTTACTTGTTTTGATCTTTGTCTTTCCTGTAGTAAAGCTGTGTCAAATGTCTGGTAATCTTTGGCTATCCTTCTATATATAAGAGTAAATCAATAAAGACTGATTGGAATCCCTGTGTTCAGCAGTGGGTTTTATCTACATGTAGACACTTTAAGAAGAATGTAGCATCAGGATTGGAGGAAGACTCATTAACAGCCTGCATTTGCAGATGACACAACCTTGCTTGCAGAAAGCGAAGAGGACTTGAAGCACTTACTGATGAAGATCAAAGACTAC
>NW_004444000.1:2442428-2451565 GCF_000243295.1 Trichechus manatus latirostris | reverse complement strand
GCATTGGGCAAATCTGCTGTAAAAGATTTCTTTAAAGTGTTAAAAAGCAAAGTTGTCACTTTGAGGACTAAGGTATGCCTGCCCAAACCAGGGTATTTTTAATCACCTCATATGCATGTGAAAGCTAGGCAATAAATAAGAAAGACCGAAGAAGAATTGATACCTTTGAATTATGGTGTTGGTGAAGAATATTGAATATGCCATGAACTTCCTGAAGAAGGAACAAATCTGTCTTGGGAGAAGTACAGCCAGAATGCTCCTTAAAAGCGAGGATAGTGAGATTTTGTCTCATATACTTTGGACATAGTCTTAGTTATCCAGTGATGCTATAACAGAAATACCACAAATAGATGGCTTTAACAAAGATAAATTTATTCTTTCACAGTTTAGGAGGCTAGAACTCCAAATTCAGGGCACCAGCTCCATGGGAAGGTTTTTTCTCTCTGTGGGCTCTGGGGAAAGGTCCTTGTCATGAGCTTTCCCCTGGTCTAGGAGTTTCTCAGTACTCTTCTCCCAGCTCTGCTTTCTTGGCAGTAGGAGGTCCCCCTGTCCCTCTGCTTGCTTCTCTCTTTTATATCTCAAAAGAGATTGACCCAAAATACAATCTAATCTTGTAGATTGAGTCTTGCTTCATTAACATAACTGCCTCTAATTCTGCCTCATTAACATCATAGGGGTAGGATTTACAACACATGGGAAAATCACATCAGATCATAAAATGGTAGACAACCCCACAAAACTGGGAATCATGGCCTAGCAAAGTTGATACACACTTTTGGGTGACACAATTCAATCCATAACAGAAATGTTATCAGAAGGGGCCAGTCCCTGGAGAAAGACATCATGCTTGGTATAGTAGAAGGTCAGTAACAAAGAGGAAGACCTTCAACAAAATGGATTGACACAGGGGCTGCAACGATGGGCTCAAGCATAGCAACAATTGTGAGGATGGCACAGGACCGGGAAGTGTTTCCTTCTATTGTGCACAGGGTCGCTATGAGTAGGAATTGACTTGAAGGCACCTAACTACAATGACAACAGACCCTTTAAAGCTTATCAGGTAAGAATTTGGCCATTTCCTTGCGACCTTTTCCCCCAAATGTCAATATTTGTGTTTTTTCCAATATTTGTGGTAACTTTCTCTCCAGAGAGGCATCCTCTACTGTCTTGCCAGGAGTGGGGGATGGGAGGGAGCTTCCACCATCTGGAAGAAGAATCCAGTGAGCTTCCACATCCAAGATGGAGACTTTCCCTCAATCTCTCTGTTTTCAATATGGCGCCTCCATTCTCTACCACCTCAAGTCTGGGGTGGCTGAGGCCAGAATCTTTCTTCTTCAATTCCTTCAAAAAATAAATAAACTTTCAATTTCACGCCAGAGTAGAAGGGTCTGGGTTTGAGGGGCATGCCTAAATGTTCCTATACAGACTTTCAACCCAACCTTTTGTTTTCAGCCCTGCACTCACTGCTGCCTTCCAAGGTAGCCTGCATCTCTTATTCTTGATCTGGTCCTGGGCTCAGTGGTATAAATCTGCTTAATTTTATTTACCATGCCTCTCTGTAGGCCCATATGTTTCAGCTTTCTTTACTAAATCAGTTACAACTTGTGATGGTTAAAACTGTGTGTCAACTTGGCTGGGCCCTGATTCTCACTGTTTGGGCAGTTTTATGATGTTGTGATCACTTTCCTGTTGAAATTTGATAGGTGATCACTCCCATGATGGAATTGGCTGACTGGTACCGGCAGGGGCGGGGCCTGTGGCAGCTCACTGCCCCCTGAGCCTTCATTTCTCCACCTTCCTCCTCCTAGTTCCTTCCTGCTTGCCTTGCCAGGGCTTTTGCTGGTTCTGGATCCTGCAGCTGACCCCTGTTCATCTGACCTCCGATTCCTGGGACTCTGGCTAGCAGCTTACCAGTGGTGTTGCCTGTTGATCTTGAGATTCGTCGCTCTTCACAACCTGTAACAGCACTGCTCTTCGGACTGCCGATCATGGGTTAGCCAGCCCCTGTGGCTACATGAATCAGGAGAATCCTCTTTCCTGCCCCATGGACTTGGGACGTACAGCCTCTAAAAACTGTGTGAACCATTTCCTTGATATAAATCTGTCTCTTTCTCTCCTGTCTCTCTCTTTATATATATATAAGCATATACATACTTATATGTGTATATATATGTGTATATATACTTATATGTGTATATATATGTGTATATATACTTATATGTGTATATATATAAGCATATATATACTTATATGTGTATATGTGTATAAATATATGTTTTACTGGTTTTGCTTCTCTGGAGAACCCAGCCTAAGACGCAACTCATCCATCTCCTACCCAATTTTTTTCCTCTCCCAATTTGTTTGTCCTTGGGGGTCATACCTTTTTAATCATTTCATTTTTATGGGGTTTGAGAAGGCACTGAAGTTTAGCCCTGCATTATCAACTGCACACAATTTCATGAACAGAGTGGCCATAAAGTGGGAAAGATTACCAACCTAATTGTCAAAACACCTGGAAGGAATACCAGGATGTGTCTCCAGTATGAAGCTGAAGACACGCACAAACCGGAGTCAAGTACTACTGCAGCTGATAGAAAACAGTCATTCATCACCAGTGCCATTTTTCAGAAGAAATAAAGAATTTGTACAATTATTTCTTTTACATCTCTGTGAATAACATTGAAGGAGGGATCAATTAATCCCACTTTCCAGATAGGGAGCCCTGGTTAGATGACTCTTTCTGCCATCTAACCCCTCCAGCCTCTCCATCACACATGGTGGCATAGTGGTTAAGAGCTCAGGTTGCTAACCAAAAGGTCAACAGTTTGAATCCACCAGCTGCTCCCTGGAAACTCTATGAGGCAGATCTACTCTGGCCTATAGGGTTGTTATGAGTCGGAATTGACTTAATGACAACAGATTTGGTTCCAGATAGAGAAACTGCGACTAAAAAACAAGCCCCAGGTGACTAAAAATTGAAGGAAGAAACCAGGACTAGAACCCATATATCCTAACACTGAGGACATTTCCATCATCCTATCCCAACAATGAGTGCTCCTTATTATCATTATTATTATTAATTACATAAGCTTTACCCTAGTTCATACATAGCCCAGAAACTGACTAGACTTGCTCAAGCAAATACAGTATTCAAACTCACGACTTCATGAAGCCTTCTCTCAGCTATACCTGATCAAATTTTAACTAAATATTAAGGAAAATCGCATCAGGTTTTTACCTTTGTATATTTTTTATTTCCAGAACAGCCCTCAACCAAGAGATGAAACATCCTGTCTAGTGGGGAGAAAGTAATTACCCCTTTTCTGAAGTGAAGCACAGGAAGGTAAGAGGATGTCATGCCATGTGTGAGGGAAAAAGTGTGGCCAGGCGTCCCCCTCCAGACTTCTGCCTGAGCACTGTCCTCTTCTCTGAGATCTGGTCTTCCCTGCCTCACTTCCAATTCCTTCTGCTTTCCCCCTCCCACTTCCTGTCCTCTTTCCTTCTCTGTGTGGAGAGGCCTCTCTCTCCCTGCACCCTTCTCCTTCTCTGAATGAAAAGGCTACTCTTCTCTCTTTGACATCTTGTTCGGCTGTGAATACACATCTATTGATTTGCATTTGGTGGAAGAAAAAGGGAAGGCGGGGGTGAATAAAAAGGGAAACACAGTCACACATTCTTTGACTTCGTGGCTACCAAAGAGGCATGTTCGAGCAACTGCCGAGAATTTTAACTGCATCTCTTTCTGCCATCTAACCCCTCAGGCCTCTCCATCACACCAGCTGCTGAGGCCCCACCCAGCTGCAGGCACGCTGGCACGTGGGAGGTGTCCACACAGAGACAGCATCTCAGACCCCCACCCCTCCTCCACATACGTGCTCATACACTGCTGACACTGACCATTTGTGTGAGGCTCAAGACCAAAATAAGTTTTCTTGCAGGATAGGAACCCAGGAGAGGCAAGGTCTTTGTCCCCAGTGGCTGGCTCCAGAGGCTGCATGATAATGGCTGCAAGCAGTGAGCTAGCAGCTTTTACCAATTTTAAAAATACACCTTAATCAATTAAAAAGCACACAACTAGTTATTATGCCAGGTAGGTTACAATCCAGGTTCTGATATTTCCTAGCCGTGAGGCACCTAATTCCACATCCATCTCTTCCTGGAGACCATCACTTAGTAAAGCACAGGGAAGGCCAGAGTTCTTGAGAGAATTACAGTGGATCCATTCCAAAGCTGCCCAGATATAGTGCGGGACAGGCTCTCCCTTGTCCCTGGCATATTTTGGGGCTAGATCTAATTCTCTATCTGGCAAATGGAGCCTCAGAACCTAAGAAGCTATTACTTCAACTCAATATGCATCTTTCTACATAGAAAATTAAGTCAGCATCTAATAAAAGCCCAGTATGGCTTATTTTCAACTAATATTCAGTGAACATTTAATCAGCAACAATTCCTAAGCACTCCTTGTGCACAAAGACCCCCCCACCCCGAGTCCACACAGAATCACGAGGCCCTAAAGAGAGTGACTTGGAGGGACTGCTCAGCTGTCAGTCAAACAGCACATGCAAAAGCACCTGGACATCTAGAAGCAGATGTAAAAATGTACCACATTATTATTGTTGTAGCCGATACTAAATTTCCTGGGCCTGGCCGGATCAGTGTGTTTTACTAAGAATGAACATACTATTAGCCAAAGATATCGGGGTCATTTAGATGAAATTGCCCAGCACAGTATTTCCAAAACTCTCTGATTTGGTTCAGTCCACATGTACACCTTTTAAAATAAAAACTCTGGACGGAGTGGTAATGACAGGGAAAAAACAAACTCTAGCTATATCTGTTTGGACTGGAAACTGTGGTGAGCTCAAGATTGAAATGAATCTGATTTCCCTCCTCAGCGGAGGCAGACTCCTTTTTACACTTAGACAGAGAGGCCTGCCTGCAAAATTAGATTCTTCAAGCTTCACTAGGTACCTATGTTTGACACACTTGCTTCTACTTTCAATATATCCTTGAAGGATGTAAGAGTCTCTGAGGCCTCCAAAGTTCACTTAAAAGAAAGCCCCACAAGTTAGGATGTTAACCTGAAGATGCCCTGGCTCAGAAGTCTATACTATTGAATGACAGGTCTCAGGAGGGGAAGTAGGAATAAAGCATTCTTCCCTTTTTTCTGAGGGGCATGCTGTGCACTCCCTGGAATGAACAATTCTCCCCAAAATCTTTGTCATGCCTGGAACACAGAAGGTGGTATAAAATGAGGAATCAGTGTCTGAGAAGGTTATCTAGTCTTTGTTCTGGCGGAGCTCAGAGCAGAGTTCTGAGTGGAGTCCTCTTCCTTTTGTTATCATTAACAAAAACTCTTTGGGGCACTCATTACTCCTCCCCCCACCCCACACACATACACACACACACACACAGACAAAAGCTTTGAATTTGGCAGGAAAATTGGGTTCTGGCCATATCAACCCTGGAGCAAGGAGGATGATTAAGGCAACCAATATCAATGATCCTCAGCCTCCTTTCTAGATGAATCTCTTACTGCCTTGCATTACTATTTCCAAAGCCTACTTAACCACATGTATTCTTATCAGAAATGTGTGGCTTGAGAAAATAATTTCATGAACATTACAGCAAAACGCTGAAACAGGAGGTCAGAGGGTCAGTTGTTGCCACCTAATCCACACACACAAAAATGGCGTCTGCACTCAGGGGCTCACTAACTGTCATCACGATGGCCCCTTTAGGAGCCACTGGCCATCAGGGCTCAGCTCTGAAAGGTTCCAAAGTCACGGGTAGGCTGCCCTTTCCCTGCCACCAACCTGGTCATTGTAAGGTCAGCCTCGCTGGTGAGGACTTCCCCAAGGACTGCTATGCCAGGGGCTAGGAGTGGAGGTCCCAAGTGGTGCAGTACAGTGGGCACAGGGCTGGCCAAAAGGCCCCTCTGCTAGTGTGTCTCCAGGACATGGCCATTGGGCCACCACCCAGAGCATCAAGATTTGTAGCTTTGGCACTCTGGTCCCTGACAGGAAAGAAGCAACATTTCTTTATCAAAGGCTTTAGTGACCTCTCTACTCACCTCCTAGGAAGGAGACCCATGACCGCATCCACAGCTTCCACCCTGGTCTTTCAGAATAGTGCGTTCAGGAACTGCTCTTCAGACATATTTCCATGCCCAGCAGTATTTTTCAATGGAGTAGTTTACTGGTATTTACACATCTGCTCATTTCATATCAACATCTATACTTTCAGTTTCTCTTGAAAAATCAGAGGATCCGTCCATCTGATTCTTCATTCTGAATAAAAATCAGCTGGAGCTCCAGCTGGCCCATTAGAGAGGGAAAGCCTCCCCTGACTTGCTGCAGTCTCAGAGGGCCAGGAACACCTACCAGCTTGGAGGCACAGGCCTGGCCTGTTCCTGCCCTGTACCTCCTTCTCTCTCCCTCTCCCCTTCCATAATTATCATTAGCTGAAAAACCAAAACCTGACCCAAGAAGCCACCATGAGAGCTTAGAAATTATCGAACTTCCACCCCAAGTTAAATAACTGTAAAGAGCTCCTTTTGAGAAAGCTCAAAGTTACCATGGGGGTGATTATCACAGTGTGCTGGTCAAGAAGCTTTCATGACAGGGTATGTTGCAGATAATGCTGTCCTCACAAGAGGGATGTTCCTGTTCCAGGAAACCTGGGAAGTGAGACAGCAGAGGAGAGAAGTTACCTGTGGCCTTCACAGGCACATGTAGATGACTGGACGGCAGGCCTGAAGGATGGGCTTCCACTGCTCCTCCTAAGGGTCAGTGGATCCGGCGGAGCCAGGGGAAGGTAGAGGCCCCAGAACAGGTTCCCTCAGGGGCACCAAGACCATTTTTCAGGACACAGATGCAAAATGAAAGAGTGCAATTCCTCAATGGCCTAATCAAGCGGAACAGAGGCCTAATTAAAAAAAATAAACAATAAAAAACAAAAAAAGAAAAAACACTGTTAACTGGGATGCTTCATTTCCTGCTTCTTAAGTAAACAGTTTGGGGAGGGCCTTTCACATTCAAAGCATGGTATAAAAAAAGCCTCTACTACCCAAAGGGAGGAAGAGAAAACAAAATTAGCACTGGGAGGTGGAGGGAGTGCAGCTAAGTCCCTGATTCCACAGGACAGAGGCAGCAAGGCTGGAATCAATTTTGGCTTTGGGAGGACAGGTGCTTGAAAGCCAGCAGTCCTGCCTGAGCACAGCTCCACAGGGAGGAAGTCAGGGAGCAGAAAGTGCACTGTCCCCTTGCCCCCATGGAGGTCAGGGAGCAGAAAGTGCACTGCCCCCCCATGGAGGTCAGGGAGCAGAAAGTGCGCTGCTCCCCCCATGGGGGTCAGGGAACAGAAAGTGCGCTGCTCCCCCCATGGGGGTCAGGGAGCAGAAAGTGCATTGCCCCCCCATGGAGGTCAGGGAGCAGAAAGTGCATTGCCCCCCCATGGAAGTCAGGGAGCAGAAAGTGCATTGCCCCACCCCCACCCCATGGAGGTCAGGGAGCAGAAAGTGCGCTGCTCCCCCCATGGGGGTCAGGGAACAGAAAGTGCGCTGCTCCCCCCATGGGGGTCAGGGAGCAGAAAGTGCATTGCCCCACCCCCACCCCATGGAGGTCAGGGAGCAGAAAGTGCGCTGCCCCCCCCCCATGGGGGTCAGGGAGCAGAAAGTGCATTGCCCCCCCCCATGGAGGTCAGGGAGCAGAAAGTGCATTGCCCCACCCCCACCCCATGGAGGTCAGGGAACAGAAAGTGCACTGTCCTCTCATGGGAGTCTGGGAGCAGAAAGTGCACTGCCCCCCCATGGAGGTCAGGGAGCAGAAAGTGCACTGTCCCCCACAGAAGCCTGGGAATAGACAGTGCACAGCCCCCCATGGAGGTCAGGGAGCAGAAAGTGCACCAGCCCCCTCTGGTGGAATTGAGGGAGTGGCCCAGGACAAGGAGCTAATGTGAGGGGAGTTATTATGAGCTTCCTTGCCAATGAGGACAAGAAAATATCATCTCCTTACTAATGTTCTGCAGGACCTCTGCTCTCTTGAGTGAAAAGGGGCCCCAAGAAGGAGTCTTGCTGTGTGCTACTCTCTGGGAAAAAGCATCACAGCTTGAGATGTCACCAACTGAACACCAGGACACAGGATTCCAGGGTTAGGTCTGTGATGACTAGTTTTGTTTCTTGTGACTCTGAGGCCAGGGCCTTCCCAGGGCTCCTGTTCACCCCAGCCTCCCTCCCTCTTTAGCAGGTATTCAGTAAATATGCATGAATGCAGGAATGACCATCCTAGGCTCTGTACAAAATCACTTTTGTTGCATAGGCCACAAATCTCACCCACAAAGGCAAAATGCAGATAAAGACATTGGGATCAGTATCCTGGCTTTGCCACTTTCTGTGTCCCCTTGGACAAGCTCCTCCCCATCTCTGAATCCCTATTTCCTTATCTAATGAAATAGGATACTAATGTCCATCTGACTGAGTAGCTATGAAGAGTAAATGAGAGGCAGTCGGTAAAGCACTTAGCCCAGTGCCCAGAGCTCAATAAGGGGCACTGTTGACACTCCTAGTTAACCTGGCTTATTGATTTCTAGCAAGTCTCAATCTCAGGCCTGACTGTGGAAATTCCCAGGTGAAAATTTCCTGGCTCAAATTCCAGGAGGAAAACTACTCCTGTATCCCCTACAGTGACCTTGAGCAGTCCATTCCTTGGGATTTCACTTCTAGAAGCTATCAAATTCTCTCTCCAGGCCCATCATGCCTATCAGAAATTTCCCCTCCATGCTCTCAAGCCAAAAAGGGACCGTTCCTCTAGCTCTCTTGCCCTAACTTTAGATTCTAGAGCCACCTTTCCTCCTTTATTTCTTTTTTTTTTTTCTTTTATTGTACTTCAGGTGAAGGCTTACAGAACAAATAGTTTCTCATGAAACAGTAGTACACGTATTGTTTTATTGCATTGGTTAACAACCCCACAACATGTCAACCCTCTAACTTCTCAACCTTTTTTTTTTTTTTGGTGAAAATACACGTAGCCAAAGATACATCATTTCAAAAATTTCTACATGCACAGTTCAGTGACAATTGTGCTGTTATTCTCACTTAAGATGAAGGCTTACAGAACAAAATAGTTTCTCATTTAACA
>NW_004444000.1:2398422-2425214 GCF_000243295.1 Trichechus manatus latirostris | reverse complement strand
TTTATGAATCTCTCCTGTTCTCCGTTCTCTGTCAGTTTTCTCACTCCATTTGGTGCTTGGCTGAGTTCTTTATCTCTTCATTTGATGTTTTAAGGTTTCAGGATTGCTGTTTTCTCTGTTTGGCTTAGTTTTTCGGATGTTTGCTGTGGAGGGATGGCATGGTGCTTCTGCCTAGAGCGCCATTTTGCCGGAACTCCTCCTCCTCTTTTATTTCTTGATTTGCCTTTTTCAGCCTCATTCCAACCTGCATCACCGTGTTCCTATCCTACAGTATGCCCTAGGGCACTTTGTTCTTGGCTCCAGCTTGTCTGGCTTTTCTCATTGTCCTATTATAGTCATTAAAAAAAAAAAATCAGAATTTGGAAACTTGCATTTATTGTTGTTGTTGTTAGGTGCCTTGGAGTCATTTCCAACTCATAACAACCCTGTGTACAACAGAAGAAAACACTACCCAGTCCTGCGCCATCCTTAAAATCGTCGTTACGTTTGAGCCCATTGTTGCAGCCACTGTGTCAGTCCATCTCCTTGAGGGTCTTCCTCTTTCTTGCTGACTGTCTACTTTACCAAGCATGATGTCCTTCTCCAGGAACTGCTCCCCCCTGATAACGTGTCCAAAGTAAATAAGATGGAGTCTCACCATCGTTACTTCTAAGGAGCATTATGGCCATTCCAAGACAGATTTATTCGTTCTTCTGGCAGTCCATGATATATTTAATATTCTTCACCAACGCCATAATTCAAATGCATCAATTCTTTTTCAGTCTTCCTTATTCACTGTGCAGCTTTCACATGTATATGAGGTGATTGAAAATACCATGGTTTGGGTCAGGTGCACCTTAGTCTTCAAAGTGATATCTTTGCTTTTCAACACTTTAAACAGGTTTTTGCAGCAGATTTATCCAATGCAATGCGTCTTTTGATTTCTTGACTGCTGCTCCCATGGGTGTAGATTGTGGATCCAAGTAAAATGAAATCCTTGCCAACTTCAATCTTTTCTTCATTTATCAGTTGGTCCAGTTATGAGGATTTTTGTTTTCTTTATGTAGAGGTGTAATCCATACTGAAGGCTGTGGTCTTTGATCTTCCTCAGTAAATGCTTCAAGTCCTCTTCACTTTCAGCAAGCAAGGTTATGTCATCTGCATAATGCAGGTTGTTAGTTAGTTTTCCTCCAATCCTGATGCTGCATTCTTCTTTATATAGTTCAGCTTCTTGGATTATTTGCTCAGCATATAGATTGAATAAGTATGGTGAAAGGATACAACCCTGATGCACAGCTTTTCTGATTTTAAAACATGCAGTATTTCCCTGTTTTGTTCAAATGACTGCTTCTTGATCTATGTACAGGTTCCACATGGGCACAATTAAGTGTTCTGGAATTCCCATTCTTCACAATGTTATCCAGAATTTGTTATGATCCACACAGTTGAATACCTTTGTATAGTCAACAAAACACAGGTAAATATCTTTCTGGTATTCTCTGTTTTCAGCCAGGATCCATCTGACATCAGCTATGATATCCCTGTTTCCACATCCTCTTCTGAATCTGGCTTGAACTTCTGGCAGTTCCCTATTGATGAACTACTGCATTCTTTTTTGAATGATCTTCAGCAAAATTTAATTTGCATGTGATATTAATGATATTGTTCGATCATTTCCACATTCTGTTGGATCACCTTTCTTTGGAATGGGCGTGTGTGTGGATCTCTTCCAGTTGGTTGGCCAGTAGCTGTCTTCCAAATTTCTTGACATAGACAAGTGAGCACTTCCAGTGCTGCATCCATTTGTTGAAACATCTCAATTGATAGTCCGTCAATTCCTGGAGCCTTGTTTCTTGCCAATGCCTTCAGTGCAGCTTGGACTTCTTCCTTCAGTGCCATTGGTTCCTGATCACATGCTACCTCTTGAAACTGTTGAACGTCGACCAATTCTTTTTGGTATAATGACTCTGTGTATTCTTTCCATCTTCTTTTAAGGCTTCATACGTCGTTTAATATTTTCCCCATAGAATCCTTCACCGTTGCAATTCAAGGCTTGAATTTTTTCTTCAGTTCTTTCAGCTTGAGAAATGCCAAGTGTGTTCTTCCCTTTTGGTTCTCTATCTTCAGGTCTTTGCACGTGTCATTATAATACTTGCCTTCGGGAGCCACCCTTTGAAATCTTCTGTTCAGTTCTTTTACTTCATCATTTCTTCCTTTTGCTTTAGCTACTCGACATCCAAGAGCAAGTTTCAGAGCCTTTTCTGACATCCATTTTGGTCCTTCTTTCTTTCCTATCTTTTTAATGACCTCTTGCTTTCTTCATGTATGATGTCCTTGATGTCATTCCACAACTTGTCTGGTCTTCAGTCATTAGTGTTCAACACGTCAAATCTATTCTTGGGATGGTCTCTAAATTCAGGTGGGATATACTCAAGGTTGTACTTTGGCTCTCATGGACTTGTTCTAATTTAGTTTCAACTTGAACTTACAAATGAGCAATTGATGGTCTGTTTTGCAGTCGGCTCCTGACCTTGTTCTTACTGATGATACTGAGCTTTTCCATCGTCTCTTTCCACAGATGTAGTCGATTTGATTCCTGTGTATTCCATCTGGCAAGGTCCATGTGTATAATTGCCAGTTGTGGTGATGAAAAAAGGTATTTGCAGTGAAGAAGTCATTGGTCTTGCAAAATTCTATCATGTGATCTCTGGCATTGTTTCTATCACCGAGGCCATATTTTCCAACTACCAATCCTTCTTCTTTGTTTCCAACTTTCACATTCCAGTAATTATCAATGCATCCTGATTGCATGTTTGATCAATTTCAAACTGCAGAAGCTGGTAAAAATCTTCAATTTCTTTATTTTTGGCCTTAGTGTTTGGTGTGTAAATTTGAATAATAGTCATATTAACTGGTTTTCCTTGTAGGTGTATGGATCTTTTCCTATCACTGACAGCATTGCACTTTGGGATAGACCTCAAAATGTTCTTTTTGATGATAAATGCGAAGCCACTTCTCTTCAAGCTGTCATTCCCAGCATAGTAGACCATATGATTGTCCAATTCAAAATGACCAATACCAGTCCATTTCAGCTCACTAATGCCTAAGATATCGATGTTTATTCGTTCCATTTCACTTTTGATGATTTCCAATTTTTCTAGATTCATACTTCGTACATTCCAGGTTCTGATTATTAATGGATGTTTGCAGCTGTTTCTTCTCATTTTGAGTCGTGCCACATTAGCAAATGAAGATCTCAAAAGCTTGACTCCATCCACGTCATTAAGGTCGACCCTACTTTCAGGAGGCAGCTCTTCCCCAGCCGTATTTTGAGTGTCTGGGGAAGAGCTGCCACATCTTCCGTTACTATATCAGATAATGTTCTGCTGCTATTAATAAGGTTTTCACTGGCTAATTCTTTTCAGAAGTAGACTGCTGGGTCCTTCTTCCTAGTGTGTCTTAGTCTGGAAGCTCAGCTGAAACCTGTCTGCCATAGGTGACCCTGCTGGTATCTGAATATTGGTGGCATAGTTTCCAGAATGCAGTAAATAATCTGAGAAACTGGACTGTATGAAGAAGAATGGGGCATCAGGATTGGAGGAAGACTCACTAACAACCTGAGTTATGCAGTTGACATAACCTTGCTTGCTAAAAGTGAAGAGGACTTGAAGTACTTACTGATGAAAATCAAAGGCCACAGCCTTCAGTATGGATTACACCTCAACATAAAGAAAACAAAAATCCACACAACTGGACCAACAAACAACATCATGATAAACGGAGAAAAGACTGAAGTTGTCAAGGATTTCATTTTACTTGGATCCACAATCAACACCCATGGGAGCAGCAGTCAAGAAATCAAAAGACGCATTGCATTGGATAAATCTGCTGCAAAAACCTGTTTAAAGTGTTGAAAAGCAAAGATGTCACCTTGAAGACTAAGGTGCACCTGACCCAAGCCATGGTATTTTCAATCACATCATATGCATATCAAAGCTGGACAATGAATAAGGAAGACTGGAGAAGAATTGACACCTTTGAATTATGGTGTTGGCAAAGAATATTGAATATACTATAGACTACCAAAAGAACGAACAAAACTGTCTTGGAAGAAGTACAGCCAGAATGTTCCTTAGAACATCTTACATAACTCTGGGCATGTTGTCAGGAGGTATCAGTCCCTGGAGAAGGACATCATGCTTTGTAAAGTACAGGGTCAGCAAAAAAGAGGAAGACTCTCAATGAGATGGATTGACACAGTGGCTACAACAATGGGCTCAAGCGTAAAACAATTATGAGGATGGTGCAGGGCTGGGCAATGTTTTGTTCTTTTGTGCGTAGGGTCGCCGTGAGTTGAAGCCAACTCCACGGCACTTAACAACAACAACAACAACAACATTACTATCACTAGAGATTCCCCAGTGGTGCAAACAGTTTGCAGTCAGCTACTAACCTAAAGGTTGGTGGTTCAAACCCCCCACCCCCAGCCATAGAAGAAAGGCCTAGCAATTTGCTTCTGTAAAAATTACAGCAAAGAAAACTTCTGTAAAAATTACAGCAAAGAAAACCCTGTGGAGCAGTTCTACTCAGTAAAACTCTGAATCAGAATTGGTTTGCTGGCAATGGATTTGGTTTTGGTTTATTACTATCACTATAAATATATTCAACCAGTATTTGCGGAGTCTTGTGCTAGATGCTATACTAGGCCCTTGAGATACACTGGAGAGCAAAACTGGACAGCGCCCCTGCCCTCCTGAGCTTAAAATCTAGTGGGAGGCCATTGGTATATCCTCCTGGGTAAAACGTCTATTTTGCCCATTTTTGGTTGGGTTGTTTGTCTTTTTCTTTATAGGCTGTAGGAGCTCTTTTTATATTCTGGATATTAAATCCTTATCCAATATATGGTCCCCCCCCTTTTTTTCCCCTAATCTGTAGGCTGTCTCTTCACTATGTTGATAAAGTTCTTTGATATATACAAGTTTTTTTTTTTTTTTCTTTTTAAATGAGATCCCACTTATCTATATTGTCTTTTTTGTTTGTGCTTTCGGTGTCATATCTAAAAATCTGTTGTTGGGGACTAGGTCCCCAAGCATTACCCCTATGTTTTCGTCTAAGAGTTTTATGGTTTTTGGTCATACATTTAGGCCTTTGATCTATTTTGAGTTAGCGTCTTCGTTATCTAGTGTTGTTATAACAGAAATATCAGAAGTGGATGGCTTTAACAAAGAGAAATTTATTCTCTCACAGTGTAGTAGGCTACAAGTCCAAATTCAGGGTGCCAGCTCCAGGGCAAGGCTTTCTTCCTCTGTCGGCTCTGGAGGAAGTTCCTTGTCATCAGTCTTCCCCTGGTTGAGGAGCTTCTCAACTCAGGGACCTGGGGCCCAAAGGACACGCTATTCTCCTGGATCTTGTTTCTTGGTGGTATGAGGTCCCGTGTCTCTCTGCTCACTTCTCTCTTTTATAACTCAAAAGAGATTGGCTTAAATTGTGGATTAATCTTGTAGATTAACTCTACCTAACTGCTGCTAATCCCATCTCATTAACATCATAGAGACAGGATTTACAACACATCGGAAAATCACATCAAATGACAAAATGGTGGACAATCACACAGTACTGGGAATCATGGCCTAGCCAAATTGATACATATATTTTTGGGGAACACAGTTCAATCCATGACAGTTAGTTGTTAAGTATGGGTCTAACTTCAATCTTTTGCATGTAGATATCCAGTTGTCCCAGCACAATTTATTTAAGAGACTATTCTTTCCGCCATTGATGAATTTAACACCTTTGTCGAAAACTGACCATAGATGTGTGCATTTAATTCTAGGCTCACGGTTCTATTCCACTAGCCATTCGCCATTGGGAAGATGCAAATTAAAGCCACAATGAGATGTCACTTCATTCCTACTAGAATTGCTATCATTAAAAAGACCAAAAATAACAAATGTTGATGAAGATGTGGAGAAATTGGAACCCTCATCCATTGCTGGTGGGAATGCAAAATGGTACAGCCACTGTGGAAAACAGTTTGGTAGTTCCTCAATATATTAAACATAGAGCTACCATATGATCCATTAACACCACCCTCAGGTACCTATACCCAAGAGTCTTAAAAGCAGCGATGCAAACAGACACATGTACATCGATCTTCATCGCAGCACTATTCACAATAGCCGAAAGGTGGAAACAACCCAAATGTCTATCAACAGATGAACAGATAAACAAAGTGTGGTATATACATGCAATGGAATATCACTCATCCATAAAAAGAAATGAAGTCCTGACACATGCCACAACATGGATGAACCTTGAAAACAGTATCCTCAGTGAAATAAGTCAATCACAAAAGGACAAATATTATATGATTTCACTAATGAAACACATAGAATAGGCAAATGCATAGAGATTAGAGTTCAATAGCAGTTACCAGGGGCGGGAGTGACAGGGAAAGGGAGAATCATTGCTTAGATAGCATCGAATTTTTGTTTATAAGGATGGAAAATTTGGAAACAGATATTGGTGATGGCTGCACAACATGAGTGATGTAACTGATTTTATTGAATTGTACATATGAAAAATACTGAATTTGCAAATGTTGTATTATATGTATTTTTACAACAATAAAAAAATCTAGTGGGAAGGAGAATCTTTGTTAAATAATCACCCACATAGATATAAATTAGAACTGTAATAATTGCTTGGAATAGTGGTGCATCATATTAAGAGAGGATAAAGGGGAGACTTGACCTATGTAGGCAGTCCAGGGAAGCCTTCCCTGGGGAAAAGATATTTCATCTAAGACCTGAAGGATGAGTACAAGCTAATTAGGTGTGGACAGAGACAGATGTCACAGGCACAGGAAACTGCATATGCGGGAAAAGACCATGGCACATTTATAGAATTGAAAGAAGGCCCAGGTGGCTGGAGCAGAGAGAACAAATGGACAGTGGGCAAAGGAGACTGGAGGAGTAGAAGGAGGTCAGAGACAGCAGAGACTTGCAGGCTTTGTTGAGCAGCTTTGTCCTCATCCCTGGAGCAATGGAAGGTTATTCTAAGTTGAGGCCGGGGCAGGTACGTGATCACTCAATGCAGTGTGAAGAATGGATTGAAAGACAGAACACACAGGTGAGTCAAGAACAGTTAGAATGTACCGCAAAAGTCCAAGAGTGACCCTAGCTTTTTCTAAATACTAGATAATGGTGATGGCCATGGATACCACTGCTTGAACTTAGAGGTCTTTAGGAGATACAATCCCCAGGGTTTGATGAAGTTGTCAAGATTGACACCTTGGTCCTGGTTGTGTTCCACTGGGTTCAGATACAGTATAAGAGAATAGTTATAGATTCAGCTGGGACAGCAGTATAGTACAGTAACTAATAGTCCTAGAGCCAAACTGTCTGGGTTCGAATCCCATATCCACTACCTATAGACAGTGCGATTAAAACTCTCCAAGCTTAATTCCATCAATGATCCCCACCTGCCTCATAGAGTTCCTATGAGGATCAAATCAGATAATTTACATAAAGCTATTAGCACAATGCTAGCACATAATAGTCCTCAATACTTACTACTATTATTATTTTGAGGCACATTGAGTTGCAATTGCATTGAGACGCCCAAATGGAGATGTCAAGTAAGAAATTGAATATGCAAATCTGTAGCTTAAAGGAGAGTTTTTGGCTAGAGATAAAAATTAGTGAATTATCTTAGTGTAGGTAGTAATTAGAGAAGTCATCTTTCCCTTTCCCTTTCTTCAGGTTCATGAAATAGAAAAGTATACCTTCTCAGGAAAAGTATTGGAGAACAAGTTGCTGTCTTTGCTTCATCTCTCACTGACAACCACCCCTCAACAAATAAGATTGACTTATCTGATTGGAGACATGACAATGGTCAGACACATCTGGTCCTTGTTTCTTCATCAGGCAGGGGTAGTGTCTCTGCTCACACATGTGCATTCTCTCTCTTTCTGTTTGCCTTTTCCCCCTTGAAAGGATTATCTATAGTCCCTATGTTTTCCTTTTTGCTCCTCCCCTCCTATATGGTAAGCCCCATTAGCAGGTCCTATCTCTGCAAGGGATGGCCTACGGCCTATAGCTGAACAATTGTTCTGCCTGTGGTAGGTGAATAAGACCAATTAGGAGAAAGGAGGGTGTTAAGTGAGAAGCTCATTTTGGACTTGACTTAATACTGCATTTGCCAATACAGCTTTACCAGTAATAAAATTGCTACTTCAATGCCTGTTTGACTTCTGTGTTTCTCAATTGGTTCAGAACTTGGTGGGGAGAGAGAAATTATTATTTGTGCCCTTTAGTCTCAGTAGTAATTGAATCCACCACTGATGTCAATGAGATAGTTTAGGGGAAAATATATACGAGGAATAAGAAGACCTAGAACTGAAGCTTACCAGACTCCCTCTCATAGCCTGGCTGCAGAAGGACTGGCCAGGGACATTGGTGGGGATGGGAGTTAGACGAGGATGTGCTATGGAATCTAAGAGAGGAGTGAATCTGAAGAAGGAGGGAGGGATCAGCAATGCTGAAGGTTACCGAGACATTGGATAAGATGTATACTAACATTTTTCTATTGGATAATAGTCAGGCAGATTATTAATGGCCTTTGTAAAAGCTATTTTGTAGGAAAAAAAGGAGCAGAAGTCAGGCTGCTGTGGGTGGAGAGGTGAGTGGAAGGTGAGAAAAAGGAGAAAGCAAATAAAAACAACTTCCTGAGAAATCTGGCTATGAGAAGGCAGAGAAAGTTAGGGCAGTAATTTACCTCACCAGATCGCAATCTAGATCTCGATCTCAAGGAAATCCCAAGCTGAGACTTTGCAGCTGGTTTGGAAAAACCTCCCCCACCTCACGTTCTCTTTTAATCATTGATCACAGACTTTTCTTCCCCCCCTTTCAGAACTGTGTTGTAACAAAATCTGTTACATAAACGAACATCTCAATCCAATTGATTCTTCTGACCACAAGGTCCAAACCAATGAGCACTCTACCAGAAAATATGAATTGGGTCATAGTGTTTTCCTGGCAAGAATCACTGAGAGGCATCCACTTTGCTCCCAAGGGAATTATAGAACTTGATGGATTTCCTGTTATAGCACACATCACAAGGAACAGTAATTATTTACCTGTTTGTAGCCACTCCTGATAGCAAACTCCTCCATGGCAGAGATTTAATCATTTTTATTTGTCTCACACAGTAGTAACGCAATAAATAATTATAAGATTACTGAGAGAAGAGACCCACCCCGCCCCGTTACCCCACAGTGCTGTCTGTTGACAGGTTTGGATTTCTGTTTTGGACACAGACCACAGGAGACTATGGAGACACAATGACTAAAAGCAATGTGGTATCTGGACTGAATCCTGGAACAGAAAAAGGACATTAGTGGAAAAACTGGCAAACTTTGAAATAAATCTGTAGTTTACTTGACTGTATTGTACCAATAATAATTTCTTCTTTTTGATGAGTGTACTATTGTTATATATTAACTTTAGGGGAAATCAGGGTATATGGAACTTTACGTCCTCTCAGCAACTTTTCTGTAAATATAAAATTGTTCCAAACTAAAATGTTTGTTGAAAACACAGAAGCAAATAAAAATTGGATGAGACAAACAGCTGAGATCATTGAGCCCACATTTAACCTGCATCAAGTTCTTCCCCCTAAGCTCCCGCCCCCACCACACACACACTCACACACTTTGCTTACCACTGTCAACACCCTGCTTCCTGGTCTCCTGAAATGGCCTTGACTTTGGTCATGTCTCTGACCTCCTGATCTTTGGATGACAATGATAATCTACATAGTGCCAGACTTCATGCAGCATTTACTCTGTCAGCTCTGAACCCTGACCTGCTCTCAGGGCCCCCGGCCTGAGAAACAGAGCTCTTATTCCCTGTACCCAAGGCTTTCATTTCTTAAGTAGAGATATGTAATCCTCTTCTTAAAGCAGTCCAGCACAAGGGTATGGAAAGTTGAGATGACATCCAAGACACTCTTTTGTGTCACTCCTTACCAAGTAAGTTGACCTAATGACAAGGTATCATCTTCCTTTCCATGGGTGTGGTTAGCTGCTTGGAGTCTACCCCCAACTCACAGTGACCACATGCACAAAGGAACAAAAATATTTCCCAGTCCTGCACCATCCCTGTCATGGATTAAATTATGTTCCCCAAAAAATGTGTGTTATCAGTTTGGCTGGGTCATGATTTCCCAGTATTGTATGATTGTGTACCATTTTGTAATCTGATGTGATCTCCTTATGTGTTGTAAACTCTATCACTATGATGTAATAAGATAGATGAGCAGCAGTTATACTGATGAGGTGTATAAGATTGGATAGTATCTTCAGCCAATCTCTTTTGAGATATAAAAGAGAAAAGAGAGTAGAGACACATGGGAATCTCATACAATCAAGAAAGCAGTGCAGGAGCAGAGCAAGTCCTTTGGACCTTAGGTTCCTGTGAGGAGAAGCTCTCAGACCAAGGGAAGATTGATGACACAGACCTTCCTCCAGAGCCGACGCAGAAAACATTCCCCTGGAGCTGGTGCTCTGGATTTGGATTTGTAGCCTACTGGACTGTGGGAGAAAAAAAACTTCTCTTTGTTAAAGCATCCACTTGCAGTATTTCTGTTATAGCAGCACTAGATGACTAAGACAATCTCCATGATAGTTTGTAGATCAGACCATTGTGATCCATAAGGTTTTCACTGGCTGATATTCAGCAGGAGATCACCAGGCCTTTCTTACTAGTTTGTCTCAGTCTAGAAGCTCCACTGAAACCTGTTTGTCATCATAGCAACAAGCAAGACTCCACTGACAGATGGGTGATGGACGTACATGAGATACATTAACCAGAAATTGAACCCGGGTCTCCTGCATGGAAGGCAATCCCAATAATCCCAATATAAGAAATCACCAATGCCCCCTAAATCCACAAAAACCTGGTTTTCCTTCAAACAAGATTATGTTTGAAAGTGGGAATGGTTCTGCTTGTGTGATGTGGAAGGAATTTGATCATACATTACTCCACTTAGGCGGCCTGGTGGTGCAGTGGTTAAGAGCTTGGCTGCTAACCAAAAGGTCAGCAGCTCAAATCCACCAGCTGTTGCTTGGAAACCCTATGGGGCAGTTCTACTCTGTCCTATAGGGTCTCTATGAGTCAGAATCAACTCGACGGCAACTAATTTTTTTTTTTTTTTTAACTCTACTTAGCTCTGTCTTTAGTATTTTGTTCTCATGCCTCTTCTTTGGAGAGCATCTCTAACAGCCACATGGCAATGCAGATTAAATGAAATGCTTCTAGCCTTGTACCCTTCTTATAAGGCAGTATAGAACTTCCACCAACGCATTACCTTCAAGTCAATTCTGACTCATAGCAACCCTGTGGGACGGAGTAGAACTCCCCCATAGGATTTCCAAGGCTGTAATCTTTACGGAAGCAGACTGCATAGCAGCTGACCTTTTGGTTAGCAGCCAAGTGTTTAACCACTACGCCACCAGGGCTCCTGTAGATCTTCCATACCCCTATATAAATGAAGGTTGTCCAGAAAACTATCTGAATACAAAAGAAGGAAGATAACATCTGTAGCAAGGAATAAACAAGTCAGTCAGAGATGAAGGTAGAATCAGAAATCTTTAGGTGGTGCTGAGAAGTCATAAAATGGTTTGTGATATTCTGAGGCTAAGTGTGTGATTATATTCTAATGCAAGTTTAGACAGCTTGGGAAACATGCCATAGCAAAATAATGATAACAATGACAACAACATTTAACATTTGCTTACCACTTACTATGTGCTACACACTATGCAAAGCACAGTGTATTATATCATTTCATCCTCACAACAACCCTGTGGGTTGGTACTACTATTGTCTCCATTTAACAGATGAAGAAATAGAGGATTAGGGAGGTTTAGTAACTTGCCCAGACTATTAACATTGCATCAACAGACATAGCTAAAATATCTGAATGCAGATATTCTGTTTCCAGAGTCCATGTTCTTAGTCACTTCATTATGTTGCATCTGAATTTATAAACCTCAGCACATAATCCAAGTTCTGGAGTCTAATAGAGACTCTAGGGAAGGGCAAGAAGCAGGAGCACAGTGGAAGTGTACTTCTGTGTGGATCGCTGAGCTACACACGCACACTGTGGAGAAGGGACCAATGCGCTCTCTCTCTCTGGAATCTGCAGGCACACAGCCCTTGTGCCACCCTTCCCACCCATGTTCCCCTGGGACCCTCATCCTCAGAAGTTTCCCTGAGAAGAATCCTTCCAGCCACCTTCATCATTATCTAGACTTATTCCCACATAGTCTGAACCAGTCCGGTTCAACATGTATTCACTGGGCCACGTAATGCTAACCCAAATCCTTTTTGGAAATGTCTATTCATGATAAATAAATCGTACAATAATATTTGTCAGGCAACATGTCAAGTAGTTGGGATTCAGAGATGATAAGCCCTGTTCTCTGATAGCAAATCGATGGTACTAATTAACATTAATAGCTTAATTGGTAAAAATGGCTTAAAGCATTACTCCATCTAGTTAAGAAGTTATCATTTCCATGGGGTCATTCAATGTCTAAACCCAAAGGAATAACATGTGATGTGAATTTCTGCGCCCTTGGCAGATTAGAGTAGTGTAGTTGGCAGGATAGGGGAAGGAAATCTTTACAATTCTACTATATTAAAAATATATTTGAACAAAAGAGAGTCTGAGAATCTCCTCAAATCAGACTTGAATGCGGTTCTCTATATAAACATTGGGTACTGAGAACCAAAATCAGTCATATGTTCATGTTAAAACACATAAAAGTCAAACTATTCACTCAGAAACATGTGTTAACACTAAAAGGGATCCTCAACAACAGCACTCTCAGATTCGAATGTGCATGCAAATCACTCCCGGATCTTGTCGAAATACAAATTCTGATTCAGTAGGTCTGAGGTGGGACCTAAGAGTTTGCATGCCTAACAAGCTTCTGCGTGATGTTGATGCTGCTGATTCTGGGACAACACTTTGAGAAGCAAGGATATAGAATCTCTTCTCCCACATCACCCTGACTTTAACTGGATTCTTCCGTTGATGGGGAACTTACTACCAGTTTTTCTTTTTTTTAATCAATCTTCGTACTACTCACATTATTGGAATGTTCTTCCTTATATCAAGCTGAGATCTATTATTCCTACCCATTAAACTTTATTGTAGCCCTTAGAGCCATAAGGAACAGGTTTAGTTCCTCTCTCAGGTCACACTACTGAGAGTGACCACATACGGCCAAGTAGAAATGATTCTCTGAGACCCAGATCCCCAAGTATCTAGGATGAGCAGGAGCTATAGAAATTAATTCCCTTGCTTCTTCTCTGAGAAAACATCAAATGATGGGTGACACCGGTGCAGGGAAAAGGCCTGGAGGCCCCGGGACCAGGGATAGGATCCCACAGCGGCTTCTGCAGAGGCTTCAACAGCAGCCTGCTGGGCGGTGGTCACAGACGTGCTCTGGCCGGGCCCAGGCCGCCAGCCTCATGGAGGCAAAGGAGTAGTTCTTGTCACCAAGCTGGGCCACCTGGTCAAGCACATGAAGATCAAGTCCCTGAAGGAGATCTCTCTCTTTTTTTCCCACCCATCAAGGAGTCTGAGATCATTGACTTCTTCCTGGGGATGGCTTTCAAGGGTGAGGTTTTGAAAATCATGCCTGTACCAAAACAGACGCTGCTGGCCAGCAGACCAGGGTCGAGGCATTCGTAGCCATCAGGGACTACAATGGCCACGTCAGCCTGGGCGTTAAATGCTCCAAGGAGGTGATGTCTGCAGGTCCATCATCCTGGCCAACCTCTCTGCCATTCCCATGTGACAAAGCTACTTGGGGAACAAGACTGGCAAGCCTCACGCTGTCCCCTGCAAGTTGACCGGCCGCTGTGGCTCTGTGCTGGTGCCCCTCATCCCAGCGCCCAGAGGCACTGGCATAGTCTCGGCCCCTGTGCCCAAGAAGCTGCTGCTGATGGCTGGTACTGAGGACTGCTACACCTGGGCCAGGGGCTGCACTGCCATCCTGGGCGACTTCTCCAAGGCCACCTTTGATGCCATCTCCAAGATCTACAGCTATGTCCCCCACCCCCAACCCCTGGAAAGAGTCTGTGTTCCCCAAGTCTCCCTACCAGGAATTCACTGACCCTTTCATAAAGACCCACACCAGAGTCTTCATGTGAGGACCCAGGTTCCAGCTGTGGCCACCACATAGTGGTTTTTTATACAAGAAAAATGAAAGTGAATTAAACCTGGAAAAAAAAAATTAATTCCCTTAAGAAGGATAAATGCAGAATTCAAATCATACCCTCTGATTATTTCTGCTCTTTGTGGTAACTTGATGTTTCCCTGTATAAATATAGGCAAATCATAGACCACAGCCATGGTCCCCACCAGACTGCCTCAAACAGAAGTCAGCTTGTCCTTTCCCAGGGCTCCATCACACCATCCCTTCCTGTCTTCCCCATTCATTACTATGTGAACATTCCAGCACTGGTACTGATAAAGGGATGTCGATTTTCCTTGCACATTATGACAGGGCAAGGGGATAGACTCTCCTTTATCTAACTTTGATTAGAGGGACCATTAGATAGAGAAGAAAATTAGGAAAAGAAAGGCACGTCCCGATCTGTAACTAGAAGAGCGTTCGAGGCTAATCTAGGTTGTTTCTTCTCTGAAAAGAGAGAACGATAGAAAGGAAGAAAGTGAGGGGGAATGAAACTCACTTACTTATTGATTCTCACTATGCTGTTAATTTGAAGGCAGCATTACAAAAGCCTCTAACTCCTCCAGTGGGTTTTTGGTACCTCATTCTAAGTAAGGCATGGAACAGAGAGAATGATCAGACACACAGAGGAAAGTCAAACAGCCACTTTAGCAGGCCAGTTGGGCTGGCTGATTCTTCTTCCCTTTGATTCAATAAAGACTGAGTGTTGAAAGACTTTAAACACAAGCAGGAGAGCCAGAAGCAGACTTTCATGCCCCACGTGCCTGTATTGTTCGTGAACAACTTAGGAGTCTGAAAATTTATTGCTAAATTTTACAGTTTCTTCAGTGAAATAGCAAGAGCAACTGAGGTGGAAAAAGCAAAAAAATAAACCAAATGTAAACACTTAAAGAATTTAGATTGTATATAAATGCCTTTATGAATCCTGATCTGTCTAAATCAATGAGTCAATTGGCTCATTGATTGGAGATTTGAGCGACAAAGGTGGTGTGAGTGTCTCTTAGTCTGACTTGCTTGTAGATAAGCCTGTGCCTTGAGTGCTTACTCAAGTCCACACTTCCTCTCCAGCATCCCACGGGCCTGCTAAGAATCAGTGAGCTCTCAGATTGCCTTGGCTTTGCATGAAGGAGGGGAACAAATCAAAGCAGGGTACCACCTGCTAGTTCTCTGTGTCCCACAGCCCACGACTGCACATGAATATCTAGAATAACTACCCCTGAAGATGAAAAATAGACATCAGAAGAGTTTAAATTTTGGCAACAGTTTCTTAGTGGTTACTGAAGAACAGACTGTTGTGAGGTGCCAATACGACCCTTGGTAACTGGTTTCCAACATCTGATGGGCCATGAAGGTCCAAGCTATAGCTAGAAGTTACAGATCCCACTTTCTGTCCTCAAGCTAAGGTAAAAACAAGGCATCATAACACTGGTAGGTAGACAAGGTCAAATTTGAGGTTACTGGGAATTTATAGCTTTATAACTCCACTTTCCCCGAAAAGAAAGGCTCAACGACGACAAAGGAAGGGAACCACTCCACCCCCTAACGCCCAACATATGCAGACTCATCACCACCCTGTACCAAATGGGAATATTTTTCAGGCCCAATTTATGATTTAAATGAAGCACACTGCACCAATATTGTGTGGTGCCATCTGTTATTTTATATTTCATGAAATTTGGCCAGTTTCAAAATATTATAATTATATCTCCCGCATTACGTATGCAACGCAGACATTTTCTGAAACATAAATACAGTATATGGGAAATGTGACTGTATTTATAGCTATTGGTTGGTGGAAAGCAAAAGGGCAGCTGGCACCCACTGACAGTCTGGAGGACAGAGCCTGCCAAGGGAGCGGGCTGTGGGCCGGAAGCGTGCCTCCACCACACCATGTCCCACCTCGGAGTAGACCCCGCAGTGCACATGGCCATGTCCTGCTCGTCTCCAAGGAAGGTCACACTGGCTACATTTCAACATTCCTAGATCTCGTGTGTCTCCTTCTCTTAGACTGGGGCTGCTGGACACAGACATATTCACTAATGCCCAGAGGAAGGGAGTTGCACAGCAGGGCACAGCCCTGAGGGCTGCACCTCCTCTCCAGAAACTTCTCTCACCAGCCCTCTGTGGGAGAGAGAACAAGGGAGGGGAAAGCAGTGTTCCGAGCCCCTGGAGTCCAAGGACCAAGAGGTCAGAGTGGACCTGCTGCTGGAGCAGAACCTCTCTCAAAGGACAGCCAGCACCCCTTAGCATGCAGCCCTCAAACAAGCGCCATTGCTGGCTTCAGCAAATGAGAATCTAGAGCTGAAGAGTGCATTTGGTTTAGGTGTCTGAGGGGTAGGAAAATGGTCAGACCTCATCAGAGTCTGCAAGATGGGCTTTCTTTCATCTTCAGAGAAGAATAGTGTTGTTTAGTTGAGTTGTTTTCTTCAAAATACTGCAAAGTGCTTGGTAATAACAAAGAGCAGAAAGTAAATGACAAGTTTTTGAGTTTTCCTTTCTGTCTCTCCAAAACAAAGGCATAATTTAGTGATGAAAGCTATTTGATAACTCTAGGCATTTCTGCAGGGGCCTTCACACACAGCTGTATGATTTCACACAAACCTTTCTCCTAGAGCACAAATTGCTATCACTCTGGACAATCCAGTCCAAAGATGACTTTCATTGGTTATTTGAGTTAGTTGCTAATGTTTTAAAATCAGAGATGTCACATAAAACCCAGTTTCTCTTGAAAAAACACAAGAGCTGGCATTATTAGGTGTGTATTTCTGCCCAACAATAATCTGATGGCTCTGAGTAGCATCTGCTCCTCAGAAAAAAGACATTCCTCCGTTTACCCCAGCCCCCCCCCCCCCCCTTCTACACAAACCCTCCACTCATGTATGTCATCTGCCTGGCCCTTGTAGGCACATGTACTTGAGACCCCTGAACTAGGCAATTGACCAGTTACTCTCATGGGAATATAGGCTGGGAGAATGGAGATCACTTTTTTTTTTCTGATGTAGGGTTGGTGAAGCTTTAAAATATACCAGTAAACACTCTAACAGGAAATTAAAGTGAAATTTACAAGCCTCTCTTACTTAAAAAAAAAAAAAAAAAAAAAAGAGAACCTTCTAAGAGTGAAAAGATAAGTCTCTACCATAGCTCTTATTTTACTGTATGTTAGCCATCTGTGTATTTATCATTCTTTATCACCAGACTTGAGCAAGTTTAGGGCAGGAGCAAATTTAATTTTCCTTTGCACACCAGTGTCTATCACTTTGTTCAGCACAGAATCCATCATAATGTATGGAAGAAAGGAAAGGAGAGTTGTTTGAAGTTCTCATTCTCCATCAAAAATCCTGTGGCTTTCTCTCCTCATTCTGTAAAGTCCTCCTCCTTCAGTGTAATACCCACCATAGTCAGCCCACAAAGGAGATAAGACTCTCCCTCTCCCACTAACTTGCTTTGCTGACCCCTAATAGTAGCTGGAAGGAGCTCTGGTGGCACAGTGGTTAAAGTGATCGACTGCTAACCAAAAGGTTGGAGGTTCGAAACCACCAGTGGTTCCTTGGGAAAAAGATGTGACAGTCGGCTTCCATGAGATTTACAGCCTTGGAAACCCTATGGGGTTGCTATGAGTCAGAATCAACTCAATGACAGTGGGTTTGGTTTAATGTTAGCTAGGGAAGTGAATGGGATGTTATGATCATTAAGGTTGTGTGTCAACTTGTTTGGGCCATGATTCTCAGTGGTTTGGCAGTTATGATATAGTCTGGCAGTCGTATGATGATGGGATCACTTCCATGATGAGATTTGATATAATGTGATCACTTCCATGACGGAATCTGCTGTGAGTAGCCAGTCAGCTGAAAGAGAGTTTCTTTGAGGGTGTGGCCTACATCGAATCTATAAGTGGACTTTCTGGCAACTGCCCTATGGGGCAGTTCTACTCTGTCCTATAGGGTTGCTATAAATCAGAATTGACTTGACAGCAATGGGCTTTCTGGCTTTTGCTCGCTCTGGATTCTGCAGCCGGCTCCCGTTCATCTGACCTCCAGTTCTTGGGACTTGAGCTGTCAGATTCCTTGCTGCCTTACCTGTAGATCTTGGGATTCATCAGTCTTTGAAGCTTGTGAGCAAGAGCCCTGCTGTCTGACCTGACCATCTTGGGTTCTTCAGCCCCTGAGGCTATGTGAATCAGAAGAAATCTCTATCCTGACTCATGCACTTGGGACGTTCCAGCCTCTACAATCGTTTGAGCCATTTCCTTGATATAAATCTCTTTCTATATATATATTTATATGCTTTACTGGTTTTGCTTCTCTGGAGAACCCAGCCTAAGACAGATGTCTACCAAGAACATCAAACCCCAGGCCCTGGGGAACAAGCACACACATAACTCATAACAGCTGCCTTCCAGCATGAGTGAGGCCATTGAACACCAGCAAATCACTGCCCCCCCTATGCTCCAACTGTGGCCTCAGGGGAGAGGAAACAGTTTTGAATGAAATGTCTTTGACTCCAAGAGGACTGTTGCTGGAGAGATTTGGTGGGATGCTGATGCCACTGTGTCAGAGATGAAGGAACCTCAAATAAGCAATATGAAAAAAGGTACTTACAAAGTCAAAGTTGCTGCCACAGACACCTCCACTCACCATGGAACTTCCATTAAAATCCAGCAAGCAAGAAGAGAGTAAACTGAGAGTCAACAATCTTTGGCCTGTAGCATACAAGCTCAGACATAGCTAGGAGGGAAAGCTTGACCAATTAAATCCTGTCACTGAATGTGCTGATTTATTTTAGTGCTTCATGAACCCTTCATCAAGAAAAAATGTTACCTGTAGTCTCATAGAATGTATTTTCCCATACGAATTTTCAGTACTTTGGTTATGCTCTTGTCCTAGTCCTCTCTGGATAGAGGGTGCTCCTGGCACTAACATCAAAGAGAAACTCCAAACCTGTCCCTCCTCTCTGTCTCCCTTAGCTGCTCCAGCACCATCCTCAGCACCACCCATGTGAATTTCTGTACTAGCATGCTGACTAGTGTTCTGTACTCCAAATCTGATCAAATTGTCTCCCTTCCACTTAAAGCTATGTAAAGTTTCCCAGGACCTGACATTCAGTATGGAGCCAGCATGTGCCAGGCATCAAGGGTTAACGTCTTCACTCCTCACATGGAAGCCAAGGCCTCCCATTCTCTGGCCCTCACTCATCTCTTCCACGTTATCTCTCACTTCTCACCGACTTTGCTTTCTACATTCCAATCAAATTGGACTACTTAGAGTTCCCTGAACATCCCAGTGTTGCTTTTGCCTCTGAACCACACATGCTGTTCCCTTTACCTGGAATATGCTTCCCTTTCTTCTTTACCTACCTTGTTCCTTCCTACTTATCCAGAAAGCCTGCAGTAGGCCTTGAGGGTGGTTTTAAATATTTCAGTGTGCCTTACATACACACATGCCTAGATGCCTAGAAAAATGACCTGGATTTTCAACCCAAAAACTGTCCATGTTTTGGTCACCTTGACAAGTGCCCTCCAGGCTTATACGAGGCAAACAGCATCAGCCAATCGAGGACATTTTTGCACCTAAAACCAAGTCAGTACCTAACTTCCTGTCTCCTGGCCTACTTGCCTGAAATTGGAGGAACAATTATATCACAGGCCTGGAGTGACCAGTAAGTAAGTGGCCACAGGTCATTTTTAAAGAAAGTCTCCCACTTTTTTCAGAAACTTTCCATCTGACTCAGTCAAGGAAACTGCCATGCATGTCACCTCCCCTCCAGAGTCCCAGCCTCTGGTCTCCCTCACTCAGCTGAACTGCGAGAAATGCTTTCTAGTCTTGGCTCAATGGTCCCCTACAACTCTATCTAAAATAGAAGGATAGCAGGCATTCCAACCTTGCGACTCTTTAGCCCCCACCTTGTTTTAGTTTTCTTCATAATATTTATCACTATCTAGAGATGCCTTGGAAGAAAGGCCTGGAAATCTACATCTGGAAAATCAGCCATTGAAAACCCTATGGAGCACAGTTCTACTCTGACACACATGGTTGTCATGAGTTGGAACCAACTATACAGCAACTGTTGGTGGTGGTGACGTCATGTTACATATCTGTTTCCTTGTTTATTGCTTGTCTTCCCCACTAGGATATGAGTGGATGCTTTGTCTACAGTGCCTAGAGATGGGCTTGGCACATGAAAGATGCTCAGTGAGTATCTGTTGAATACATGAATGAATGAATGCACAAATGAATGAATGAATTGTGGATGGTACTAGGCATCCACAATTGAGTATCAGTGGCAAGAGGAAGTCCACCATGTGCAGCACTGTCAACCTGGCAGAGGCAATGTGATCAGAAGCCCATCTTTGCTGAAGGAGCATTCTCTGTAATAGGAATCCTTTCCATTAAGGCTAATAAATCTACTCTCATTTAACTGATTTAAATGTTAGGTGGTTAAGATGGTTATTTATGCTTTCAGCTAATACTTAACAGGAAAGAGAAAACCACAGTCTACAGGGGAGAGTTAGTCAGAAGTTAAGATTTGGACCTAAGCCAGTTCACAAACTGGCACATGCCTCCTTTCAGGAAGGACTCCCTGACACCTTCTGGCCTGGGTTAAGAGCCTCTCCTGTCTGCTCCTCTCGCTGGGTGGACAAACCTCCCTGTAACACTATGTATTCACTGTGTCTTCAGTTTACCATCTCCCTCACTGGCCTGAAGCTACTGGAGGCAGGGATTGTGACCCTTTTCTCACCATGGACAGCACCTTGCACAGTTTCAGATGCATAGTAAATGCACTGGGGTAAAGCACCATAAAGCTAAAAAGAACACCAGACTTAGAATCTGAAGACCTGGGTTCTCTTCTGCCATCTTGTCTGTCATTTTGGTTACCTGGCATCTGAATATTTCACCTGCTTTGGGGAATTCCAGGATCAAACTTACCTCCCTTATGAAAGGTAAATTGGAGTCTTATTCCATCTCTCTGTACCTCACCCAGAGGTTGCAGGGGTGAGATTTAAGCTTGGGAAACTGGATGCATGGGCTTAGTACTATAACGCTTAGTGAAGTGAAACAAAATACAGAGAGAGTCAAAACTTAATCCTAGCGACGGCCGTGTAATTAGGGCTCTAGGGGATTGGCAGTATCATCCAGGGTTGTCGATACTAGCAGTGGCAGTATGGAAGGCATAGGGGTTATGGGGTCAAGTATACCATCTGTCCACAGCTTCCTCAACTTCTCCTTAGTTCTTAGCTTGTGCTGCAGCTTTCTGCTGATTCTGTGTGCTACCAGGTATCCTTCCAATAAACCACTACACCACTTAAGTTGGCTAGAGTTGGTTTCTATTGCTGGGAACCAAGAAACCTTCCTAGTACACCCATCTCCTCTGAATCTCAGCTTCCTCATATGACATATAGGGACAACCATTCCTACTTCTCTAAGTTAATGTGAGAGTTAAATGACATAAAATGTTTGTAGAAGGTCCCAGTAATGGGAAACACACAGTAAACATTCAATAAACATTAATTCCCTCCTTACCTCCTTAAACATGACCTAGAACCAACCAGCAAGAGAAAATGGGATCCACCACTTTTACCAAAGCATGCTCCCACAAAATGGCTCTCCTTGAATATTTGGGAGGTAAAACAATGTTTGCCAATCTGCCAGCAGTGCAGGCTTCATTAGTGTTTGCAAACTGCTTGACATCCTTGAAAGAAAGGTGCCCTCGGCCATTATCATAATCAACCATTGCTGCTCAGTCCTGAAACAAGGCCTGCAGAAGACCCTAAGATCGAACAGCTTACATGGAGGCCCAAGTGACTACAATGACTCTTTGCTCTCCTGAAGACACTGGCACCTCTTTACATTTGTAAGTCCCAGGTGGTGCAACCAGTTAATGCTCTCAGCTACTAACCAAAAGTTTGGTGGTTTGAGTCCACTGAGAGGTGCCTCGGAAGAAAGCCCTGGTGATCTACTTCCAAAAAATCAGCCATTGAAAACCCTGTGGAGCACAGTTCTACTCTGACACATGTGGGGTTACCATGAGTTGGAGCTGAGTTGGTGGTAACTGGTAGTACTGGTTAGAACCCTTTAAAGAATTTTTTCAATATTCAGAAAATCATACACATTTATTCTACCATCACATGTATGGCTTAACATGTTCATCGCTGCCAAAGCTTATCCAGCTTCCCCCTGATCAGACATGCATCTTGACTCTGCTACTATGCCAGATTTGACGGCTCCCATCAGCAACCTGGACACAGTCCCTTTTGAGTTCTGGTACAAAGTTTCCAACTAACTAGCCACACATCCTGCCATGATGTGTCTCATCTCTACGTCTGCCCACTGCCAAACTGGGCCTGAGACCATGTCCCTACTATATATAGTGCCACTGATCTGGGCTAGATTTTAAAAATAAGTGCCTCCTGATTTGGTCCCCATTAGTTCATACTTGTTGAAGGCTCTGGTCTGAAGTTTACCTTTTTAACATGTATGACGGAAAAAATATATAATTTTCTACACTCATCAGTTGAAAAGTTAGGTGCTTAGTAATAAACCAATGCTTGTAGAAATACATATATATTTTATTTTTTTTATTGTACTTTAGATGAAGGTTTACAAAACAAATAGTTTCTCATTAAACAGTCAGTACACGTATCGTTTTACGACATTGGTTAACAACCCCACCCCATGTCAACACTCTCCCTTCTCGACCTTGGAGGACCCTTTTTTTTATTTTTTTGTTGAAAATATACATAGTCAAAGTTACACCATTTCAAAAGTTCTACATGTACAATTCAGTGGCATTGATTACGTTCTTCCCGTTGTGCTGCTATTCTCACTATCCGTTTCCAAATTATTCCATCACCATTATCGTCAACTCACTGGCCCCTAGGCTTCCCATCAAACCTTTTGAGTTGCTGTTGCCAATTTGATCTCACATAGATAATTCCTTTTTTTCTTTTGTACCTTAGATAAAGGTTTGCAGAACAAATATTTTCTCATTAAAAAGTACACGTATTGCCCTACGACCATGTTTACCAACCCCACAGCATGTCATCACTGTCCTTTCTCAACCATGGGTTCCCTATCACCAGGTTTCTTGTTCCCTCCTGCCTACTGCTCCTTGTCCTTGGACTACTGTGCCTCATTACTCTCGTTCTGTTTTATGAGGCTGTCCAATCCCCGACTGAACAGTGAACTTTGGGAGTGACTTCACCACTGAGCTAAAAGGGTGCCCGGGGGTCATACTCTCAGGGTTTCTCCAGCCTGTCAGGCCAGTAAATTTGGTCTTTTTTTTTTTGTGAGTTAGAATTTTGTTCTACATCCTTTTCCAGTTCTGCCCAGGACCCTCTATTGTGATCCCGGTCAGAGTAGTCTGTGGTGGTAGCTGGGAACCATCTAGCTATACTGGACTCAGTCTGGTGGAGGCCTTGGTAGCTGTGGTCCATTAGTCCTTTGGATGAATCTTTTCCTTGTATCCTGCTCTCTTCATTCTTCCTTGCTCCCCAAGGGGTGAGACCAGTGGAGTATCCTAGATGGCTGCTCACAGGCTTTAAAGACCCCAGATGCTACTCACCGAGGTAGAATGTAGAACATTGTCTTTATAAACTGTGTTATGCCAGTTGAACTAGATGTTCCCCGAGACCATGGTCCCCACAGCCCTCCGCTCAGCAATTCAGTCCCTCAGGGAGTTTGGATGTGTCTATGGAGCTTCCATTACCTTTCCTTGTACAAGCAGTGCTGGCTTCCCCAGTATTGTGTACTGTCTTACCCTTCACCAACGTTATCACTTATCTATTGTCTATTTAGTCCCCCCCCAACACCCCTTCCATCCCTCATAACCAACAAGGATTGTTTCTTTTTGTGTGTAAACTTTTACATGAGTTTTTACAGTAGAGGTCTCATACAATATTTGTCCTTTTGAGATTGACTTATTTCACTCAGTATAATGTCCTCCAGTTTCATTCATGTTATGAGATGCTTCACAGATTCATCATTGTTCTTTATCATTGCAAAATACTCTATTGTGTGTATGTACCATAGTTTGTTTATCCATTCATCTGTTTATAGGCATCTGGGTTGTTTCCACCTTTTTGCTATTGTGAACAGTGCTGCAATGAATATGGGTGTGCATATGTCTATTCGTGTGATGGCTTTTATTTCTCTAGGATATATTTCTAGGAGTGGGATTGCAGGATAGTATGGTATTTCTATTTCTAGCTTTCTAAGGAAGCACCATATCATTTTCCAAAATGGTTGTATCATTTTGCATTCCCACCAGCAGTGTGTAAGAGTTCCAATCTCCCCACAGCCTCTCCAACATTTGTTGTTTCCAGTGTTTTTGATTTGTGCCAGTAATGCTAGGGTGAGATGGTATCTCATTGTGGTTTTAATTTGATTTTGTTGATTCTTCCTACTGTTTTTCTATTCTCTATTTCATTTATTTCTGCTCTGATCTTTATTATTTGCTTTCTTCTACTGGCTGTGGGCTTTTTTTCTGTTCTCTTTCTATTTGTTTGAGTTCTGTAGTTAATGTTTTGATTTTGTCTCTTTCTTCTTTTTTTGATGTTGCATCTATTGCTACAAATTGTCCTCTGAGGACTGCCTTTGCTGTGTCCCAAAGGTTTGCATTTTCATTCTTGTTTGATTCTAGGAATTTCTTGATTCCATCTCCGATTTCTTCTATTACCCAGTGATATATAAGCAGGGTATTATTCAGTTTCCATGTAATTGATTTTTTTCCTTGCTCTTCCTGTTATTAATTTCTGTCTTGATGGCATTGTGGTTAGAGAAAATACTTCGTATTATCTCAACTTTTGGATCTTGTTGAGGATTGCTCTGTAGCCTAAGATGTGGTCCCTTCTGGAGAACATTTCATGTACATTGGAAAAGAATGTGTACTTTGCAGCTGTTGGGTGTGGTGTTCTACATATGTCTGTGAGGTCAAGTTGGCTGATTGTGCCCTTTAGGTCTTCTGCATCTTTGCTGAGTTTCTTTCTAGATGTTCTATCCTTTACCAAGAGTGGTGTGTCAAAGTCTCCTACTATTATTGTGGAACTGTCAGTTTCTATTTTCAGTGTTGTTAGAGTTTGTTTTGTGTATTTTGGAACCCTGTCATTGGGTGCGTAGATGTTTATTATGGTTATGACTTCATGATGGATAGTCCCCTTAATCATTATATAGTGTCATTCTTTGTCTTTTATGCTGGATTTTGTTTTAAAGTCAATTTTATCTGAAATTTATATTGCCACTCCTACTCTTTTTTGGTTGCTGTTTCCATGATATATATCTTTCCATCCTTTGATTTTTAATAAATTTACATCTTTCTTTCTAAGGTATATCTCTTGTAGACAGCATATGGACAGAGCTTGATTTTTTTATCCATTCTATCACTCTCTGTCACTTTATGTGTGAGTTTAGGCCATTTACATTCAGCATAATTATTGATAGGTGTGAGTTGATTTCTGTCATTTTGTACTGCTTTTTTTTGTGGTGATGACTTTTTCTTTGTTCCTCTTACTCTCCTGTGTTGAGTTTGTTTTTTCTGTGGATTTTTTTTCCATTTCTTTTGTTTTTGTAGGTTTTGTTTTTACTGACGTTTTATGTTTTTCTTCTTTATTTTGATCAATAGATTGGCTAACTTTCTTTGTGATTACCTTGAAATTTACCCTGATCTTCCTCCATTTGAACCAGTCTATTATTATTTGGTATCGCCTTGCCTTCCTCTCCATTAGAAGGTTCTATCCATACACCGTTCATTCCGTCTTTTATTGTTCTGATGCTGTTGTCATTTACAGATCAACCTCTCTGGTTCCCTGTTGTAACTCTTTTGGTTTTGCATAGTCCTTAAGAGTTCATTTCCTAGGTTCGTAACTGGCTGGTATGATCCTGCATCCTAGATTCAGCCTGTGGTCTGACGTTGTTTGTTCTCATATCAAAGACTCCATTTAATAATTCTTGTAAGTTTGGTTTGGTTTTTACATAGTCCCTTAATTTCTGTTTATCTGGAAATGACCTAATTTCACCAGCATATCTGAATGAGAGTTTTGCAGGATATATTATTATTGGCTGGCAATTTTTTTCTTCCAAGTTTTTATATATATGTCATCCCCTTGCCTTCTTGCCTGCATGGTTTCTGCTGAATAATCTGAGCTTAGTCTTATTGTTTCTCCTCTTTATGTGACTTTTTGTTTTTCTTGAGCTGCTCTCAGGATTCTTTGTTTGTCTTTGGCTTTAGCGAGTGTGATTATGATATGTTTTGGTGATTTTCTTTTGGGGTCTATCCTATATGGGGTTCATTGAGCTTCTTGAATTGTCAGCTTTTCATGTTTCATGATATCGGGGAAGTTTTCTGTCAGCAATTCTTCAATGATCCTGTCTGTGTTGTCTGTTTTCTCCTCCTGTTCTGTAACTCGGATCACTCGAAAATTTTTGCTTTTGATTATATCCCACATAATTCTCAGGGTTTCTTCATTTTTCTTCGCTCTTTTTTCTGAGTCTTCCTCAAACAGAGATGCATCCAAGTGTTTTTCTTCAATTTCGCTGATCCTGTCTTCCAT
>NW_004444000.1:2396691-2398292 GCF_000243295.1 Trichechus manatus latirostris | reverse complement strand
TTTTCCATGAATTTGTCTATTTTTTCCTCATTTTTGTTTATTTTTTGCTTTGACTCTTGGATAATTCTGAATATTAGAGATTTGAATTCCCTATCAGTTAGTTCTAGTGCCTTTTCTTCTACTGGAAAGTCATCTGGTGTTTTATTTTGGACACCTACTGGAACCACCCTGTCCTGTTTTTGTATATGTTTTGATATTGTCTACTCTGTTTGGGGCATTCAGTAGTTATTTTCCTTGTTTATTGATTGTAGGTTTGTTTGTTTTGTCCTGTTTTTTTCTTTTATTTGGTTATGTCTGAGCAGGTGGAATGTGTGTTCTTTGTTGTTTGCTCATCTGTGGTCATGACACTTTTCACCTCCTTCTCCAATGGGCAGGGTCAATCACTCAGGTATGATACAGCAGGGCAGGTCTAGGTGAAGGGGAGTTGCTGGGATGGGTAGGGCTGACAGTGCAGTCTGGGAATCAGTGCAGGGCAGGTTCCAGTAGGCCATTCCCTTTCTGCTTGGTAGTGTGATGTTCAGTGCACGGTGCAGGAAGGAAGGAAGGGCGGGAGATAGTGATATATGGAGCTAAGATGGGTATGGGAAAAGGAGAGAGATGAGAGAGGAACAGGAGCCAAAAACATACACACAAACAAAAAAGAGTGCTAAGGTAGCTTGCTATTCAAGTGGAGAGATGAAAGACTGATAAATGGGCAAAAACAAAAATGAAAAAGAAAGAAAAAGGGTAAAAGAAAAAAATGAGTAAATCAAGAAACTGAAAATTAAGAAAGACAAAAAGGGAATAAGAGAGAGAAGAAAAGAAAGAAACAAACAAACAAACAAAAAAAAAAAAACAATGCAAGAAGAAAGAAATGTCCCCAGTGATGTCCTTGTGAGTCTGCACAGAGTAAGGCACGGTAAAATAAAAAATCCACAAAGGAAAGGAATTCAGCCCAAGGGAGTAAGAGAAACAAATAAAAAATCAGCACCACAAACAAAAGCAGTACAAAATGACAGCAATAAACTCAAACCAATCAATAATTATGCTGAATGTAAATGGCTTAAATGCACCCATAAAGAGATGGAGAGTGACAGAATGGATTAAAAAAAAAACAGCATCCATCAATATGCTGTCTACAAGAGGAAAAAATATATTAAGCAAACATCTACCAAAAAAGATCAGGAGTGGCAATACTAATCTAGATAAAATAGACTTCAAACAAAATCCATCATAAAAGACAAAGAAGGACACTATATAATGATTAAAGGGGCGATCCTTTATGAAGCCATAACCATAACAAACATCTGTGCTCTCAAAAACAGGGCTCCAAAATAAATAAAACAAACTCTAACAGCACTGAAAAGAGAAATGGACAGTTCCACAATAATAGTAGGAGACTTCAACACACCACTCTCGGTAAATGACAGAACATCTAGAAAGAAACTCAGCAAAGATGCAGAAGACCTAAAGGGCATACTCAGCCAATATGACCTCAGAGATATTTACAGAACACTACACTCAACAGCTGCAAAGTACACATTCTTTTCCAATGCACATGGAACGTTCTCCAGAATAGACCACATCTTAGGCCACAGAGCAATCCCCAACAAGATCCAAAA
>NW_004444000.1:2389365-2395046 GCF_000243295.1 Trichechus manatus latirostris | reverse complement strand
AGAAAACTACAAAACACTACTGCATGAAACCCAGAGGGATCTACATAAATGGAAAAACGTACCATGCTCATGGATAGGCAGACTCAACATTGTGAAAATGACAATTCTACCCAAAGCAATTTACAAATACAATGTAATCCCAATGCAAATAGCAACAACATTCTTTAAAGAGATGGAAAAACTAATCATTAACTTTATATTGAAAGGGAAGAAGCCCTGGATAAGCAAAGCTCTATTGAAGAAAAAGAATAAAGGAGGACTTGAACTGCCTGACCTCAGAACTACTATACAGCTATGGTAGTCAAAACAGCCTGGTACTGGTACAACGACAGATACATTGACCAATGGAACAGAATTGAGAACCCCAATGTAAATCCATCCACCTACAATCACTTGATCTTCTACTTCTCTACTAAAAATCCTTTAATTGTTCATCATTAATCACCTAATCTTACTTTAAAGATGCTCCAGAACTGAACTCCAAACAATAGTTCCTGACTTAGTTGCATTATGTCCCCACATGAATGTTCCAATACTCAAATAGGCCGTATTGACTCCAAACTTTATTCATAATGTTAATGCTAGAAAGCACCTCTGGACTCTTCATCACTTCCCTTCCACACTCAGCTCTGGCTCCGTCTCCTCTGTGACAACTTCTCTGATTGTCCTAGTTGCCCTGCTCTCAATGTTCTATAAATAAAAATAAAATGAAACAGTTACCATCTAGTCGATGCAGATTCATTGTGACCCCATGTGTGTCAGAGTAGAACTGTTCTCTATAAGGTTTTCAATGGCTGTGATCTTTTGGAAGTAGATCACCAGGTCTTTCTTCTGAGATGCCTCTGGGTAGATTCAAATCACCAGCCTTTCAGTTAGTAGCTAAGCACTTAACCGTTTGCACCACCCATGGATTCCTCTCAATATTCTCTATCTCCTCAGAAAATATTGTTTGTACTTATCATTTGCTGCCTTATATACACCATAATTTTTCAATAAGACCACAAGAACTTGAAGAGAAAGGTCTATTTTGTTCCTATTTGTATTTACAGCAACTAGTATGGTTTCCTGTCTCTGGCAAAAAAAAAAAAAAAAAGTGTTTATTGAGAAGATTATCAACAGGAAGAAAATGTCTGACAAAGGTCCTATAGAATCTTCTGTTGTGGGGACCAGATAATTCCCTACCTTTTTTCTAGGTCTCTTCTCAGCTAGGATAGTCAAGAAGCTTCTGGCCTTCTCTACCTTCCCCATAGAGAGGATGTGGGTTGGAGATGGATTCAAACAAAGGAATCAGTAGCTCTCATGAAGATGATATTCCAAGGAGATGGGACTATGACAAATCCAGTTTTTCCTTTCAATGCACTTGGCTTAAGCCACATACCTAGTGGCAGAGTCCCACCTGAGTAGCAACCAATTCACGCAAAGGTCCATCTCTCTGAGAGGGGAACTTGGCAATCTCAAGTTGCCATGGTAACTGAGCTCCCAGCTTCAGCGTTTCCTACTTATGTTTTTTAGTTTGGGGTTTATGTTTTGGACAGTCCCCTCCTCCCACTTCTTTTAACCTCCAAATGTGTGAGAAAATGTCTGACAGGGGAATTAAGAGAACGCATTGCATACAAGCCACTAGGAACCATAGGGATTTAAAGGTCTCTGCAACTAAAATAAATAACACATCGGACTTGGACTCTAAGCAACAGGATATTAGGACTGTGGGTTGTGGTTGGCCTCACGGGCATCGTGTGTTGCCTCCTTCTGTATTCCACCAATTTTTTGATGTGCCATAACTACCACATCCTAATTTTGAAAATGCATCAAGAATCTTACATTTCTAGGGTCTGGTAGTATTTTTCAGAGAAATGAAGTTTAAAATATGTTCAAAAGGGCCATTTACCATGTAGACAATCCCCCATTCACTCAGCCCATATTCTTGCCACCCTGGAAACATCATCAATCATTCAATATATCACTGGACTCAGCTACTGGTATAATTCTTGGAGATAGGAAAGCAAGATCCTGCTCAAGAAGACCTTCGGACCAAGGAGCACTTGTGGTTGGATGCTGTCTAAAGCCCTGATCTGCCAGTTGGTAGCTCTAACTGAATGGCTAGTACAGGCCCTCCCTGAAAGACATGAGTGACAGCCTGGTGGTACAGATGAAATCCTCTGTGATAATGTTTCTGTCCTGAGTCTCGTGCCAGCAGGGTAGTTTTGGCAGATTTAGAGCCTTAATGAAAATGGAGTACCCTAACTTTGCCAATTACAGAAAGAATGCCGCTTCTCTCTCCTGCTAGCAGCTAAGATGCTTTAAGGGTTTGGATTAGAAGGCACAGACAGTAGAAGAGAAGAGTTATTAAATTTGGAATCTGACACAGAGAAAAATTAGAGATTAACAGATGAGAAATAGAATATCTTCGATCTAATCTAAGAGATCAACTTGATGAGATCATCAGTAACCATAAGCTACATAAAACAGCAAAATCAATACACACAGTCACAGGTGTATATTATATATGTGTGTGTATATTATATGTATATATATTATATATATGTATACATATGTATGTATATGTATATATATATGTATAATCTGTTGCCGTCGAGTCGATTCCAACTCATAGCGACCCTATAGTCAGCTCTTAACCACCGGAGTCCTGGTGGCATAGTGGTTAAGAGCTCTGCTGCTAACAAAAGGTCGGCAGTTCGCATCCACCAGCCACTCCCTGGAAACCCTATGGGGCAGTTTTGCTCTGTCCTATAGGGTTGCTGTTAGTTGGAATCGACTAGACGGCAATGGGTTTGGGTTTTGTTTTCGGTTTTTTTGGCTATGTATATATAGTTGTAGTACATTCTGTTATGTCTGCAAGAGGTCTTTTGTAATACAATATGTGATTGCTAGTAAACAACATAAATGAAGACTTCCAAAAAGGTTTTCCTCTGGCACAGAGCTGCATACGCAGGGTATGCATCATTATCAGAGGACATAATAATAGTCTATCAGTTTTAGGAGCTAAAGTGAGACCATAGAGATAATTAGCTCAGGCACACAATGATACAATGTCAAGATAGGAGAAGCATTTCTTTCCTTAAACAGGAAGTGATGATGTGATGGAAATTGTTGTTCCATGGTGGGTGAAAAATATGCCCACAATCGATCTTCTGTAATAAACTGTCTCATAATCTGAGAGCTAATCTGTATTGTTCAGGAGATACCTAGTGATAGCAGAAACTTAAATTATGAATTTGGGAATGGAATTCAGAGTTTAAAATAAGTCCTTCAAAGGTCTTCAGATCAATTTCCCTATTCTTAGGGAGATCCCTCTTAACTCATCATCATCATCCTTATCATCATATTTTGTCCTATATTTAGTGATATATAAGAAAGATTATTTTATATTTTTATCTGCAGATACATTTCAACATCTCAGAGCCATTTTGAAATCAGGATATTTCTCCTGACTTCTTCCTCAGGTCACTGCTGCTAAGAAAAATCAGTTTTCCATTGTTTTATCTTCTGTAAAGAAAGAAGGCAATTTCTACTGACACTATACGGAAGAGTATTTGGAAATTTGGAACCAAAGGAAATAACACCTGAGTAGAGAGCAAATGACTAGTTGCTTACCAATATCATCATTTATTGATTATAAATTCCATAGGTTTTCAAGCAAATCATCAATTTTACATTAACTTTTTATGGAGGTAAAAAATTAATTTAAACTTCTTTTGTAAGATACATTTACATTTCACAAAGATTAAAATGGGAGGTCACATCTTAGAATAAAGAAAATACTTTTTTGTGTTTTTATTTCCTTATTTCATCATGCTAATATTCTCATAAAACTGTGCATTGGTGTATAGAATATGAAAACCAGGGTTTATTCCCCGTTTCATCAACACTTTATACCAAACTTCACATATACTCATAAACATCACAATAATAAGCTCTTCATTTTAATGTCATATGGAAAGAGAAAAACTCAGACTGAATAGAAAATGAGTGACAAAGTAGTAGTAGCCGTCATGTAGATGATGTTCCCAGGGACCGAGATTATGCCATATTAATTTTCCTTTCTTATGAAGTTAAGACATATTGAATGGTATTTGACAAACCCTACTGCCTTGTTGTTAGTTGCTGTTAAATCAGCTCCAACTCATAGCCACCTTGTGTATAACAGAACAAAATGTTGCCTGCTTCTGCACCATCTCATGATCTTTGATGTGTTTGAGCCCATTGATGAGGCTTTTCTATCAATCTATATCATTGAGGATTTTCCTCATTTTCACTGACCCTCTACTTTACCAAACATGATGTACTTTTCTAGCGATGGTCTTTCCTGTTGATGTGTCCAAAGTAAGCAAGACAAAGTCTCGCCACCCTCGCTTTCTAAGTATCATTCTAGTTGTATTTCTCCTAACACTGGTTAATATCCATATGCCTACAGGAAGACCAGTCAATATGACCATTATTCAAATTTGCACACGAACTTTGAATGCCTACTGCCTTAAATAACCATAAAAACTAAATGAAATATATGAGGTAATTGTTTCAGGCATTGAATAACAGGCAGAACCAGACCACAATTCTTGAGAGAAGGGAAACTCATGAGGTAATCCCCATGATCACACTGGCTCTCTACCTGTGGATAACTCCCTGACCTTAGAATCACAAGTTAAGCCCAAGCATAATACAACAGTCCCACCGAGCTAAGGATGCAGAGTTCAGAGTTTGGAACAACTGAAGAGGCTGGAATCTGCAGGGCAAAGAACTGGAAAGAAGGAAGTTGCACAGCTAGGAGAGTGTAAGTCTGTTTAGGGGCTCCACACCAATTCATGGTCAAAGTTATGTTTCACATATCCAGGATGAGATTAGATGAGACTTACCAGAGAGTGGATGCTGTACCTTGGGAACAGAAGAGAAATATTAAATGCGAAGCAGTTCTGGGAGGCATTGGAAGCTTTGCCCAGCCTGAGTGGAAAGACCACAATAACATCTTAACACTCCAGGAATCAGCTGAGACACCAGAAACATCATGCATTAAGAGTAAGCACCAAGCTCTAGAGTAAGATATATTGCAGGCCTTCCCTAACAAAGCCTAAGAGCAAACACTGACAAATTTTTCAAGGGCAAGAGAGTTTGGAATTTGAGTGTTACCAATTTAAAGGACATGGGAAAGACAAATTGTCCCTAACAAAGTTTAAATTCAAATATATGCAAGTTCAAAATCATCAGTCAGTAGTTGAACTACCTTCTAGAATAAAAATTATCACTTTTTCAGAGAAATATTACAGAATCCAGGCTCTACAATGTATCATCAACAGTGTCTATTGCACAGTAACAAATTTCTAAATACTTGAAGAAATGGGAAAATAGGAACCATAATCAAGAAAAATATCCACCCCCAAATGGTACAATTGCTGGATTTAGCAGATAAAAATTTTAAAGCAGCTATTACAAATATGTTCTTAAAATCAAGGAAAATTATGATCCTAATAAGAAAACGAGGATATTATGAGAAAAAAAGTGAAAATTAAACAAAAAAAGGACCAAAGGAACATTATAGAAGTAAAAGTACAATAATTTTTTCTATAAACCGTGGAATGGGCTTAACAGCAGACTAGAGGTGAGAGAAGAGTCAGTAGACTGGAGAACATATTAATAAAAATAATTATATATATATTTTTTTTATA
>NW_004444000.1:2370110-2383487 GCF_000243295.1 Trichechus manatus latirostris | reverse complement strand
AGCTTATCTATTGGGTTTTGTGTGTTGATGGTTGTGGTTTGTATCCTGTTAATGCCATGTATTAAGGCCTGAAGTGTTGATCCTATTTTTTCTTCTATGAACTTTATAGTTTTAGGCTTTATAGTCAGGTCTTTGATCCATTTTGATGTAGTTTTTGTATACGGTGTGAGGTATGGGTCCTGTTTCATTTTTCTGCAAATGGATATCCAGTTTTGTCAGCACCTAAATAATATATTTTTAAAAGAGAAAAAAATGACTGAAGAAAATTGAAAAGAGTCTCAGGGTTTTACCATGAATCCAGGGAGCAGCACTAACATTTTAACATACATGTAATAGGTATCGAGAGGAGATGAGTGTGAGAATGACACAGAGGAAAATGTATTTTAAGAAATATAATTACTTAGAATTTGCCAAATTTGATGAAAAACATCAACTTTCAAATCCAAGACGTTCAACCAACCCAAGCATGATAAATACAAGGAAAACCATAACTAGGCACATAATAGGCAGACTGCTAAAATCCAAAGAAATAGAGAACGTATTACAGGGGGAACATTTTACTTACAGGGAAACAGCAATAAGAATCATTAGACTTATTTCTTCCTTTTTTGTGTGTGCTTTAGGTGAAAGTCTAAGGAGCAAATCAATTTCTCATTCAAGGATTAATACATAAATTTTTTTGTGACATGGTTGCCAACCCTGCAATGTGTCAACATTCTCTTCCACTCCAGTTTCCATGTTTCCATTCATCCAGTTTTTCTGCCCCTTGCTGCCTTCTCATATTTGTTTTTGGGCAGGTGTTCTCATTTAGTCTCATATACATGATTGAAATACAAAGCACGTTCCCCATGCGTGTTACTGATTGTTTTATAGAACTGTCTAATTCTCTACTGAAGGGTGAACTTTGGGAGTGACTTCAGTTCTGAGTTAAAAGGGTGTCCAGGGGCCATGCTCTTGGGGTTTCTCCAGCCTCTATCAGACCAATAAGTCTGTTTTTCTTTGCGTGTGTGTGTGTGTGTGTGTGTGTGTGTGTGTGTGAATTTGAATTTGAATTTTGTTCTACATTTTCTCCCGCTCTGTCCGGGACCCTCTACCATGATCCCTCTCAGAGTCGTTGGTGGTGATAGCTGAGCACATTAATTGTTCTGGGCTCAGGCTAGTGAAGGCTGTTGTACTTGTGGTCCATTCATCTTTTGCTCTGGATGAGATGGGACCAATAAATGTGTCTTAGATGACCACTAGCAGGCTTTTAGGACCCCAGACACTACTCACCAAAGTAGAATGGAGAACATTTTCTTTACAGATTGTTATGAGAATTGAGCTAGATGTCCCCCAAGGGCATGGTCCCCAGCTCTCAGCCCAGTAACTTGGTCTATGGATGTGTCTATGTAGCTTCTATGACTTTGCTTTGGTCAAGCTGTGTGACTTCCACCGTATTGTGTACTGTCTTTCCCTTCACCAAAGTTACCATTTATCTTCTATCTAGCTAGTGTTTTTCCCTCCCCACCTTTCTTCTCCCTTGTAACCATCAATTTCTTTTTTCTGTGTGTAAACCTTTTCTTCAGTTTGTATAATAGTGGTCTTATACGATATTTGTCCTTTTGTGATTGAGTTATTTCACTCAGCATAATGCCCTCCAGATTCTTCCATGTTGTGACATGTTTCTTGGATTCATCATTGTTCTTTATCATTGGGTAATATTCCATTGTGTGTATGTACCATAATTTGTTTATCCATTCATCTGTTGATGGGCACTTAGGTTATTTCCATCTTTTTGCTATTGTGAATAATGCTGCAGTGAACATGGGTGTGCATATGTCTATTTGTGTGTAGGCTCTTATTTCTCTAGTATATATTCCTAGGAGTGGGATTGCTGGATTGTATGGTAATTTTATTTCTAAATTTTTAAATAAGTACTATATTGTTTTCCAGAGTGGTTATACCATTTTACATTCCTAGCAGCAGTGGATAAGAGTTTCAGTCTCCCCAATACCTCTCCAACATCTGTTTTTTCTGCCTTTTTTTTCTTTTTTTTTGATTAGTGCCAGTAATGGCGGGGCAAGATGGTATCCTATTGTAGTTTTGATTTGCGTTTCTGTAATGGCTAGTGATTGCGAGCATTTCCTCATGCGTCTGTTAGCTGCCTGAATGTCTTCTTTAGTGACGTGTTTGTTCATATTTTTGGCCCATTTTTTAAATGGATTATGTGTCTTTTTGTTGTTGAGGTGTTGGATTATCCTATAGGTTTTAGAGATTTGATCTTTGTCAGATATATCATAGCCAAAAGTTTTTTTCCCCAGTCTGTAGTTTCTCTTTTTGCTCTTTTGGGGAAGTTTTTTGACGAGTATAAGTGTTTAATATTTAGAAGATTCCAATTATATAGTTTATGTTCTGGAGTTTGTGTGATGTTAATTATGGTTTGTATACTATTTGTGGCATATATTAGGGCCCCCAGCATTGACTCTATTTTTTCTTCCACTGTGTTAATAGTTTTTGGTTTTATATTTAGGTCTTTGATCCATTTTGAATTAGTTTTGGGTATGGTGTGAGGTATGGGTCCTTTTTCATTTTTTATAGATGGACATACAGTTTTGCCAGCACCATTTTTTAAAAAGACTCTATTTTCCCCCATTTAATGGACTTTGGGCCTTTGTCAAAGATCAGCTGACCTTAGGTGGATGGATTTACATCTGAGTTCTCGATTCTCTTCCATTGCTCAATGCATCTGTCGTTGTACCAGTATCAGGCTGTTTTGACTACGATAGCTGTATAGTAGGTTCTGAGGTCAGGTAGTGTGAGGCCACCTACTTTGCTCTTCTTCTTCAATAATGCGTTACTTATCCAGGGCCACTTTCCTTTCCATATAGTGTTAATAATTAGTTTTTCCATCTCATTAAAGAATGCTGTTGGTATTTGAATAGGAAATGCATTATACCTGTAGATCACTTTTTGTAGGATTGACATTTTCACAATGTTGAGTCTACCTATCAATGAGAATGGTGTGTTTTTCCATTTATGTAGGTCTCTTTTGGTTTCTTGCAGTAGTGTTTGGTAGTTTTATTTGTATAAGTCTTGTATGTCCCTGGTTAGATTTATTCCTAAGTATTTTATTTTTTAGGGGCTATTATAAATTGTATTATTTTCCTGATTTCATAGTTCTCTTTATTGGTGTATAGGAATCCAACTGAATTTTGCGTTTATATTGTATCCTGCTACTTTGCTGAATCTTTCTATTAGTTCCAGTAGTTTTCTTGTGACGTCTTTGGGGTTCTTTATGTATAGTATGGATGCAGCAGTCAAGAAATCAAAAGACGCATTGTATTGCGCAAGTCTTCTGCAAAAGACCTCTTTATTTTTGTACTTTAAGAGAAAGTTTACAATTCAAGTTAGTCTCTCATACAAAAATGTATACATACATTGTTATGTGACCCTAATTTCTCCCCCTGTACTGTGACAGCACACTCCTGCTTTCCACCCCTGATTTCCCATGTCCATTCAACCAGCTCCTGCCCCTGTCTGCCTTCTCATCCCACCTCTGGACAGGAGTTGCCCATTTAGTCTCATGTATCTACTTGGGTTAAGAAGCACACTCTTCACCAGTATCATTTTATGTCCCATAGTCCAGTCTAATCTTTGTCTGAAGAGTTGGCCTTGAGAATTTTTTTTACTTCTGGGTTGACAGAGAGTCCAGGAACCATGCTTTCTGGGGTCCCTCCAGTCTCACTCAGACCCTTAAGTCTGGTCTTTTTACTAGAGTTTGAGTCCTGTACCCCACTTTTCTCCTGCTCCATCAGGGACTCTCTGTTGTGTTCCCTGTCAGAGCAGCAAAAGACCTCTTCAAAGTGTTGAAAAGTGAGGCAGGGCCAAGATAGTGGAATAGTCAGATGCACTCCATGGTCCCTCCTACAACAAAGACTCAAAAAAAACACAAGTGAATTGATTATATATGACAATCTAGGGGCCCTGATCATCCAAGACAAAGTTAAGGAGATGGACTGACCAGCAGGGGGAGAGACAGTTCAGAAGCATGTGAACAAGTGCCAGTCTTGAGCTAGCCAGCACCCCATGGGCTGGGTCAGCTGGTGCACTCAGGCTGAGGCAAGAAGTAGTGCTCCGGTCTTGTTTCACCATGTTGGGATAGACTGGGTGGCAGAGTCTACACAAGCCTCTAGAGCAAGGCGGAAGCAATGCTGGATCTGCTAAAGTTAAGTGCAAGCATCTAACCTACCACACAGGATCAAAATAACCCCTCCCCCTCCAGGACAGAGAAGTGACACTTTCCCCTCACCCACCCCCTCTCTGATCTGCTTCAACACCACCAGCAGTATTCAACAATTGCCATGCCCTCTAAGCTGGAAATAAGAGCTATTACACCCAAACCAGTCTCCCAACTTTAGGAAAAAACAAAAAATCACCATGCCCCCTAAGCTGAGAACTCAGGGCAGGCACCGCCCCTTTACGTAAGCACTGGAATAAGGGGTCCAAATGTGTGTAATGCCCTTCACCCCTGCCTAGACTTGTGTGGGTTGATTCAGCATCACAGATTCCCATTAATACCAAGCCCCCTAAGCCAGGGATCCAGGACTTTCAATGCTCAAACCAGTCCCGTGACTTTAAAAAATCACCACGCACCCTAAGCTGGGAACTCAGGGCAGGCACTGTCCCTCTGCCTAGGCACTTTGAAAGCCCTTCACCCTTGCCTAGGCTTGTGCGGGCCGATTCAACAGTGCAGGCCCTCATTAGCATAGAACAGCTGGGTATATACCTGAAGCCTATTTTCAACTGCAGCAGCCAAGGGGGAGTTGCAGATTCATGACATTTGACACCACCCTGCCTATTTATTAAGCAGGGTCCTCACCCATCCACATCAGGGGCCTGAGGACTGGCAGTTTCACCAATTTCATCTAGCCACCCACAACAGGGTTCCGAGAATAACTGGTACCTCCCAGTGCTTGCAACCAATAGCATCGGATGCCCAGAGTCCAGCTGCAAAACCCACCCATTTACGTGCTCTAGGGGACAGGGACTTGCCTTCCACCCAGGTACTCAGGGGCAGCCATCAGCACCCTACCTTCCTCACCACATAGCCCCCTAATGCAGCCAGATACCTGTGTCTGCTCCTATCACCCCTATGTAGCCCTGCCCATCTAGGACTATAGGTGAGAGTCCGCATCACACACTCAGTGACTGATGACCTGGACACCTGAGCTGAATCCTCACAAGAAGAGTAAATGGACTCTGGGACTCACACACCCAGTAGGAGCTCTAACCACTTTGTGACAGGACGTGAGAGCTGCAAAGATGCCAATCAGAAATGTAGCTCACAGGCCAACCTGCTTGGGCATATCAAAACAAAACAAAATAAAAAGCTAGGACACAGTAAGCAAACATACAACAAATAAATATAACAATTTACTGATAGTTTGGAGACAACAGTTAATATCAAATCACATAACGAAGCAGGTCAAGATGATGCCAGAAAGCGACCAAAACAAAGAACCAGGAAATCTTCCAGAGGAAGATAAAATCTTGGAATCACCAGAGGTAGAATTCAAAAGATTAATATACAGAGCTCTTCAAGAGATCAGGAAGGAGATTATGCAAAACTCAGACAAAGCCAAGGAACATATAGACAAAGTAATAGAGAAATCCAGGAAATCAATACAAGAACAGAACGACAAATTTAACAGGTTGCTAGAAACCATAGGGAGACACCAAATAGAAATTCAAAAGATTAACAATAAAATTTCAGAATTAGACAACTCAATAGAAGGTCATAGAAGCAGAATTGAGGCAATGGAAGGCAGAACTTGTGAGATTGAAGATAAAGCCCTGGGCACAAATTTATTTGAGAAAAAATCAGATAAAAGAATTTTTAAAAATTAAGAAACTCTAAGAATTATGTGGGACAATTTCAAGAGGAAAAACTTACTAGTGATTGGAGTACCAGAACTGGGGGGATAACAAAACATACAGAGAGATTGTTGAAGATTTGTTGGCAGAAAATTTCCCTGATATCGTGAAAGATATCATGAACTCCACACAGGGTAGATCTCAAAAGAAAATCACCAAGACATATTATAATCAAACATGCCAAAACCAAAGATAGAGAATTTTAAGAGCGACTAAGGATAAATGAAAAGTCATCTACAAAGGATAGTCAATAAGTCTAAGCTCTAACTACTCAGCAGAAACCATGCAGGCAAGAAGACAATGGTACAACATATATAAAGCCTTGAAGGAAAAAAATTGGCAGCCAAGAATTATATATTCAGCAAAACTGTCTCTCAGATATGATGGCAAAATTAGGGCATTTCCAAATAAACAAAAGTTAAGGGAATTTGTAAAAACCAAACCCAAATTACAAGAAATATTAAAGGGAGTCCTCTGACTACTAACAATATCAGACAGCAACCCAAGACAAGAACACAGGATGGAACAACCAGATATCAACTCAGATAGGGAAGTCTCAGAAATAAGACAAGGCTAAAAGACTGAAAATAAGAAAACAGAGACGTCATTATGTAAATGATGACAACTTTAAAACAAAAAAGAGGGATTAAATAGTGTAGACATAGAGCTTTTATATGGAGAGGAGGTTAAGGCAATATCAAGAAATAAAAGATCAATTTAAACTTAGAAAAATAGAGATAAAATTTAAGGTAACCACAAAGGAAACTAACAAATATAACTAACAAAATAAAAAAGAAGAAAAACATAAAGACACAGCAAACACAAAATCAACAATAATGAAAAAGATAAAAAAAATACATAAAGAAAAATGACTCAGCACAGAAAATTAAGTGGAACAAATAGTCAACACTACGAAAAGGAAAATACATCAAAATGATAGCAGTAAACTCATACCTGTCAATAATTACACCGAACATAAATGGAATAAATGCACCAATAAAGAGACAAAGCGTGGCAGAATGGATCAAAAAAAAAAAAAAGATCCATCTATATGCTGCCTACAAGAGACACACCTTAGACTTAAAGACACAAACTAAAACTCAAAGGATGGAAAAAAATATATCAAGTAAACAACAACTGAAAAAGAGCAGAAGTGGCAATATTAATCTCTGAAAAAATAGACTTTAAAGCAAAATCAACCACAAAGGATAACAAAAGACAGTATATAATTATTAAAGCGTCAACACACCAGGAGGACAGAACCATAATAAATACATATGCACCCAATGACAGGGCTAAAACAAAGTCTAACAGCACTGAAAAGAGAAATAGACAGCTTCACAATAATAGTAGGAGACTTCAAAACACCACTTTTGGTGAAGGACAGAACATCTAGAAAGAAACTCAATAAAGACAAGATCTAAATGCCACAATCAACCAAGTTGATCTCATAGACATATAAAGAACACTACCTAACAGCAACCAAGTATATATTCTTCTTCAAAGGACATGGAACACTCTCCAGAATAGACCACATATTAGGCCACAAAGAAAGCCTTAACATAATCCAAAACATCGAAATACTACAAAGCATCTTCTCTGACCATAAAACAATAAAACTAGAAATCAATAACAGAAAAAAGAATGAAAAAAAAAAAAACCACATGAAAACTGAACAACACCTTGATCGAAAACTCCTGGGTTATAGAAGAAATCAAGGACAGAATAAAGATTTCATAGAATCAAATGATAATGAAAACACATCTTACCAGAAGCTTTGGGACACAGCAAAAGTGGTACTCAGAGGTCAGTTTATAACAATAAATGCACACATCCAAAAAAGAAGAAAGGCCCAAAATCAAAACATTAACTCCACAACTGGAAAAAAAGAGAGCAGTAAAAGAAGCCCTTGGGCACCAGAAGAAAGGAAATAATAAAGATTAGAGCAGAAAGAAATAAAATGGAGAATAGAAAAACAATTGAGTCAAGAAGACCAAAATTTGGTTCTTGTTGAAAAGATCAACAAAATCAATAAACCATTGGCCAAACTGACAAAAGAAAGCAAATAACCTGAACAAGAAATGAGATGGGTTATACCACAACAGACCCAACAGAAATTAAAAGGATCATAACAGAATTCTATGAAAAATTGTACTCATACAAATTTGAAAACCTAGAGGAAATGGACAAATTTCTAGAAACACACTACCTACCTAAACTAACACAAATCAAGATAGAAAAACTAAATAAACCTATAACAAAAGAAGAGATGGAAAGGGGTAATAAAAAACTCCTAACAAAAACAAAGCCCTGGCCCTGACAGATGCCCTGGAGAATTCTAGGAAACTGCCAGACAAGAGTTAACCCCAGTTCTACTAAAGGAATTTCAGAGCATAGAAAAGGATGAAATACTCCCCAAATCATTCTATGAAGCCCAGCATACCCTGATACTACAGCCAGTTAAAGACACCACAGAAAAAGAAAATTATAGACCAATACTCTTCATGAACATAGACAAAAAATTCTCAACAAAATTCTAGCCTATAGAATTCAACAGCATATCAAAAAAATAATTCATCAAGACCAAGTGGGATTCATACCAGGTATGCAGGGATGGTTCAACATTAGAAAATCAATCAATGCAATCATCATATTAAAACAAAAGATAAGAAACACATGATGTTATCAATTGATGCAGAAAAGGCACTTGACAAAGTCCAAAACCCATTCCTGATAAAAACTCAGCAAAATAGGAATAGAAGGGAAATTCCTTGTCATAATAAAAGGTATTCATACAAAGCCAACAACTAACATCATCATAAATGGAGAGAGACTGAAAGCATTCCCCTTGAGAACGGGAACCAGACAAGGATGCCCTTTATCACCACTCTTATTCAACATTGGGCTGGAAGTACTAGTCAGAGGACTAGAGCAAGAAAAAGAAATAAAAGGCATCCAGATTGGTAAGGAAGAAGTAAAAGTATCTCTATTTGTAAATGATATGATCTTCTACAAAGAAAAATCCAAAGAATCCACAATAAAACTACTGGAACTAATAGAAAATTTCAGCAAAAAATCAGAATACAAGATAAACATACAAAAATCAGTTGAATTCCTCTAAACCAACAAAGAGAACTTCAAAAAGGAAATCAACAAATGAATACCATTACAATAGCCCCCAAGAAGATAAAAATACTTCGGAACAAACCTAACCCTAACATCTATACAAAGAAAACTACAAGACACTAGTGCAAGAAACCAAAAGAGACTTACTTAAGCAGAAAAACATACCATGCTCATGGATAGGAAGACTCAACATTGTGAAAATGTCAATTCTACCTAAAGTGACCTATAGACACAATGCAATCCTGATCCAAACTCCAGTGCCATTTTTTAACAAGATGGAGAAGCAAATCACCAACTTCACATGTAAAGGAAAGAGGCCCCAGATAAGTAAAGCATTACTGAAGAAGAAGAACAAAGTTGGGGGCCTCATGCTACCTGATTTTAGAACCTATTATACCGCCACAGTAGTCAAAACAGCCTGGTACTGATACAACAACAGATACATAGACCAATGGAACAGAATTGAGAACCCAGAAGTAAACGCACCAAAGCCCACTAAATGGGGAAAAGGCAGTGTCTTTAACAAATCATGCTGGCATAACTGGTTATTCATTGGCGAAAAAATGAAACAAGACCCATACCTCACACAATGTACAAAAACTAACTCAGAATGGATCAAAGACCTAAATATAAAATCTAAAACGATAATGATCATGGAAGAAAAAATGGGGACAGCACTAGGAGCCCTAATACATGGCATAAATACTATACAAACCATAACTAACAAAGCACAAATACCAGAAGAAAAACTAGATAACTGGGAGCTCCTAAAAATCAAATACTTACGTTCATCAAAAGACTTCACCAAAAGAGTAAAAAGACAACCTACAGACTGGGAAAAAAATTTTGGCTACCACACATTCGATAAGGCTGTAACCTCTAAAATCTACAAGATACTGCAACACCTCAACAACAAAAAGACAAATAACCCAATTAAAAAATGGGCAAAAATATGAACAAACTCTTCACCAAAAAAGACACTCAGGCGGCTAACAGATACATGAAGAAATGCTCATGATCATTAGCCATTAGAGAAATGCAAATCAAAACTACAATGAGATATCATCTTACCCCAATAAGGCTAGCATTAATTCAAAAAACACAAAATAATAAATGCTGGAGAGGTTGTGGAGAGATTGGAATACTTATACACTGCTGGTGAGAATGTAAAATGGTGCAACTACTTTGGAAAATGATATAGCACTTCCTTAAAAAGCTAGAAATAGAAGTACCATACAATCCAACAATCCAACTCCTTGGAATATATCTTAGAGAGAAAAGATCTGCCACATAAACAGATATATGCACACCTATGTTCATTGCAGCACTATTCACAATAGCAAAAAGATGGAAATAACCTAGGTGTCCATCAACAGACAAATGGATAAACAATTTATGATACATACAATGGAATACTATGCAATGATAAAGAACAATGATGAATCCACAAAACATCTTACAACATGGGTGAATCTGGAGAGCATTATGCTGAGTGAAATTAGTCAATCACAAAAGGACAAATATTGTATGAGATGACTATTATAAGAACTCCAGAAAAGGTTTAAACACAGAATAAGGCATTCTTTGATGGTTACAAGGGTGGGGAGGGAGGAGAAGGGGAATCCACTAACTAGATACTAGACAAGGATCATCTTAGGTGAAGGGAAGGACAACACAATAAAGAGGAAGTAAGCAAAACTGGACTAAACCAAAAGCTAAGAAGTTTCCTGAACACAACCAAACACTTTGAGGGACAGCGTAGCTGGGGCTGAGGCCTGGGGACCATAGTTTCAGGGGACATCTAGGTCATAACAAAGTTTATTAAGGAAATGTTCTGCATCCCACTTTGGTGAGTGGCATCTGGGGTCTTAAAAGTTTGTGAGTGGCCATCTAAGATGCATCAGTTGGTTCCAACCCACTTGGAGCAAAGGAGAATGAAGAACACCAAAGACTCAAGGAAAATATTAGCCCAAGAGACGAAAGTCCACATAAATCAGAGACTCCATCAGCCTGAGACCAGAAGAACTAGATAGTGTCCAGCTACCACAAAGGACCACCCTGAAAGGGAACACAACAGAGATTCCTGGACAGAGCAGGAGAAAAGAGCACAGCAGAGCTCAAATTCACATAAAAAGACCAGACTTAATGGTCTGACTGTTGAAAAGCAAAGATGTCACCTTGAAGACTAAGGTGTGCCTGACCCAAGCCATGGTGTTTTCAATCGCCTCATATGCATATGAAAGCTGGACAATGAACAAGGAAGACCAAAGAAGAATTGATGCCTTTGAATTGTGGTGTTGCCAAAGAACGTTGAATATACCATGGACTGCCAAAAGAAAGAACAAATCTGTCTTGGAAGAAGTACAACCAGAATGCTCCTTAGAATCAAAGATGATGCGACTAAGTCTCACATACTTTGGACATGTTATCAGGAGGGTTCAATTCCTGGAGAAGGATGTCATGCTTGGTAAAGTGGAGGAACAGCGAAAAAGAGGAAGACCCTCAACAAGATGAACTGACACAGTGGCAGCAACACTGAGCTCAAGCATAAAAATGATTGTGAGGATGATGCAGGACTGGGCAGTGTTTCATTCTGTTGTACTTAGGGTTCCTATGAGTCAGAACCGACTCCACAGCACTAACAACAACAACAACATGTATAGTATCATATCGTCTATGAATAGGGATAGTTTTATTTTTTTCTTACCAATCTGAATGTCCTTTATTTCTTTTTCTTGCCTTATTGCTTTAGCTAGGACTCCCAGCACAGTGTTGAATAGGAGTGGTTATAAAGGGCATCCTTGTCTTGTTTCAGTTCTCAGGACGAATGCTTTCAGACTCTCTCCATTAAGAATGATGTTGGCTGTTGGTTTTGTATAGATGCCCTCTATTATGCTGAAGAATTTTCCTTCTATTGCTATTTTATTGAGAGTTTTTATCAGGAATGGGTGTTGGGCTTTATCAAATTCCTTTTCTTCATTGTTTAAGATGATCATGTGATTATTTTGTTCTATTTACACAGTGGATTATGTTGATGGATTTTCTAATGTTGAACCATCCTTGCATACCTGGATATGATGCAGAATTCTATTGGCTAGAATTTTGTTGAAAGTTTTGCATCTATATTCATGAGAGATATTGGTCAGTAATTTTCTTTTTTAGTGGTGTCTTTGCCTGGCTTTGGTATCATGGTTATGCAGGCTTCATAGAATGCATTCGGAAGTATCCCTTCCTTTTTTGTGCTCTGAAATAGTTTCAGTAATACTAGTGTGAGATCTTCTCTGAATGTTTGCTAGAATTCTCCAACAAAGTATCTGGGCTAGGGCTCTTTTTTTTTTTTTTTCTGTGGGGGGAGGTAATTACCTCTCCAATCTCTTCGCTTGTTATGTGTCTGTTCAGATTTTCTGTGTCAGTTTGTGTTAGTTATGTAGGTAGTGTGTTTCTAGAAATTTGTTCATTTCCTCTAGGTTTTCAAATTTGTTGGAGTACAGCTTTTCATAGTACTCTGTTAGTTTCCTTTTTATTTCAGTTGGATCTATTCCAATGTCCCCCATTCATTTCTTATTTGGGTTTTTGCTTCCTCTCCTGTATTTTGTTTTTTTGGTCTATATGGCCAATGGTTTGTCGATTTTCTTGAACCTTTCAAAGAACCAGCTTTTGGTCTTGTTGATTTTTTCTACTGTTTTTCTGTTCTTTATTTCATTTATTTCTGTTCTAATCTTTATTAGTCCCATTATTCCACAGGTTGTAGGCTTCTTTTGCTGTTCTCTTTCTATTTTTCAAGTTGTAGCGCTAAGCTTTGATTTTGGCCTTTTCTTCTTTTTTGATGTATGAGTATATTGCTATAAATTGATCTGTCAGCGATGCCTTTGCTGTGTCCCAAAGGCATTGGTATTATCATAGATTGAATCATATCCCCGAAAATATCTGTGTATCTGCCACTTTTGATGAAGGACAGAACATCCAGAAAGAAGCTCAACAAAGACATGGAAGAGCTAAATGCTACAATCAGCCAACTTGATCTCATAGAAATATACAGAACACTGCACCCAACAGCAGCCAAGTATACTTTCTTTTCCAACACACATGGAACCTTCTCCAGAATAAACCACAGATTAGCCTATAAAGCAAGCCTTAACAAAATCCAAAACATCGAAATATTACAAAGCATCTTTTCTGACCATAAAGCCATAAAGGTGGAAATAAACAATACAAAAAGCAAGGAAAAAGAAAATCAAACACATGGAAAATGAACAACACCTTGCTCAAAAACTTCTGGGTTACAGAAGAAATTAAGGATGGAATAAAGAAATTCATAGAATCAAAAGAGAATGAAAA